>NW_006921932.1:573674-588278 GCF_000298275.1 Orycteropus afer afer
GCTTTTGAGTTGTGGTGCTGGCGAAGAATGCTGAAAGTACCATGGACTGCTAAAAGAACTAACTGATCTGTCCTGGAGGAAGTGGCAGCCAAAATGCTCCTTGCAAGCGAGAATGGCCAGACTTTGTCTCACCTATTTTGGTCATGTTGTCAGAAGGGACCATTCCCTGGAGAAGCATGTCATGCTTGGTCGGGTGGAGGGTTGACAAAAGAGGGGGAGGCCTTCAATGTGATGGATTGACATGGTGGCTGCGATGATGGGCTCAAGTATAGCAGGTATCGTGGAGCTGGCACGGGATTGGGTAGTATTTTGTTCTGCTGTGCATGGGGTCGCTATGAGTCAGAAATGACTCAACGGCACCTAACAACAACTCCCACTCCAATGTCCCACCATACTATTTTAAAGCAAATACTAGACATCATATGAAACATAACAAATTCTCATAGAACAAGGATCTGATAAAATCTTTCACTTCTTTATCCCTTCTTTACTGTAACTGTAAATGCTATCAAGATAGTACATAAACTTGGATCAGCATTATAGGATGCTCAGTATCATATAAGGAGCTCTGGTGGCATAATGGTTAAAGCATTCAGCATTCAGCTGCTAACCAAAGGATAGGTGGTTCAGACCCACCAGCCACTTCCTGGGAGAAAGATGAGGCAGTTTGCCTCTGTAAAGATTTTTGGCCTTGGAAAGCCTATAGAACAGTTCTACCCCATCTTAGAGTCAGTATGAGTCAGAATTGACTCAATGGCTGTTTTTTTTTTTTTTTCCAAGTATCATATGCTGAGCCCAGTTACAATTACTAAAGGAAAAGCTATACCATTAACATGCACTTGCTTTCTTCCAGTTACTACTGAGCTGTATTAGTTACCTAGCTTTATAAAAATTACCCTAAAATTTTAATGAGAAACATTTATTATCTCAGTTTCTGTAAGTAAAGAATACAGGAGTGGCTTAGCTGGGTGGTTCTGATCAGTTTCTCAGGAGCCTGCAAACTTGGTGTTGGCTGGAGCTGCAGTTATCTGAAGGCTCAACTCGGGGAAGATCCACTTCTGAACTCACTCATTTGGGCCTCTCCACAGGGCTGCCTGATGACATGGTACTGGGTTTCCCCCAGAGCAAGCAATTCAAGAGAATCAGAGAAAGAACCTCAGACTGAAACAACAGTCTTTTTCATAACCTAATCTTGGAGGAGACATCCTATTACTTGCTAAATGTTCTATGTGAGAAGCTAGTCAGTAAATTCACCCACATTCAAGGGGAAGAATTATACAAGAGCATAATACCGGGAAGAAGGGCCATCCGAGAGGCTGCCTGTCACATGTGCTAAGTATTGATTACTGACCTGGTCTGTTTGATTATAAATTAATAAATGATCTTACTTTTTAATGAATATAATTTTATCCATTTTAGAGATGAGAAAGAGTTAAGTAATTTGTCTAAGGACGAAGTGGAACAATGTGAGGTAAGCCCAGGCTGATTCTTTTGAATCATTCATCAGATATTTTTTGAGTGCCTAACACTCTGGTGGCATAGTGCCTAAGGCATATGACTGCTAACCAGAAGGTTGGCAGTTCAAACCCACCAGCTACTCCCTGGAAAGAAGGTTGGGCAATCTACTTCTGTAGTGATACCACCTTGGAAACCCAAGGAGGCGTCGCTATGAGTCGGATCTGACTCGACAGCTAGGTACTGGGGACCCAGAAGGGAACATGACAAATGTGAACCCTGCCCTCATAGGGATAACACTGTAGCATGGAAATCAGACATTCAGAAGGTAGTTACAAAAAAAAAAAAAAAAAAGTTACAAAATAATTAATAATCAGATTAAGCCACTAGATTCGCAATGCTTCTGTTAAACACGGGATTGAACAAAACAGACAGAAAAAGAAGTATGGAAGTATAAAGTCCTTTGACTATTCCTGTGCTAAGTAATGTTTAGAAGTTTTCAAAGAGAACAAATAGGAAGATGAAAATGATTTGGCATGCTGCAGCACTGAAACTGGATCTTAAGAAAAAAAACCCTTATTTTAAGAAAAATTTCAGTTTTTTCATTCCTCCCCTTTTCCTTGAAGATCCACTTATATCTGCACAAAGTCAAGACCAAGTAGAGTAAAGCAGCAAAGTGTTAGGCTGGAGTCTCTACACAAGCAAAACCAGTAAACTGAAACAGAGAGCGAGAGTGAAAACGAGCGAGAGCGAGAGAGCGAGAGAGAGAAAGAGAGAGAGAGAGAAAGAGAGAAATTTATCTTAGGAAAATGGCTCACACAGTTATAGAGGCTGACAAGTCCCATGTTCCTGGATCAAACGTCAAGCTGGAGGCCTCTCCTGCTTCATGAAGCTGCAGGGGCTGATGAGCTCGGGTTGGCAGGCAGTATAACAGCTGTTGACTTTGGCAGAGGATGAGTCCAAGATCACCAGGCAGAAGGGACATGGAAAATGGCAGGCAGCACAAGAGGATCCAGATCCACAGAAGGTTCTCAAAATTTCCCAGGATGTCCATATAGATATTGGAAGCAGGACACACCCCTAGGGAACTCCCTTTCAACTGACTGGCTGCTCAAAGCATATACATCAGATCTCATCATGGGAATAACCACATTACAACTGCTTAACCCACTCAGAATAGTGCTCCAGCCAAGTTGACACACAACCCCAACTATCCAAGCAAAAACTAGTTTTCTGCTAGAAGGTCTGTCAATGAGGGGTTGTTAATGAGGAGAGTGATTCTTCTTACGCTTTCTTATATCTCTGTAGGCTCAACTGAAACTGTGATACTCTCAATTATTTCAATAATTAAATTGTTATTGGATTCCCCAACTACCCTCTTGTGTCTAAAGCCAAAAAACCAACCCTACTGCCACTGCCATCCAGTCCATTCCAATTCACAATGACCCTATCGGACAGAGTAGAATCGGGTTTCCAACGCTATAATCTTTTACCAAAAGTATTCTGGTGGCACAGTGGTTAAAAGCACTAATAGCAGTTCAAATTCACCAACTGCTCCACAGAAAAAAGATGAGGCAGTCTGCTTCCATAAAGATTTACAGCCTTGGAAATTCTATATAGGGCAGTTTCATCCTATCCTATAGGCTATGAGTTGGAAATGACCCAATGGCTGTTGAGTTGTTTTTTTTTTAATCTTTACCAAAGAGAGGTTGGTGGGCTTGAACCAAAACTTTATGGTTAGCAGCTGAGTGCTTAACCACCATGCCACCAGGGTTTCCTTTCCTGTTTTCTAGACAGTCCAATATTTCTACATTAAGAATTAAAATGGACTTATTCTGGTTGTGGTCACACAGGAGTGTAATTAAGAGGGCTGCTGAATAAAAGACTTCTCAGCCAAGAACAGCCATCTCAGAGAACAATTTTGCTCCAAATATACAAACTCATTCTACAAATTTTCGGGTAGAAAATGGTAACAAAAATCTATAGAACAAATTAAAATGATAAAACAAAAATAAAGAAATTCTCAGATCCAACATCTCAGATCTGTCAATCAAATGGAAAGGATATATATACACACACACACACACACACACACACACAGACTTGCATTTTTCATCCGTGTGAATGCAAAAATCTGGGAAAAAAGTAAAAAGCTCTCAGTCTGAGTATTAATGAGGTTTACCCATTAAGAAATTCTGTCTATATTAAATATTTTTAAACTATTAATTTGCACCGAGGGAGGGAAGAACAAGAACTCAACAAACTAAATTTTACAGTGTTAGTTCCTTTTTAAACTTTTGCTATCCCGAGATTGCTAATGTCAGACATTAGTTTTCATTGGACACTTTAAGCCTATATTCTACTGCTGTGCATTTTTTTCTGAATCAATTCTGACTGCTTAATGTGATTATGAAAATGGTTTCTGCTACTAGCTACAAAATTCAAATTAACTTATGTTGTTGTGTGCCTGTTAAGT
The DNA here is from genome assembly GCF_000298275.1 of Orycteropus afer afer. NCBI lineage: Eukaryota > Metazoa > Chordata > Mammalia > Tubulidentata > Orycteropodidae > Orycteropus > Orycteropus afer. The sequence goes on from NW_006921932.1 coordinate 577,606, forward strand.
CCATCCTGACTCTTAGTGACCCTGTAGGACAGAGAACTGGCCCAGGTTTCCTAGGCTGAAATCTTTACAGGAGCAGATTGCCATGTCTTTTCTCCTACAGAGCAGCCGGCCCAGCATTTAACATTGGTCACCAGGGCTCCTACACTATCTGTATGTTCAATAAACTTCAGACATGAATAGACAAAGGGGCACTTAGGACGGAGTTCTCTCCCTTCTTAGCAACAGTAAGAGACTGAATGAGAAAGAAATTCTCAGGACAAGGTATGTGAATACTTACCAGATATGCACAATTCTTACCAACTCTAATTGGGACCTGCCATGGGCTCTGTGAAGCCAGTGACCAAAGTTATTATTTTTTTTTGCCACTAGGAAAAAAACTTGTCCTGTTTTTTTTTTTTCAAACCATTTGCTTCTTCCTGAACTCTTTGTTGCTACTCTTTCTCACTTTAACAACTTCAAAACGTTGTGAAAAAGAACTGGAGAAATTTGCGTTACTCCAAATAACGAAACGTTTTTGTATGTGTCTGTGCAGATAAGGAGGCTACGCACTTTGGAGGCAGAAGAGAACTGATTTAAACCAGCGATTTCCACATTGGGAGTCCGCGTCCAGAAATCTCGGCCGCGGAGCGACGCGGCAGCCCGTCGCGGACTCACCTGGGCGCTGCCGGGGGAGGGGGCTACGGCTGCGCTGGACTGCGGGTCTATCACCGCTCCGCAGCTCCCTCGTCATGCGTGGGGAGCCCAACTCCCACCCCAGGAAGAAAACTCCACGTTCGGAGACCTGCTTCTCTCCCGGCACTCTCCTCGGTGACCTTGGGCCACTCGGCGCCACTTTCCCCGTCTTTGAAGGACCTGCGAAGTGCAGCCTTCACCTGCCCGAGGCCCAAGCACTAAAGCCACAACACACCGCGGCGGATTAGCAGCGGGACCGGGCGTCCAGCTGCGCCCTAGACTCCTTCTTCCCGGATTCCAGTGGGGTGGGGCGCGAGGACGCGGAGGAGCGGCTCCGGGTACTTAGCACTCGGGCCCCGCATCCGCGGGGGTCGCGGCTGGGCTCCAGGAGCGGCGAGCTCTGTCCCATCCTGGGGGCGGGGCTCGAGGGCCGCCCCGCCCCGAGCCTGCCGCTCCCCGCCCCTCCCCCACGTCCTGCTCCACCGCCCCCGCAGAAGGAAAGGGAGAGGGAGGGGAGAAGAAAACTGCTGTTTCGTGGAAAGGGGCGGAAGGAGGGGGAGAAAAAAAAAAAGAAAAAGGGAACAGAAACATGGCCGTCAGCAGTCGGGGCAGCCGCGCCACGGCCAGCTCCTAGGCAGCCCACCGCAGCACGGCTACCGGTGAGTGAGGCGGGCGCGGGCTCGCCCTCCCGGCCGTTACCCCGCGTTGCATGCGGCGCCCCTCGAGACCGAGCCCGTGAGGCGGCGCAGGCGCAGAGCGGACAGTGGCGGCGGCGACGGCGGCTGCTGCTGGAGCGAGTCCCTCGCCCAGCGCTGCCAAGGGCGTCCAGGCCTCCAAGCCGGCGCTTTCATGCTCCAGGAAAGGACCGTGTGTGGTGTCGCAGAAGGAGGGGCAGACAGCAGGTGAGTGCAGCGTGGGGCCTTGGCGAAGGAGCCCTGCGCCGCCCCTCGGCCGGGCTGCGCTCCTGTGCAGTCTGGGCGCTGGACAGGTAACAACTCGGAGGGCTGAGTTCCGAGTGGCGCCCGCGGGGGTCGCCGAGGAGGCGGAGAGTGGTCGGGGCTGGCATTCCCGGCCTGGTTCCTCCGCGGTTTCCGGGGGCGGGGAATACCCAGAGCCCGCAGGGTGTGCTGGAGTTAGAGGGTGTGCTGGAGTTAGAGGTTGCGCCGGGAAGGGCCTTCCCGCGTCGCCGCCCGGGCTGCTGTGAGCCTCTGCCTGGAAGCGCGAGGAGTCTGGGACCGAGGGGCCGTCGGGTCCCGCGGCGATGGCGTCCTAGATCGTGGGCGGGTGGGGAGGTCCTCCCGGGGACGGGGACCGAGCAGGCGGAGGGCAGGGGCCCGGAGCTGGCCCCAAGAAGGGTCGAGGGGCTCGAGGATAGAGCGGGCCGAGAGCCCGGGCAGGTGCTGCAGGTGAATTAAGGGCATTTCCTCCTATGCCTTTGTTGGGGATGACTTTTAGGAAGGCAGACTCTGTTTAATTGCGGAATGACAAAACACAAACCAACTGATGAGCCCCTAGTGCTGACTCCGGTAAAGAGCTTAATTTTTCTGCACTGAGGATGCTGTCAGATCTTTGTTTTTTGTTTCCTAGGCCTTTTTCTTCCTGAAGGCCGTGACTCGTCAGTACGAATAAGGCATGACCCAGTTTTTAAATAGTCTCCCTCTCCATTATGTGTGTGTTTCACACGAGAAAATGTACGGCAGTTACCGTAGTTGCTTATGCAAACGTGAGGGAAAGTGTCATCTCCAGTAGTGAACCCTCAGCTGTTTGTGTTAGCGAGATGAACAACTATTGTAGCCTGAGAAACTGACCTACTGAGCCTGCTTAATTGCGTACGAACCATGTTAAGGGGTTCTCCCCGGACCCCAATTTGTGGCTTCTGTTCTGATCTCCTTGTTTAGAGGGTGCAGGGTATCAGGAGATAGGGGAGGATGGTAGTGTCAAGGCACTAAATTCTCAGTAAATATTTGATTTGCCTAATAACGCACATAACAACAACAAAATAACGTGTATTAAACTATCTGAAATACAGCATTGCATGATTTTCTGTGTATGTAGAGTGAGAGCAAAATTAATTGCAACAGGAAAACTTCCATCTCTGAGCATTAAAGGTACCTGTTCTTCATCAATATATTCTGCCCTGTTCTTTGTATTACTGTTAAAGCGTTGGTAAACTGCCTTCTTGAGATGTTACGGAAAACTGAGAATTGAACTTTTTTATTCGTATTCCTGAAGATGACTTGCCTCTCATACAGACTCACTTTGGCTTGTTTTTTAGTAATAACAAAAGATTTTCTGCCACTCAACCCATACTTTTACCCCATTAGTATCATTTGGGGCCACTTTGCAAAATAGCTTATTGGGATTAGGGGTCTAGTTTTTTTTTATTACTGATTTTAGTGAACTGATCATATGTCACCTGCCTTAGGCTGTAGTACTTTGCTTAGTGCACTGCTGTTTAAACTTGTTAATTTGGATAATAGGAAAACTGATATTAGAAATGCTGAAGTTGCTCACTGAAGTAATTTATTTCTGTGTGATTTGTAAATGAGTGCATTATGTTGTTGAGAGTAAATACAGTGTTTAGTAGTATAAACTTGAGTTTTTAGCTGGAGAAATTGGCAGTAAAGTTGGTATGTTAAGACTGTCCTTAAAACACAAATATGTTAAGTTACAAGGAACTGCATTGGTGTTTAGATTGTAACAATTAATAGTGCAGACCTGGAAGATTTGGTCGAGGTACTCTCTATAAAGAAACATGTTAAGTATCTGCAATAAAAGCTAATTTGTAGCTGTACACAAGGGATTTTGCATGATAAATAATACTCCACAAGGCACGTTTGCTCTTTATACATATGCCATTTAAAACCAAAACATCACTTTTTTTTTTTTTTAAGTTGGAGTTTCTTGCCAAGACAAATACTGGTTTTGCATTGGCTTTGCTGCTCAGTTTGATAGTTAGGTTTCAGTCTTATCCTTGCATCTTCAGTGCAGGTTGTAAGGTGAAAAAGAAAGCTGCTGAGTCAGAGGCAGGTTGTTTCATTTGGTCTTTGTGATTTGCAAAATAGAAATGTAGTTATAATTTGAATTTCCAATTGTTCTGGTTACCTAGTACCGCTCTGACAAGAATATACCACAAATGGGATGGCTTTAACAAACAGGATTTTATTGTTACAATTTGGAGGCTTTTAGTCCGAGTTCAAAGTGCCAAGTTCTAGGGGCTGTGTGAAAGCCCCTTAACCTTGGGCTTCAGCTTTCCCTCTTGCTCATGGCCCACTGAAGCTAGAGGCATCTCTTTACTCAAGCAACTACTGGCTGCTGAGGCTAACAAGCCCAAGGATGACAAATAAAATGGCACAGTCCTGACATTACCAAACCACACAGCATGCCATTAATTCAAGTCCATTGTAAGTCCCAAGGTCGCCAGAGCATATGCAGGGTCCCAGCGTGCCTTAGGCTAGAGACTACTCCTCAAGGCTTCTGCTTATATACAGGAAGCAGACCACATTTCCTAGGGCAGCTACTCAGCTGCTCTCAGTAGATTCCGCCATGGGGTTGATTATCAGTCTCATCATGGGGAATACTACATCCAGCTGCCCAGCCACTCAACCAGGCCCAGCCAAGTTGACACACAAATGGAACTTCCACACCGATATAATAAATATATTTACTGAACCTTGGATATTAAGGACAAATAAGCTTTCATAATACATGAATTAAAGTTTTATTTTCTCTGTGCTGGTGTCTCTTTCTGATGGTCAGTTTGATAGATTGACTTGTAATAATGGATGCCTTATTAGAATGGGAGATTCTGTAGTAAGAATTATAAAGGAAATATTTTACATACTATAGCTGGTATGATATGGTTGTTGTTGTTGTTGTTATGTGCTGTCGAGTCGGCCCCGACTCATAGCGACCCCTCCTTGGGTTTCCGAGGCAGTATCACTATGGAAGTAGGATTGCCCAACCTTCCTTCCGAGGAGTGGCTGGTGGGTTTGAACCGCCAGCCGTCTGGTTAGCAGGCAAGTGTCTTAGCCACTATGCTACCAGAGCTCCCGATATGGTAGGTGTGGTAGTTAAGGTTGTTGTCAACTTGACTGGGCCTGGTTGAGTGGCTGGGGAGCTGGGTGTAGTTATTCCCCATGGTGAGATTGTTCCATGGTGGAATCTACTGGAGCAGCTGAGTAGCTGCTTTAGGGGTGTGGGCTGCTTCTAGTGTATAAGAAGCAGCTTTAAGGAAGGTCTCCAGCTTCTTGGCACTCTTGAACCCTGCATGTAGCCAAGTCGTTGTTCAACAGCCTGCCACGCCCTGCCGATCTTGGGACCTTTCCTGGACTTGAATTAGTGGCCTGCCATGTTGTTTGGTGATAACAGGACTGTGCCTTTTCACTTGTCGACCTTGGGTTTGTCAGCTTCAGCAGCCAGCTGCTGCCTGAGTGAAGAAAAACCTCCTAGCTGCATTGGGCTGGGAGCAAGAGGCAGAGCTGAAGCCCAAGGTCAAGGGGCTTTCACCCAGCCCCTAGAGCCTGGCACTTTGAACTCAAAATTTCAAGCTTCCAAAATTCTTAAAGAATAAACTCCTATTTGTTCAAACCATCCCATTTGTGGTATTTTAGAGCAGCACAGAGGTAACCAAAACAGTACATCTTAAGCAGCATATCATAAGAAATTCCAAAATTGGATAATAATATTATATTATTTTAAATTTAGAATATTGTTTTATGTGAGAAATCAGATAGTTTATAAACTTTTTTTTTTTTTTTTTACATTCATGTAAGGGGTACCTGAATGGTGCAACTGGTTAATTGGACAGAGTAAAACTGCTCCATGGACAGTCTAAGGCTGTAAATCTTCACAGAAGCAGACTGTCTTACTTTTCTCTCATGGAGCAGCTAGCAGATGAAGTACCATCTTTTCAGTTAGCAGTTGAGCACTTAATCACTGCCCTACCAAAGCTTTTAAGAGAAGCTCAGTGCCATCTGGACTGTGACTCTTCCCCCCTCCATTCCTCTAAAACCAAAACCAAACTCAGTGCCATCAAGTCAATTCTGACTCATAGCGACCCCTGTTGGGTGTCCAAGGCTATAAATCTTCACAGAAGTAGATTGCCCCCATCCTCCTCCTTCGGAGCAGCTGACCTGTAGTTATGAACTACTGACCTTCTGGTTAGCAGCCAAATACTTTTTCCACTATGCCACCAGAGCTCCTCCCCTCATTCCTGATAACCATTGATAAATTATAGTCTCTATACATTTACTTTTCACCAGCCACTCCTTGGAAGAAAGGTTGGCGAATCTACTCCCCTAGTGCTGTTGCCTCGGAAACCCAAGGAAGGGTCGCTATGCATCAGATTCAACTTGACGGCAGTGAGTTTGTTTTTTTTTTTTTTGGTTTTATACATTTACTTAAGGAGTCCTGGTGGCACAGTACTTAAGTGCTTGGCTGCTAACTGAAAGGTCAGCAGGTGGAACCCACTAGCCACTCCATGGGAGAAAGATGTGGCAACCTGCTTCTGTGAAAATTTATAGCTTTGGAAACCCCACGGGACAGTTACACTCTGCCCTCTAGGATCACTGAGAGTTGTAATTACTTAGCGGCAACAGGTATACATTTCCTTATTTTGTGTAAGTGGGATCATACAATATTTAACCTTTTATGATAGACTGATTTCACTTAGCATAACGTTTTCAGGATTTATCCATGTTGTAGCATGTATCAGAACTTCATTTCTCTTTATGGCAGAGTAATATTCCATTTTATGTATGTGTCATGTATGAGTTTTATTTAGGTTTTAGTTCTTATATATATGTCATTGATCCATTTTGAGTTAATTTATGAATATAGTGTGAGATGTGGGTCTGCAGAGATCAAGCTGTCCCCACACCTTTTGTTGAAAGTTTATCGTTTCCCATTCTGTGGGACATCCTTGTTGAAAACTGGCCGTAGTTCTATGAGTTTATTTTTGGACTCTTTTGAGTTCTATTCCACTGGTCTGTATGTCTTTCTTTATGCACTTATCACACTATTTTGAATATTATACCTTTATAGTACATTTGAAATTAGGAAGTGTGAATACTACTTTGTTCTTTTTTCAAGACTGGTTTTGGCTATTTGGGACCCCTTTCAGTTCATGGCATTTGGCTGCTAACCAGAAGGTCAGCAGTTCAAACCCTCCAGTTGCTCTGTGAAGGAAGATGGGGAGATCTACATCCGTAAAGATTTACAGCCTTGGAAACCCAGTGGGGGTTGCTTTGAGTTGCAGCTGACTTGATGGCAGTGAGTTTGGTTTTTTTGGGGGGATTCAGTTCTGTAAAGAGCTCTGGTGGCACAGTTCATATGAATTTGAGGATCAGTTTTCCATTTCTGCTAAAAAGTTTACTAGAATTTTGATAACTATTGTATTAAATCTGTTGGTTGCTTTAGATAGTATTGACATCAATATTAAGTCTTCCAGTGATGAACACAGTGTGTCTTCTCATTTTTCAGGTCGTTTTTCTTAATACTGTCTATTGACAGTGCTACTGTATTGTTTTATTTCCTATTGTTTATAGATAGTATACAGAAATATAGTTTTGCATATTGACTTTATATTCTTAGTCTTAGTAAGTTTACTTATTAGTTTTAGTAGCTTTTATGTAGATTCTTTGGGAATTTGTTTATGCATAATCATAAAGTCTGCAGAGAAAGCCAGTTTTGCTTCTTCGTTTCCAGTCTTGATGCCTTTTGTTTTTTTCCTGCTTCATTGCCACTGGCTATGTTAGCACTTACACTAGAAATGAGTGAGCCATGTATGTAATTTTAAATTTTTCAGTTGTTGTTTGTTGTTATGTGCTGTGGAGTCAGACCGACTCATAGCGACCCCTCCTCCTTGGGTTCCTGAGGCAGTATCACTACGGAAGTAGATTGCCCAACCTTCTTTCCAAGGAGTGGCTGGTGGGTTTGAACTGTCAGCCTTCTGGTTAGCAGTCAAGTGCCTTAGGCACTATACTACCAGAGCTCCTCCACATTAAAAAAGGAAAAAATAAATGAAATAAAATTTAATATATTTTTATTTCACTTTGTCTAAAATACTGTTCAACATGTGTAGTAGATTCCTAGGGCTGCTGTAACAAATTATCACTAAATGGCAGAAATACACTTTGTTTCAATTCTGGAGGTTAGAAGTCTGGTAACAAGGTGTTGGAAGAGCCATGCTCCTCTAAGGGCTCTAGGGAAGAATTCTCCTTACCTCTTCTAACTTCTGCTGGTTGTGGACAGTCCTTGGTATTACTTGGTTTCTGGTAGTATAACTCACTCTGCCTCTTTCTTCAGATGGTTTTCTTCTCTGTGTTTCCAAATCTCTGCTTATAAGGATAATCATTTGATTTAGGGTCTACCCTAATCTAGTAGGGAGCTCTGGTAGCATAGTGCCTAAGGCATTTGACTGGGCAGTCTACTTCTGTAGCATAACCGACTTGGAAACCCAAGGAGGGGTCACTATGAGTCTGATCTGACTCAACAGCAGTGAGTTGATTTTTTTCCCTAATCCAGTATGACCTCATTTTAATTCGTTCTGATATTTCCAAACAAGGTCACATTCATAGGTATGGAATTTAGGACTTAACATATCTTTTCTGGGGACACAGTTCAATCCATGCTCTTGTTAGGTGTCATTGAATTGGTTCCCACTCACAGTGACCTTGTGTACAACAAAACGAAACACTGCCTGGTCCTGTGCCATCCTTGCAATTGTTACTGTGTTTGAGCCCATTGTTGCAGTCACTGTGTCAGTCTATCTCATTGAGGTTTATTTTCTTTTTTGCTGACCCTCTGCTTTATTAAGCATCCTGTCCTTCTCCAGAGACTAGTCCCTCCTGGTAAGGTGTCCAAAGTACGTGAGAAGAAGTCTTGTCATCCTCACTTGTAGGGTGCAATCTGTCTATAGGTCTTCCAACACAGATTTTTTCATTCTTCTAGTAGTCCATTCTTCTCCAACACCATAATTCAAATGCATTAATTCTTTGGTCTTCCTTATTCAATCCATGACAACATATAAACTAATAGGAAAAAATATTAATTAAATAGTTTACATTTTTTAACTGTTTTGAGAATGTGGTGTGTATTTTTACAGTTAACAGCACTTCTCAGTTTTCAGTTCCTCAGTTGTACTAGTCTTATTTCACGTACTCAGTAGACACATGTGACTAGTGGCTACCATGTTGGATGTTGCAGGGCCAGATTCTCCAATATATTGTTGAATAGGAGTGGTAAGTGTGGACATTTCTTGATTTACTCCTGATTTACAGGGAAAGGTGTTTGGTTTTTCATCATTAAGTACGATATTGAGTGTAGTTTTTTTTTTTTTTCTTGTATCTACCCTTTAACAATGAGGAGTCCCTGGTAGCATAATGCATAAGGCACTTGACTGCTAACCAGAAGGCTTTGCGGTTCAAGCCCATCAGCCACTCCTCGGAAGGAAGGTTGGGCAGTCTACTTCCATAGTGATACTGCCTCGGAAACCCAAGGAGGGGTCACTGTGAGTCAGGTCTGACTCAATGGCACATAACAACAACAACAACCCTTTAACAAATTGAGAAAGTTCTCTCTGTTATGGATTGAATGATATACCTCTTCCCAAAAATAGATTGAAGTTTTAAGTGCCACACCTGTGAAGGTGACCTTGTGTGGAAATAGGGCTTTTGAAGATGTTACCAGTTAACCTGAGGCCGTGCTGGCAAAGTAGGTGGGTCCTAATCCAATCTGAGCCCTGTTTTTATAAAAGGGAATAGACAGAATCCCACAGGAGAAAGGCAGCCATGCCTAGATGCAGTTAAAAGCCAGGAATTGCCTCTGGTTACCAGAAACTGAAGGAGCACTGGGGATCTTCCCTTAGAATTGACAGCACATGTGGTTAAGGCATTGGGATGCTAACCAAAAATGTCAGCAGTTTGAACCCACTAACTGCTCCTTAGGAGAAAGATGAGGCTGTCTGCTTCCTTGGTTTGTGTCAAGATGTAAAGATGTACAGCCTTGGAAACCCTATGGGGGTCACTGTGAGTCAGAATCGACTTGATGCAGTCCTTGCGGAGGCACTGAATTTGGACTCTTTGCCTCCAAAACTGTGAAACAATGATTTCTGTTCTTCAAAACTTACCTACCCTGTTAAAGTATCCCAAGAAACTAAAACACCTTCTGTATTTGTTGTGTTTTGGTCATTGAGTCATCTTGTGTATTGTCAGATGGTTTATCTGTATCTGTTGAAATGATTATTTGGCTTTCTCTCTTGTTCTATTCATATGGTAAATTATGTTGATTGATTTTCAAATGTTAACACAACTTTCCATTTCTGGGATAAACTCTAGTTGGTTGTGGTGTATTACCTTTTTCAAATCTTGTTTGATTAGATTTGGTAATATTTTGTTAAGAATTTTTACATCTTACAATATAGTTTTCTTATAATACTGAACCCTTCCCCCCATTTTGATATCAAAATAATACTGTTGTTGTTGTTGTTATGTGCTGTCGAGTCAGACCCGACTCATAGTGACTCCTCCTTGGGTTTCTGAGGCAGTATCACTGAGGAAGTAGATTGCCCCATCTTCCTTCCAAGGAGTGGCTGGTGGGTTTGAATTGCCAGCCTTCTGGTTAGCAGTCAAATGCTTTAGGCACTACGCTACCAGAGCTCCTAAAATAATACTAGCTAGCGTAATAAAATGAGTTACGGAGGTATCATCCTCTGTTTTTGGAAAGAATATTTTCAAAGATTGTTGTTAATTCTTCCTTTAAAGTTTGATATAATTGACCATGTAGGCTTCGGAGGATTCTTTGTGGGAAGATTTTAGGTTACAAATTCCATTTCTTTAACAGATCTGTTTGTGTGAATTTGGTAACTTACATCTTTTAAGGCATATGTACAGTTCATCTAAATTGTTGAATTTATTGGCATAAAATTGTTTTTAATATTCCCATACTATTTTTTTTTTAATTTGTAAAGGATATGTAGTGGTAGAGGCAAAAAAAAAAAA
>NW_006921932.1:588937-592117 GCF_000298275.1 Orycteropus afer afer
GCATAGTGCCTAAGGCAGTTGACTGCTAAGCAGGAGGCTGGCGTTTCAAATTCACCAGCCACTCCTCCGAAGGAAGATGGGGCAATCTACTTCCATAGTGATACTGACTCAGAAGACTCAGAAACCCAAGGAGGGTCATTTTGAGTCAGAATCAACTCCACGGCAGTGAGCTTGGAGTTTTTTTTACTTAGTTAATTTATTTGCTTTTCTTTTTCTAACATATCTTAATATGAATATTTAGATCATTGATGTTAGTCTTTTCTTCTTTTGTCATATAAGTGCTTAAAGCTATAAATTTCCTCTAAGCACTGCTTTAGTGCTTCATCATAAATTGATTTGTGTTTCATTCCATTCAAAACACCTCCCTTTTTTTCCCTCGTGATTTCTTCTTTGATCGATTGTTTAGAAGAGTGTTATTTCATTTCTAAGTTTTTGGGGCAATTTTGAAAGATATCTTTTTATTACTGATTTTCAATTTAATTCCTTGTAGTCAAAGAACATATTCTGTATAATTTATATTCTTTTACATTTATACAGGCTTGTTTTATGGGCCAATACGTTGTTTATGTCAGTGACTGTTCCAGGTGCACTAGTAAAGAAATGTGTATTTGACTGTTGTTTGGTGGATTGTTTAAGAAATGTTGGTTGATAGCGTTCTTCAAATCTTGTATATCCTTACTGATTTTCTTTATACTTATTCTATCAGTTACTGAGCAAAGAGTGGTGAAATCTGTATGTGTTTATTTTTCCTTTCACTTTTGTCTTTGTACTTTGAAGGCCTCTTAGATGCATACATATTTAGAATTGTCTTGAAGAATTGACTCTTTTATTGTTAGTATGAATTTCCCTCTTTGTCTCTCTTTTGGAGTCTTCTTTTGCTCTTATTAATACAACACTCCAGCTTATGTGTACAGTGTTATTTTGCAGTTCTTGTTTGCCTTTAGTCTCCCGGATGCTGCTCAGTTTCAGTTATTTAGGTTAACACCTTTCCCCCTTTACTTTCTTCAGTGAGGTGGTTTCATACCTTTGTGACAATTACATTCTTTTGTCCTAGTCCATATTCCTTCCTGGGCTCTCCTACCCCCAACTCCCCAATTTTTTTTTTTTAAATTTGCATAATCTGTTGTAAAGTTCATTGAGTTTGACAAATGCATAGTGTCATATTTCCACCATTATAGTATCATGTTGAATAGTTTTACTGCCTAAAAATCACCTATACGTTACCTATTCAGCCCTCTCTACCTCCCTCCTGTTGTTGTTGTTAAGTGCCGTCGAGTCGTTTCCAACTCATAGCGACCCCATGCACCGCAGAACGAAACACTGCCCGATCCCATGCCAGCCCCACAATCCCTGCTATACTTGAGCCCATCATCGCAGCCACTGTGTCAATCCATCTCGTTGAGTACCTGTTCTTCATCAATATATTCTGCCCTGTTCTTTGTATTACTGTTAAAGCGTTGGTAAACTGCCTTCTTGAGATGTTACGGAAAACTGAGAATTGAACTTTTTTATTCGTATTCCTGAAGATGACTTGCCTCTCATACAGACTCACTTTGGCTTGTTTTTTAGTAATAACAAAAGATTTTCTGCCACTCAACCCATACTTTTACCCCATTAGTATCATTTGGGGCCACTTTGCAAAATAGCTTATTGGGATTAGGGGTCTAGTTTTTTTTTATTACTGATTTTAGTGAACTGATCATATGTCACCTGCCTTAGGCTGTAGTACTTTGCTTAGTGCACTGCTGTTTAAACTTGTTAATTTGGATAATAGGAAAACTGATATTAGAAATGCTGAAGTTGCTCACTGAAGTAATTTATTTCTGTGTGATTTGTAAATGAGTGCATTATGTTGTTGAGAGTAAATACAGTGTTTAGTAGTATAAACTTGAGTTTTTAGCTGGAGAAATTGGCAGTAAAGTTGGTATGTTAAGACTGTCCTTAAAACACAAATATGTTAAGTTACAAGGAACTGCATTGGTGTTTAGATTGTAACAATTAATAGTGCAGACCTGGAAGATTTGGTCGAGGTACTCTCTATAAAGAAACATGTTAAGTATCTGCAATAAAAGCTAATTTGTAGCTGTACACAAGGGATTTTGCATGATAAATAATACTCCACAAGGCACGTTTGCTCTTTATACATATGCCATTTAAAACCAAAACATCACTTTTTTTTTTTTTTAAGTTGGAGTTTCTTGCCAAGACAAATACTGGTTTTGCATTGGCTTTGCTGCTCAGTTTGATAGTTAGGTTTCAGTCTTATCCTTGCATCTTCAGTGCAGGTTGTAAGGTGAAAAAGAAAGCTGCTGAGTCAGAGGCAGGTTGTTTCATTTGGTCTTTGTGATTTGCAAAATAGAAATGTAGTTATAATTTGAATTTCCAATTGTTCTGGTTACCTAGTACCGCTCTGACAAGAATATACCACAAATGGGATGGCTTTAACAAACAGGATTTTATTGTTACAATTTGGAGGCTTTTAGTCCGAGTTCAAAGTGCCAAGTTCTAGGGGCTGTGTGAAAGCCCCTTAACCTTGGGCTTCAGCTTTCCCTCTTGCTCATGGCCCACTGAAGCTAGAGGCATCTCTTTACTCAAGCAACTACTGGCTGCTGAGGCTAACAAGCCCAAGGATGACAAATAAAATGGCACAGTCCTGACATTACCAAACCACACAGCATGCCATTAATTCAAGTCCATTGTAAGTCCCAAGGTCGCCAGAGCATATGCAGGGTCCCAGCGTGCCTTAGGCTAGAGACTACTCCTCAAGGCTTCTGCTTATATACAGGAAGCAGACCACATTTCCTAGGGCAGCTACTCAGCTGCTCTCAGTAGATTCCGCCATGGGGTTGATTATCAGTCTCATCATGGGGAATACTACATCCAGCTGCCCAGCCACTCAACCAGGCCCAGCCAAGTTGACACACAAATGGAACTTCCACACCGATATAATAAATATATTTACTGAACCTTGGATATTAAGGACAAATAAGCTTTCATAATACATGAATTAAAGTTTTATTTTCTCTGTGCTGGTGTCTCTTTCTGATGGTCAGTTTGATAGATTGACTTGTAATAATGGATGCCTTATTAGAATGGGAGATTCTGTAGTAAGAATTATAAAGGAAATATTTTACATACTATAGCTGGTATGATATGGTTGTTGTTGTTGTTGTTATGTGC
>NW_006921932.1:592964-609105 GCF_000298275.1 Orycteropus afer afer
TAATGCCAAGGATAACAATCTTTATGCATTCCATTTCCTTTTTGACAACTTCCAATTTTCCTAGATTCATACTTTGTACATTCCATGTTCCGATGATTAATGGATGTCTGTGGCTGTTTCCTAGTCCCTGGAAACCATTAATTTTTCATATCTATATAGTTTTGCCTTTTCTAGAATTTAAATCAGATGATTTATGTTTTTTTATTATAGTTTTCATATACTTGAATCATATTGACTTCTTTCACTTAACAGTATGCATTTAAGTTTCTTACATGTCTTTTTGTGGCTTATCAGTACATTTTTCTGATAATTTAATAGACTTTTTTTTTAAAGGGGTTTTAGGTTTGCAGAAAAATTGTGCAGAAAGTACAGCGAGTTCGCATTTATTCACTCCCCCAACACGTTGTTTTTCCTATTAATGCCTTGTATTCATGTGGTACATTAGTTAAAATTGATGAACTAATACTGATTGATTATTATTAACTAAAGTCCGTAATTCACATTAGGGTTCACTGTTTGTACTGTACAGTCCTATGAATTTTGACGAATATATGTCATGACACCAGTTTTCTGTCAGTTTGTTGTACTGTGGTGGCTTGCATGTTGCTTTGTGCTGGAGGCTGCTGTTGTTGTTGTTATGTGCCATCGAGTCGGACCCAACTCATAGCGACCTCTCCTTGGGTTTCCGAGACATTATGTCTACAGAAGTAGATTGCTCAACCTTCCTTCTGAGGAGTGGCTGGTGGGTTTGAACTGCCAGCCTTTTGGTTAGCAGTCAAGTGCCTTAGGCACTACACAAGGCTATGACACCAGTGTTTCACATACCAGCAGGGTCACCCATGGTAGACAGGTTTCAGCAGAGCTTCCAGACTAAGACAGATTGGGAAGAAGGATGGAGCCATCCGCTTCTCAAATAATTGTCCAGTGAGAACCTTATGAATAGCAGGGGAACATTGTCTTATATATTACTGGAAAACTTTATAAATAGCCTTGAAACATTGTCCAATTTAGGGCCGGGGGAAGAGCTGCCTCCTCAAAGTGGAGTTGATGGACAGATATCATTATGTTGGTAAGCTTTTGGGACTTCCATTTGCTGATGTGGCATGACTCAAAATGGCAAGAAACAGCTGCAAACATCCATTAATAACGGGAACATGGACTGTATGAAGTATGAATCTAGGAAAATTAGAAGTTGTCAAAACTGAAATGGAAAGCATAAAGGTCAATATCCTATTCTAGGCATTAATGAGGGACACCAGCCACTCCTGGGAAGGAAGGTTGGGCAATTTACTTCCGTAGTGATACCGCCTCAGAAACCCAAGGAGGGGTCACTATGAGTTGGGTCCGACTCAATGGCACATAACAACAACAACAATGCATTAGTGCCTAAAGCGTTTGACTGCTAACCAGTGGGCTGGTGGCTCAAACCCACTAGCCAGTTCTCGGAAGGAAGATTGGGCGATCTACTTCCATAGTGATGCCACCCCAGGAACCCAAGGAGGGGTTGCTATGAGTCAGATCCAACTCGATGGCAGTGAGTTTGATTTTTTGGTTTATAAGGAAGACCAGCTAATGCTACTATTATTCAAATTTACACACCAACCACCAGAGCCAAAGATTAGGACATTGAAGATTTTTACCAACTTCTACAGTCTGAAATTGACCAACCATGTAGTTAAGATGTGTTGGTTATCACTGGTGTTTGGAATGTGAAAGTTAGAAACAAAGAATCAACAGTAGTTGGAAAATATGGCCTTGGTGATAGAAATAACTCTGGATCACATGATAGAATTTTGCAAGACCAATGATTTATTCATTGGAAATACCTTTTTTCAACAACATAAATTGCAGCTATGCACATGGACTTTGCCAGATGGACTACACAGGAATCAAATCAACTACATCTGTGGACAAGAGGTGGTGGAAAAGCTCAGTATCTTCAGCCAAAACAAGGAAGACGCGCTCTTCCTCCTGCACTAAATCGGACAGTGTTTCAGGGCTATTTATAAAGTTTTCCAGTAACATATAAGACAGTGTTTCACTGCTATTCATAAGGTTCTCGCTGGACAGTTATTTGAGGAGTGGATGGCTCCATCCAGCGGACTGTGGAACAGACCATCAACTGCTCATATGGAAATTCAAGTTGAAGGTGAGGACAATTAAAACAAATCCACGAGAGCCAAAATATAACCTTGAATGTATCCCGCCTGAATTTAGAGACCATGTAAAGAATAGATTTGATGCATTGAACAACAATGACTGAAACCCAGAGGAATTGTAGGATGACATCAAGAATATCGTCTATCAAGAAAGCAAAAGATCATTAAAAAGATAGTAAAGGAAGAAAAGACCAAAATGGAGGTCAGAAGAGAGTCTGAAACTTGCTCTTGAATGAAGAATAGCTAAAGCAAATGAAAGAAATGACAAGATAAAAGAACTGAACAGAAGATTTCAAAGAGCAGTTCAAGAAGACAGAGTCACTTATTATAATGAAATGTGCAAAGACCTGGAGTTAGAAAACCTAAAAGTGAAGAACACGCTCAACATTTCTCAAGCTCAAAGAACTGAAGAAAAAATTCAAGTCTTGAGTTGCAATATTGAAAGATTCTATGGGTAGAAAATTGAATGATACAGGAAACATCAAAAGAAGATGGAAGGAATACAGAGTCACTGTACCAAAAGGAATTGGTCAATGTTCATCCATTGCAAGAGGTGGCATATGGTCAAGAACCAGTGGGTATTGAGGGAAGATGTCAAAGCTGCATTAAAGGAACTGGCATAAGACAAGGCTCCAGGAATTGACGCATTTGAGATTATTTCAACAAATGGATGCTGGAGGCATTCACTTGTCTATACCAAGAAATTTGAAAGACAGCTGCCTGGCCACCTGACTGGAAGAGATCCATATTTGTACCCATGCCAAGGAAAGGTGATCCCACATAATGTGGAAATTATTATCATGTGCAAGTAAAATCTTGCTGAAGATAATTAAAAAATGGTTGCAGCAGTATATTGATAGGGAACTTTCAGAGATGCAAGCTGTATTCAGAACAGGATGTGGGATGAGGGATATCATTGCTGATGTCAGATGGATCTTGGCTGAAAAAGAATACCAGAAAAATGTTTACTTGTGTTTCATTGACTATGCAAAAGCATTTGACTGTGTGGATCATAACAAATTATGGATAATATTGAGAAGAATGGGAATTCTGGAACACTGAATTGTGCTCATTAGGAACCTGTACCTAGACCAAGATGCTGTCATTTGAACAGAACAAGGGGATACTGTGTCGTTTAAAATCAGAAAGGGAGTGCCTCAGGGTTGTATCCTTTCCCCATACTTATTCAGTCTGTATGCTGAGCACGTAATCCAAGAAGCTGGACTTTATGAAGAACATGGCATTAGGATTGGAGGAAGACTCATTAACCACTTGCAATATGCAGACGACCCAATCTTGCTTGCTGTAAGTGAAGAAGACTTGAAAAATTTACTGGTGAAGATTATATACTAGAGTCTGCAGTGTGGATTACACCTCAACATAAAGAAAATGAAAATCTTCACAACTAGACCAATAAGGAGCATCACAGTAAATGGAGAAAAGATTAAAGTGACTAAGGTGCGCCCAGCCCAAACCATGGTATTTTCAATTACCTCATATGCATGTGAGAGCTGGACAATGAGTGGGAGACTGAAGGAGAGTTGATGCTTTTGAGTTGTGGTGTTGGTGAAGAATAGTGAAAGAACTGTGGAGTTCCAGCAGAACTAACAAATCTGTCTCGGAGTAAGTGCAGCCCAGAATGCTGCTTGGAAGTGAGAGAATGGCCAGAGTTTGTCTCACCTACTTTGGTGGTGTTCTCAGAAGGGACCATTCCTCGAAGGTGGATATCATGCTTGGTTAAGTAGAGGGTCAGGGAAAAAAGGGAAGGCCCTCAATATAGTGGATTGACACAGTGGCTGCAATGATGTGCTCAGGCATAGCAGGGATTATGAGGCTGGTACAGGACCGGGCAGTGTTTTTTTTTCTGTTGTATGTAAGGTCACTATGAGTTGGAGCCGATTCGACAACACTTAACAACAACAACATAATGTCATATGTCCACCATTATACTAGCATGTAGAATAGTTTCACTGCCCTAATGTTACCTGTGTTGTACCTGTTCATCCCTTCCAACTCCTCCTGAACCTTTGGTAATCTCTGATATTTTCACTGCCTCTATAGGTTTGCTTTTTTCAGAATGTCATATACTTGGAGTCATACAGTATGCAGCCTTTTTGGACTGATGTCTTTCACATAGCATTACACATTTAAGATTCATTCATGTCATTTTGTGGCTTGATAGCTCTTTTATTTTTATTGCTGAATAATACCCCATTTTATGAATGTAGTTTGTTTATCCATTCATCTATTGAAGAACATCTTAGTTGTGTTAGATTTTTGGCATTCATATGCAGATTTTTATATGGACATAAGTTCTCATCTCACTTGGGTAAATACCTAGGAGCATGATTGTTGCATCATGTAAGACTATGTTTAACTTTGTGAGAAAATGCCAAGTTGTCTTCCAAAGTGGTTGTACGATTTGCATTTCTACCAGCTTCTCTTCCTTGCCAGTATTTGGTGTTGTCAGGGTTTTTGATTTTAGTCGTTCTAATAGGTGAGTTGTCATGAGTCAAAATTGACTCAATGACATCTAACAACATAATAGGTGAGTAGTTGTTTCTTATTAAAATCTCTGGTTGGTGCAAATGAGTCATTCTTGAGTACTAATCTAAAAATTTGTGGTTCATACCCATGTAGTGGTCCCACAGAAGAAAGGCCTGGTGATCTGCTCCCATAAACATTACAATGAAGAAATGCCTGTGGAGCTTGGTTTTACGCTGTAACATGTGCTTGGGGTCATCATGAGTCAGAATGAACTCAGTAATGATGAGTTTTTGTTTGTTTTTTTGTTTGTTTTGGTATCCCATTGTTATTTTAATTTACATTTCTCTAATGACTAATGTTGTTGTTATGTGCCCAGTGGCCCGACTCATAGCGACCCCTCCTTGGGTTTCCGAGGCAGTTATCATAGCGACCCCTCCTTGGGTTTCCGAGGCAGTTATCACTACGGAAGTAGGATTGCCCAACAGTGGCTAAGACACTTGCCTGCTAACCAGAGGACTGGCGGTTCAAACCCACCAGCCACTCCTCGGAAGGAAGGTTGGGCAATCCTACTTCCGTAGTGATACTGCCTCGGAAACCCAAGGAGGGGTCGCTGTGAGTCGGGTTTGACTTGACGGCACATAACAACATAACAGTGGCTAAGACACTTGCCTGCTAACCAGAAGGCTGGCGGTTCAAACCCACCAGCCACTCCTCGGAAGGAAGGTTGGGCAATCCTACTTCCGTAGTGATAACTGCCTCGGAAACCCAAGGAGGGGTCGCTATGAGTCGGGGCCGACTCGACGGCACATAACAACAACAACAACAACATCCATATTATTTGGTGACTTTGGTTACACTTTTCATAATGCATCAGCATTATTATTATTTGCATTCTGGTTGTTCTGTTTCCATTAATCTAACTTCCTTGTCTGTCTGTCCCTCCTGTTCCCTTCTCATCTTTGGTCTAGGGTAAGCATTGACTGTTAGTTTTGATATAGATGATTGTTTAGAGGAGGACAGTACTCTCTAGTGATACTACTTTTTTTATGAGCCATCCTGTCATTTGGCTGATAGGTGACAACCAGGAGTGATTTGAATTCCAGGTTTAAAGGGTGTTCCAGGGTGACAGGCTCAGGGGTTCTTCTAGTCTCAACTTGTCTAGTAAATCTAGCCTTTTTTAGGATTTTGAGTTTTGGTCTACATATTTCTCCCATTTTGTCTAAGATCATTTATTGTGTAAAATTGTGTATGTTATGGCTTTTACCAAAATCATCCCTTATTCTTGTGCACTTCTTAACGTCATCTTTTATCTTGGTAAAGTTGTACTGATTTAATTCTTAATTGGTATTATTGCCTTGTTGTTGTTGTTAATGTGCCGTCGAGTCGGCCCCAACTCACAGCAACCCCTCCTTGGGTTTCCAAGGCAGTCTCACTATGGAAGTAGATTGCCAATACAAGTAGCTACTATCTAGAAAATGATTCCTCCTCTGTCTCTGTCCTATCCCTGGTAACCAAAGACCGTTGCTTTCCATATGTATACCTATTCTTGTCTCTTTAAAAAACGTGAGATCATACAGTATTTCTCCTTTAGTGATTCACTTATTTTACTCAGCATGGTATCTTCCATGATATCTCACATTATAGTGTAGTTAAGAACTTATAATTCTTCTTCTTCTTTTTTTTTTTTTTAAATGACAACCATTTAATTATGCTGACAATTCTGTGGTTTAGAGATTTAGGTAAGACACAGTGAATATGGTTTATCTCTGCTTCACAATGTCTGGGACCTCATCTGGGTGGCTCAAATAGCTGGAAATGCCTGGTATCCTCAACTAAGGCCATATGTCTGCAGCCTTGGCTCCTCTTGGTTCCTAGGTTCTTTCCCTCATGGCATCTTCTAGGACTGCTGGGACTGAAATGTCTAATATCATTTCTTCACTTGCCTGTCTGGGACCTGGACTGTGATGGCTGGAACATCTGGGAGTTGGCTTGGCATCTTTCTCCATGCATTGTCTCCATTTGGGCTTCTTTACAGTATGATAATCTCAGGGTTGCCAAACTTCTTATATGATGACTGCTTTCCCTGAAAGCAAACATTCCAAAAGATCTACGGAAACTGCCAGGTTTCTTATAACTGAACCTTAGAAGTCAAGCAGTGTAACTTCTTTTTATTTTGTTGATCAAAACTAAGTCACAGGGGCAGCAGACATACAAGGGAAGAAGACTGCTCAAGAACATCAATACCAAGAGAGATGGCTCATGAGGAGGCCAACTTTGGAGATTAGCTGCCTCAGTGCCTGTCCCTTTAGTTTCTGTTACCTCTCTCTAGATACTTTATTGGTCAGATATTAGCTCCTGTGATGTTCTTTTTTTTCTCTCTCTTTTTTATTTTCCATCTTTGCCTTTTTGTTCTTTTTTTTCGAGAGACTTCCTCAACTTAGTTTTCCAAACATATTTCTTATTTCTAAGATCCCTTTCTTATACCCTGATCATTCTATTTTAACAGCATTCTCTTCCTTATGTCATGGATACAATATCTTATCTCTCTCAGGATATTAATTTATAGTAATTTTACAAATTTTCTTTGGTTCCTTGTCTGTTTCCTTCAGAAGGCTTCTCTTGTTTGTTTTGGCGTCTCTTCCTCATGTTGGAAGCTTCCCTCTAATGTCTGGTCATCCTTGGTTTTCTCTCTGTACTCAAGAGTAGGGTACCAGTAAGTGGACTGGGAGCTCTTTGAGAATGGGCAGGCTTGCCACATGATGGCTTCCATGCAGGTAGAATTCCTTGGAGAACTCATCATAATTCTTAATGGCTGCATAGTATTCCATTGTGTTTGTACCACAGTTTGTTTATCTATTCATCTGTTGAGGGGCAGTTAGGTTGTTTTCATCTTTTTGCTATTGTGAATATTGCTGCAGTGAACATAGTTGTGCATATATCTGTTCTTGCAGTAGTTTTAGTTCTCCAGGGTATATACTTAACGGAGCTCTGGTGGCATAGTGGATAAGGCCTTTGGCCACTAACTAGAAGGTCAGCAGCTCAGACCTACAAGCTGCTCCATGGAAGGAAGATGGGACGACCTACTTCCGTAAAGATTTACAGCCTCAGAAACCCAGTGTGGGTCTCTTTGGGTTGGAATTGACTTGATGGCAGTGAGTTTGGTTTGAATTGAGAGAGTATGTACTTAGGAATGGGATTTGCTGAGACATAGGATTTCTATTCATAGCTTTTTGAGGAAGCACCATAACATTTTCTAGAATGTTTGAACCAATTTATGATCCCACCAGCAGTGGAGTAGGGTTCCAGTCTCCCTGTACCCTCACTAGCATTTGATGTCATCTATTTGTTTGATCAGTGCCATTTTTGCAGGGATGAGATGGTAGTATATCATTGTAGTTTTGATTTACATCTCTGATAGCTAATGATTATGAGCATCCTTTCATGTATTTGTTGGCTGCTTGAATGTCTTCTTTGGTGAAGTATCTTCTCATGTCTTTTGCTAATTTTTTAATTGGGCTGTTAGTGGTTTTTTCAGTGAGTTGTTGACATTTTCTCTATATTTTAGACATTAGACCTTTATCAGATACATTATTCCCAAAGATTTTTTTTCCAGTTGATAGATTCTCTTTTTACTCTTTTGATAAAGGTTTTTGATGAGCTTAAGTGTTTAATTTTTAAGAGATCCCAGTTATCTAATTTGTCTTCTGTTGCTTATGCATTTGTAATAGTGTTTGGTAATCTATTACTGGAAAAAAAAAATTAGGTCCCATAGGTTTGTCCCTATATTATGTTCCAGAAACATTATAGTTTTGGCTTTAACGGTTAGGTCTTTGATACTTTGCAGTTAGCGTTTGTGTGTGATGTTAGGTGTGGATCCCATTTCATTTTTCTGCAAATTAATGTCAGTTTTGCCAGCACCATTTGTTAAAGAGACTGCTGCTTCTCCACAGAATAGACTTTGACCCCTGTTGAAATGATCTGCTTATAGATGGATGGATTTATTTCTGGGTTCTCAAATCTGTTCCTTTGATCTGTGTCTGTTGTTGACCCAGTACTAGGCTGTTTTGATACTGTGGCTGTATAGTATGTTTTGAAATCAGGGTGTGTGAGGCCCCTTACTTTATGCTTCTTCAGTATTGCTTTGGCTTTTTGCAGGCTCTTTCCTTTCCATATAAAGTTGGTAATAACGTTTTTCCATTTCAGTAAAGACTGTTGGAATTTGGACAGGATTGCCTTATATCTGTATGTGCCCCTTTCTTAAATGGGTTGTTCATTTTCTTACTGTGTGGCATTGTATTCCTTAATATGACTCTTCTAGCTATAGTCAGTTGATGGAATTAATGAAAATAAGGCACTTGAGCCCACCAAAATTAGGCACTTGAGCTCTGATGGTATAGTGCCTAAGCTTAGCATTTGACCACTAACCAGAAGACTGGCGGTTCACACCCACCAGCCACTCCTCATAAGGAAGGTTGGGCAATCTACTTCTATAGTGATACTGCCTCAGAAACCAAAACAGGGACTCTCTAGGAGTCGGATCCCACTCGACATCAGTGAGTTTGGTTTGGTTTAGTTTGAGCCCACTAAAGGGATTGGATACTTTGCTAATAATGCAAATAAGGTACATGGAACCCTGCTAGGGTGGGGCCATGCAAATAATGTGTACAGAACGCTAATGAAGAGATTGGTCAGTTTTGCCATCCCGCTAGGCTTAAAATGAGCCATTGCCAAGGCAGAAAAGGGGGATGGGGGCTGACAACCACCAAGAAGAATAAATGGGAGCTAAGCACATCCTTTGGACTTGAGTTCCCAGCTTTGGGAACCTCTTAGACCTGGGAGACAGAGAGCTGTAACAGTGGAGATGGCAAAATAGATTTGATTCTGTCTGTGTGCTGTTCTCATTCTCTGGACAATGGCTTTCCCAGGGTACGAATTTTTAATTCTAGTAAAATTTAACTTATCAATTTTTTCTTTCATGGGTTGTGTTTTTTATGTTGTATCTAAAAACTTATGTATAGACCCAAGATATGTAGATTTTCTCTTACATGTTCTTCTAAAAGTTTTATAGTACTGCACTTTTTAGTTAGGTCTATGCATCCACTTCCTCGGAAGGAAAGTTGGGCAATCTACTTCCATAGTGATACTGCCTCGGAAACCCAAGGAGGGGTCGCTATGAGTCAGATCCAACTTAACGGCGCATAACAACAACAAAAACATGATCCATTTAGAATCAATTTTTGTTAAAAGGGTAAAATTTCAGTCTAGATTCATATTTCTTTTGCATATCGTTGTTTATCTGGTCCAGCACTATTGAAAAGACTCTCCTGTCTCCACTGAGTTGCCTTTGCTCCTTTTGTCAAAGATCAGTCATCCTTTTACTTTTAACCTATTTGAGTCTTTACATGTTTTAAATGTTTCCTGTGGATAGTTTAGAGCCTTATGTTTTTTTCAATCCAGTGTAATAATTTCCGTCTTGTAATAAGAGTATTTAGACACTTAAAGTTTTTCTTTTTTTAAAATAGCTTTATTGATTCTGACTCACAGCAACCATATAGCACAGGGTAGAACTGCCCCATAGGATTTCCAAGGCTATAATCTGTTTGGAAGGAGCTCTGGTAGCATAGTGCCTAAGGCACTTGACTGCTAACCAGAAGGCTGGCGGTTCAAACCCACCAGCCACTCCTCGGAAGGAAGGTTGGGCATTCCTACTTCCGTAGTGATACTGCCTCGGAAACCCAAGGTGGGGTCGCTATGAGTCGGGGCTGACTAGATGGCAAATAACAACAACAATCTGTTTGGAAACAGACTGCCACATCTTTGTCCCATGGAGTGGCTGGTGGGTTCAAACTTTTGACCTTTTGTTTAGCAGCCAGTCCTTAACCACTGTGCCCCTAGGGCTTCTTTTGCAACCATCACCATAATCTAATTTTAAATCCTTTTAATCGCCCCAGGGGAAACCTTGTACTAATTAGCAGTCACTCTTCACTCTATAGATTTGCCTATTGTGGATATT
This sequence comes from Orycteropus afer afer, assembly GCF_000298275.1. Taxonomy (NCBI): domain Eukaryota; kingdom Metazoa; phylum Chordata; class Mammalia; order Tubulidentata; family Orycteropodidae; genus Orycteropus; species Orycteropus afer. The sequence goes on from NW_006921932.1 coordinate 603,624, forward strand.
TCATATAAATGATATCATACAATATGTGGTCTTTGTGACCAACTTCTTTAATTTAGGCTAATGTTTTTATGTTTTTGAGGTTCATCATGTTGTAGCATGATCAGTACTTCATTCCTTTGTGTGTGTGTGTGTGTGTGTGTTAAAATTCTCATAAGGTTCACTATTTTAACCATTTTAAAGTGTATGACAGTGGCATTTAGTAGCTTCCTAGTGCTTTGCAGTCATTACCACTATCTGGTTTCAGAACATTTTTATCACCTCAAAACCCCAAAACTTTTAAGCAGTCACTCCTCATTTCCTCCTGCCCTCAGCCCCTGACAGCCACTAATCTGCTTTCTGTCTCTGTGGACTTGCCTATTCTGGATGTTTCATATAAACGGAATCTTAAGTAGGTGGCCTTTTGTATCTGACTTTGTTCATTTAACATAATGTTTTCTATCACATTCATGTGTTGTTGTTGTTGTTATGTGCCGTCAAGGCCAAGTTCGTCCTGACTCATAGCCACCCCTCCTTGGGTTTCCGAGGCAGTATCACTACGGAAGTAGATTGCCTAGTCTTCCTTCCGAGGAGTGATGTCGCAGTATTAGTAATATTCCATTGTATAGATACACTATATTTTGTTTTCCATTCATCAGTTCATGTACTTTTGTTTTTTTCCCACCTTTTAGCTATTGTGAGTAGTGCTGCTATAAACATTTATATATAACTGTGTGGACGTGTGTTTTCATTTTCCTTGGTGCATCACTTAAATTTAGTGAAATTATCTATAAGGTTGTGTTTGAATCTATCATCTTGCTATTTGTTCTTAGTTTGTCTTATCTGTTTTAGTTTCTGTTTGGATTGAGAATATTTTAGTACTGCATTTTATTTCCATATTTGTTAGCTATATGTCATCTTTTTAAGTAGGTGTTTTAGGGTTTATAATATGCATCTTTAACTTACCATAATCCATGTTCAAATAATACACACAATTTAACACAAATTTCTGACTATTAATTCAATGTATTTTTGTTCCTCCACCTGTGTTTAATTTTTCTCATCATTAAAAAGAGAATATCTACATAAATTATAGATAATTATTCACAGATAATATAGTGTTGTTGTTGTTATGTGCTGTCGAGTCAGACCCGACTCATAGCAACCCCTCCTTGGGTTTCTGAGGCAATATCACTATGGAAGTAGATTGCCCAACTTCCCTTCCGAGCAGTGGCTGGTGGGTTTGAACTGCCAGCCTTCTGGTTAACAGTCAGGTGCCTTAGGCACTATGCTACCAGAGCTCCCTATAGATAATATACAACAACCTTTTTGGTTTTTATGGGTGTGAAATGAGGTAATATATATAAAATAATTTGAATATATGCTTTTATTCATATTAGGAATAAAATAAAGCATCATCAGAATTTTTTCTTTTCTAAATTGTATTCATTTTGTTGTAGAGAAAATACACAGCACAACATGCACCAATTCAGTAGTTTCTACACATACAATCCAGTGACACTGATTGCACTCATCGAGTTGTACATCTATTCCACTCTCTTTTTCCAAGTTGTTCCTCCCTCATGAACACAAACTCATTGACTTCTAAGGTTGCAATCCAGTGCTTTGAGTTGCTGTTGCCAATTTTATCCCATATAGAGTTCTTTTATTTATCTATTTAATTTAAATTGTGATTTGGGTGAAAGTTTACAGAGCATATTCATTTTCCACACAATAGTTCATACACATTTTGTTTCATGACATTGTCTGCAATTCCCCATAATGCAACCACTCTCTTCCCACTTCTTCCCCGTAGTTACCTCTTCCCTATGCCCTTTTTCCGTATGCATTCCTGCCCCCTGAGCTATCTCCCTTTGCAAATACTGCCCTTCTGTTCTCTCATGAGTGATCCTTCTAAGGAGTGCATCTATCTGATGTAAATGTTCACCCTATATGCCTATCTGTTGTTTGGCTGGAAGCCACAGGAGTGAGTTTAATTCCAGACCTAAAGGGTAACTAGGGGCCATAATCTCAGGATTTCATCAGTCTCTATCAGACCAGTAAACCTGGCCTTTTTTATGCATTTGAGTTTTGTTCCACATTGTTCTTCCACTCTGTCCAGGATCGTCTGCACTGATTCCTTTCCAAGTGGTTGGCAGTGGTAGTCCAGCACCAACTAGTCCTTCTGGTCTCATGGTTATGAAGGCTGAGGTTTGCATGGTCCACTAGTCCCTTGGACTACTTGTTTCCATGCTTCTTTGGTTTTCTTCATTATTCTTTGCTTTGGACAAGAGGAGACCCATTATTGTTTCTAGATGGCCACTTGCAAGCTTTTTAAGACCCTAGTTGCTACTACCAAAGTAGGTTGTAGAACAGTGTTTTTGTGTAGTATGTTATGCCAGCGGAGCTTGATGTCCCCTGCAACCATGGTCCCAAGCCCACAGGTCTAACTCCTTGTTCCTTTAGGGTGGTTGGCGGTGCCTAAGAAGTTATCATAATTTTGCCTCTTGTTAGCTCTATTGATCCCATATAGATAGTTCTTAAAGAGTTCTGGTGGTGCAGTACCTAAGGCAGTACTTCTGCAGTACCTTCTGCTAACCAGAAGGTTGGTGTTTTAAACCCACCAGCCACTCCGCAGAAGGAAGATAGGCAGTCTACTTCTGTAAAGATTTACTGCCTTGGGGGTCACTATGAGTTGGAGTCAATTTGATAGCAGTGAGTTTATAGATAGTTCTTAAAAGAGCATAATATTCAAGGCAGACCTTTTTTATTAGTTAAGCTAAACTATTAATCAGTTGTAAGATGACTTCAGAGGATATTTTTGGTTTAAGTTTTCAAGGTTATTTGAGGGTGGTAGTTTCAGGGGTTCATCTACGCTCCATTGTTCCAGAAAGTCTAGAGTCCATGAGAATTTAAAATTCTGTTCTGCATCTTTTCCCTTTTGATCAGGATTCTTCTATGGAATCTTTCTTTTCTTTTCTTTTTTCATTTTTACTGTGATTTGGGTGAAAGTTTACAGAGCAAATTCATTTTCCATACAACAGTTCATACACATTTTGTCTCATGAAATTGACTGCAGTTCCTCACAATGTAAAGCGCTCTTCCCACTTATGGAAACTTTTATCAAAATATCCAGTAATGGTATTTGTATTGGCACCATCCAGTTCTTCTGGTCTCATGGTAAAGGAGGCAGTTGCTCATGGAGGCAGTTAGCCACACATTCCATATCTTCCTCTTATTCCTAACTCTCTTCCTTCTTCTGTTGTTCCAGGTGAATAGTGAACAATTGTAGTGCAATTGTAGTTGCCTTTAATGGTAACTTGCTAGCTTTTAAGATCTCATGCACTATACAGTGAACTAGGAAATAGAACAGAAGCACTAAACATGTTATTAGGGCAATTAACTGGGATGTCTCTTGAAACCAACACCCTATACCTCCCGACCTGTACCTTCAAATCCCATGAGGTGTTTGGTTGTACATATACGACCTCAGCAGCTACTCTTTTTTTCTTTTCTTATCTTACTGTTCAGGCTAAGACTTACAAACAATATTAAGTAGAAGTGATGTTAGTGGAAATCCTTGTTTTGTTCCCAATTTCAAGGGGAAAGTTCTCAACCTTTCTTTTATAATATTTGTTGTTGGCTTTTCATATATGCCCGGAATCATATTGAGGAATTTCCCTTCTATTCCAGGCTTCTTTAGGTTTTCATCAAGAAAGGGTTTTGGATTTTATCAAATGCTTTTTCTACATCCACAGAGATGATCAAGTGGTTCTTTTCCTTTGTTCTGTTGATATGGTGTATTATGTTGATTAATTTTCTAATGCTGAGCCATCCTTGCAACTCCTGGAATAAATTCCATTTGGTCATGGTATATGACACTTTTAATATGCTGTTGGAATCTGTTTGCTAGTATTTTGCTAAGCTTTTTTTTTTCCTTCATCAGTATTCTTAAAAGGTATTGACCTGTAGTTTTTTCTTGTGGTGTCTTGGCCTGGTTTGGGTCTCAGGATTATGTTTGCGTCATAGAATGAATTAAGAAATATTCCTTCTTTCTTGACCTTTTGGAAGAATTTAAGCAGTATTGATGTCAGTTCTTCTCTTAAATGTTTGGTAGAATTTCCCAGTGAAGCCATCTGGTCCAGGACTTTTTTTTTTTTTTAAATTGTTATGTGACTGAAAGTTTACAGAGCAATTTAGTTTTCCATTCAATAGTTCATACCCATTTTGTTTCTTGATATTGATTCCAATCCCTACAATGTAACAGCTCTCTTCCCACTTCCTTCCTGTGGTTACTTTTTCCATATGCAGGAACTTATTTTTTGTTGGGAGGTTTTTGATCACTGATGATCTCTTCACTTTTTATGAATCTCTTGAGACTTCTGTTTCCTCTTGAGTGAGTTTAGGTAGATTGTGTGCTTCTAAGAATTTATCCATTTCATCTGAGTTACTCAGTTTATTGCCATACAGTTGTTCATAATATTCTGTCATAATTCTCTTTATTTCTATTGGGTCAGTTGTAATGTCCTCTTTCATTTTTTATTTTGGTTATTTGTATCTTTTGTTCTTTGTCAGTCTTGCTAAAAGTTTGATTGATTCTACTGATCTTTACAAAGAGCCAATTTCTGGTTTTATTGATTTTCTCTGTTGTTTTTCTGTTTTTGATTTTTTTCTGCTCTGATTCTTGTTACTTCCTTTCTTCTGGTAGGTATAGCCTTAGTTTGCTCTTCTTTTTCTTGTTCCTGGAGTTGTTGAGTTAAGCTGTTAGATTAGAAGTTCTTAATTCTGCAGATTTGCTAATTTATTTGCCAACCTACTTCAGCTACCTACTTCGATAATAACTAACCTTAGACTAAAACCAAAAAACCCAAACCCACTGCCATCAGGTCAATTCAGACTCACAGCGACCCTATAGGACAGAGTAGAACTGCCACATGGGGTTTCCAAGACTATAAACTTTCTGGAAACAGATTAATGGTTCTCAATTCTGATTGTACATTGTAAGTCACTGAGCAGTTTAAAAAATAATGAGGGAAGGGTGCTGCCCTCAGAAATTCTTACTTTATTGTTCTGAGATTTTAAAAATAAGTGTTCCAGCTAACTCCCAGTGTGAAGTCAGGGTGGAAGATCCATTACTCTAGACATTATCACCATGACCTGTAACTTAAAATACTTTATAAATGTCTAATTATGACATCCACCACCTTTTCAGTTCATATATTCTAGTATCTTGACATTTCTTAACTTCCTCAAGACCTCCAGGCCATTAGCCATACCACTTTTTCACTGTCTACCATCTCCTTTTGTTTACCCAATTAGATGGAATTGTTTAATAAAAAAAGGAGTACTACTGGTGCTATACATATCCATGTTTGTACCCATCCCAAAGAAAGGTGATCCCACAGATTGTAGAAATTATAGAACAATATCATTAATATCGCACGCAAGTAAGATCTTACTGAAGATAATTCAAAAACAGTTGCAGCAGTATATTGACAGAGAACTT
>NW_006921932.1:610717-612817 GCF_000298275.1 Orycteropus afer afer
AGAATGGCCAGACTTCGTCTCACCTATTTTGGTCATGTTGTAAGAAGGGACCATTCCCTGGAGAAGGATGTCATGCTTAGTACGGTGGATGGTCGACAGAGGGGGAGGCCTTCAACGAGATGGATTGACACAGTGGCTGCGATGATGGGATCAAGTATAGCAGGGATTGTGGGGCTGGAGCGAGATCGGGCAGTGTTTCGTTCTGCTGTGTGTGGGGTCACTATGAGTCGGAAACGACTCGATGGCACCGAACAACAACAACAACAACAACAACTGGTGCTATATGTACTGTTCCTGTGGTCTCAAGTTAAAACCGCTCATGTGCCTCTCTTCCTTTATTGCAGTATTAGAGCAAAACGCTACCCCTGATTAAAGTGAATTCTTTGCCAACGCTGTTTGAGTGTGGCTGGAGAAAACAAAAAACAGTGCTGACTGGTCTCACTTTAAATTTATGGCTCCATATTTCTGTTGTGCCCTCAGTATTGCCTGGTCAGTTTGCTCTTCGCTCTCTTTACTAAAACTATTCCCTTTTCCTTCCTTCCTTTTAGCTGTTGTGTATGTTTGTGTATGTATAACATGTCACTTCCTTTGTGTTATAAATTCCATGCCCTCTTACTTATTTAAGGATTTTGCTCCTGGAATTACCCTTTCTATCTTCTTCATCAATTTCCTGGAAAAGGATATCATGCTTGGTAAAGTGGAGGGTCAGTGAAAAAGGGGAAGGCCCTCAACGAGCTGGATTGACACAGTGGCTGCAACAGTGGGCTCAGGTGTAGCAAAGATTATGAGGCTGGTACAGGACCAGGTAGTATTTTGTTCTTTTGTACATAGGGTTGCTATGAGTTGGAGGTGACTTGATGGCACCTAATACAACAAACAACAGTAACAGCAGTCTTCTTCGTCATCAGTTTTTCTTGCTGAATTATTTTTGTAAGTGTATAAATAATTCAGTACACATACACATACACTGCCTTTCTTTCCCATTTTTAGAAAAATTTGTCAAAAAAATTTTCGTATATTCACTATCTCAACTTTCCATTTTCTCTTGAACCCACTGTAGGCTGCCTTCTATCCCACCCACTCCAAACTAAAACCACTGTTGTCAGTGTTTTCAATCTTTGTTACTCAGCCTCTTATCAGCATTCAGCATAGTTTTTGATGAGTCCCTCCTTTTTTACATGTTTTTCTGGATGCCATGCTATCCTGATTCTTTTCCAATTTATGTCAGTTCTCTCGGTCATTTTCTAGCTTCTCTCCCCTTACCTCTAAAGGTTGGTGTTCCCTAGGCTTATGCCTGTCCTAAGATCTTTTTTTAATATATCAGTGCTCATTGCTTCTTAGGATGTCTTTTTTAATTCTATCTTTATAATTATCATTAATTTGTTGTTAACTTCAGCCTTGACGTCTTCATTATATTCCATACTGTATTGAACTATCTTCTCTATATCTGTACTTGAATGCTTTAGTAGGTGACTCAGGCTTAACTTGTCCGTAACAGAATTTTTGGTTTATTACTTCAAATCTACTTTTCCCTCAAATTGTACCATCTTAGTATGTGGCATGGCCACGTACCTCAAATACACCTGCAAAGAGGACAAGGAAGCCACATGTTCTGACCTCCTCTAATCCCACAAGAGGAAGACAGAATCACTATCAGTAAGTCACAGCCTATTATTACAAGGCCAGACATGTTGCCTCCCTCCAGCCCTTTTCACCAACCATTCCTCTCAAAGCACCCACCACCTGTCTCCTGGGTTCAGTAATTGACTGCAGTAGCCACACAGAACTCACAGATTACGGGGTTTATTAGAGAAGCACCAGGCTACGATTCAAGTTCAGGGAAAACGCCCAGTCTCTCTCCCAGCCCACAGTCTCTCACCTAACAGTCTCTCACAGTTTCTCTCCCAACACTGCGTGTCCCTCGGTGTCTCACTCAGCAGTGCATGTCTCTTGCATCTCTTTCCTGTTGTTATTATGTGCCATCGAGTCGGACCCGACTCATAGCGACCCCTTCTTGGGTTTCCAAGGCAGTATCACTACAGAAGTAGATTGCCCCATCTTCCTTCCGAGGAGTGGCCAGTGGGTTTGAACCACCAGCCT
>NW_006921932.1:613547-663295 GCF_000298275.1 Orycteropus afer afer
GATTGCCCAACCTTCCTTCTGAGGAGTGGCTGGTGGGTTTGAACCGCCAGCCTTCTGGTTAGCAGTCAAGTGCTTTAGCCACTATGCTACCAGAGCTCCTGAATAAAGTTTAGGAATGACAATTTAGCTTTTAACAAAAACAAGGAAACAAGTCCTCAAGTAAAACTTTTAAATTAACCATGTCTTTGTAACTCTGTGCATGTATGAAAGTCAAGAAAATTCAGTGTTTCGGAGCTTTTGCAAGTATATCTTAGCAAGTTTCATATTCTACTTTTCTAATTTTATGTAGAATGAAGCCAGAATTGGGAATATTCAGATTAGTAGTTATGCTTTTCTGTGTTTTCTTGAGTTGAAACCAGTGTTACTCTCTTATTTTCTTACCTCTCCTCCTGTTATGTCATTTCCCCCCATATGGTTTTGTTAAATCTCAAAGCACAGGGTCTGCTTGAATGAATGAATGAATGAATGGATGAATAAATAAATAAATAGATAAACAAACAAACAGACGTTTTATTTTGAAAAAACTTCAAACCACCAGAAAAGTTGTAAGAATAATACAGTAGCTCCTATTATGTCCTTCACTTAGATTTACCAGTTTTTTTTATGTTATGCCATGTTTGCTTTCTCTCTTTCTGTGTATGTATGTTGGTATGTTTGTGTACATACTGTTAATACATTTTTTATGAACTGTTGGAGAATAAGTTCAGCATGTATTTCCTAGGAATGAGAATATTCTACTATGCAACAAATAGTACAATGATCAAATTTAGGAGAATTACCTTTGTTACAAAATTATTACATACAGTCCACATTCAGATAGTGCCAATACTTTTCCATACATAGTTTTTTGTTGTCCTGTTCATGATCTATTTTAGGACCACTCATTATATTTAGTTGTCATTCATTTGGTAAATTCCTTTCATTTTGTACATAGACCATCATATCTGCAAGTAGGATCAATTTTCTTCCTTTTATTTATTTTTCTTCTTTTTTGTTATTTCCTTTCTTCTGCTTTCTCTGGATTTGCATTGCTCTTGTTTTTTAAGGTTGAGGTGAAATTATTGACTCGAAACTTTGCTTCTTTTCTTATAGAAGCATTTATTGCTATAAATTTCCTTCTAAGCACTGCTTTAATCGCATTCCACAAAATTTGATACATCTTACTTTTCCTTTTGCCTAGTGCACAATATTTTATAATTTCATTAGACTTACTCTTGCAGCATTAATTGTTTAGTAGTGTGATACTCAAGTGTTTAGAGATTTTCCTATTGTCACTCATTTTGATGCTCACATTTTAATCTCCATTAATCTGGAACAGTACCTCAGACTTTTTTTTTCCTTTAAGACATTGATATTTTTGAAGAGTTCTGTCTTTCAGTTTGGATTTGCCTACTTAATCCTTCACAATTAGATCAAGGCCATACATTTTTGGTAGGAATACTAAGTAGCTAATGTAGTATTTTCAGTGCATCACATGGGAAGGCCCATAATGTCAGTTTTACCAGTTATTGGTATGTTATCTTTTGTTACTTGTTAAAGTGGTGGCCGCTGGATTTCTCTGGTGATACATTTTGTAATTATTGGTATCTCTGGGGAAATACTTTGTCACTGTATAACCAACCCACTGCTGTTGAGCCAATTCCAATTTATAGTGACCCTGTATGATAAATAGCCCATTTTTCAACAAACATCTTGGTGGTTTTAGCATCCATTGATGTTTCTGCCTGAAGCACTATTATAATGATTGTGAAATGGTTATTTTCTATCTTTTTTTTTGGTGCTGTTTATTAGTTGGTATTCTTTTGTCAAAAGGAGCCTTCTCTTCCTTTCCTCTGTTGTTCATTTTTTAAAATTTTATACTGTCAGTATGAACTCACAGTTAACAAAAGTCTTCTATGAAGATAATAGCCAGAACACCTGATGAGGCTGTTCTGCTCTGCCACATGGGGTTGCTGTGAGTTGGAATTGACTCTGTGGTACCCACCAACAACATAGTCAAGGTACTGTGTTCAAAAGTTACTTGGACTAGTTCGTTTTTCATTCCCTTCTATGTGGTTATAGTAACTATTTGACATACAGTTAGGTTCATTGGCTCACAGATCCTTGATGGTGAAGCCAGGCACTTAATCAGGTCAGTATTTTTTCCTGGGAAATTCAGAAACTCTTCCTTTCTATTCTTTTCACCTTTGAAGTGAACATACTCTGCTTATTTGTTTTGTAAAACTTGGAGATTTACATAAAAATCTTGATTCTGGCTTCTCTTGGGGAAAAAAAAAAAGGAAAAGGAAATTCTGGTAATGTCTAGTCCATTTGAAAACGGTTGGCTAGAGCTGATGAGTAGTGGCTGTGTCTTCTCTAGTTTCCATGACTCTGATAGCCTGTCTGACCCTGTTAGGCATTTGTGTTTGCAACCTTTCTTTGTAGAACTTTCAGTGGTAGGTGCAGGAGTAGAGAATTACACTGTATTGTGTTCTGAGAAAGAAATTGATTTTATCTGAAATGACTGACTTTTTCAATTTTGTAGTTCCGTGACTCAGCCAGCTTAACTGGTGCTGATAGAGCTTTGTAAATGGAGTCACAAAGCCTCAATCTTAAATTGCTCATACATAGCAAACAACTTTGATAAAACTGTACTTGCTTTATAGTTTAAACATTCATCATTCATTTTCTGTGGTTTAGAATAATAACAAGGAACACAGATAATTTTGAAGCTTTTAAAAAATCTTTTTCTTATAGTAAGAGGGATTGTGCAAACCTCATTAAAATTGAAATTAATACCATTTTGTTGATGCAAATAGTAAATATTCATTAAATTGTATGCCACTCTAACCAGTAAGGTGATTTGAATTGATTCTGAAAGATTACCTTAGCGATAATTTGAATATGTGGTTTATTTAAATGCATATTTAAGTTTTTGCAAGTATTTTTGTTAGCACCATGATATTTTCTCCAGAGATAAAGAAGAACATTTCTTAATGATAAATGGGTTAGTTATCAAGAAGACATGTTGTTGTGTGCCATTGAGTTGATTCTGACTATCAGTTGATTCACTATGAAGTGACCCTATTGGACAAGGAAGAACTGCTTCATAGGGTTTCCAAGGCTGTTAATCTTTGTGGAAGGAGACTGTTATATCTTTCTCCCATGGAGCAGCTGGTGGGTTTGAACTGCCAACCTTTTGGTTAGCAGCCGAGCACTTAACCCTGTACCAACAAGGCTCTTTCAAGAGGACATGTTGTTGTTGTTATGTGCTGTTGAGTCAGATCCAACTCATAGCAACCTCTCCTTGGGTTTCTGAGGTGGTATAACAATGCTAGATAGTTATGCTCCTAACAACAGAGCTTCAAAATACATGAAGCAAAAAAACTGATAGAACTGAAAGGAGAAATAGAGAAATACACAATTATAATCAGAGTTTTCAGTGCTACTCTCTTCATAATTGATAGAACAAGTGAACAGAAAATTAGCAGTGATATAATAGACTGAAACACTGTTGCAAAAAAGGTTAGCTATGACAATGGAATATTATACAACACTAAAGAATAAAGTAGAATGTACAAAACACCTCATAACATGGATGACCTTGGAGGATTATGCTGCGTGAAGTAAGTCAATCACAGAAGGACAAATATAGTATTAGTTCATTATTGTAAAAATCAAGGAAAGGTTTATATATGGAAGGAAACTTTCTTTGTTGGTTATCAGTGATGGGAGAGGAGGGGAGGGAACACTGCAAAAAGTAAAAATAGTAATAATAAAGAAAAGGTTAGCTGTGACTCAGAATTGACTGGATGGCTGTGAGGATTTTTTTTTTTTTTTTTGCATAAAGAGTATGGTAGTAGTGTTTGATGTCCTGTAACTTCACAAGGGGGAAAGAAAAATCAGGATGAGCATCAAGAGCCCAATGGTGGTTCCTCTGAGGTAGTGGTCAGACCTGAATGCCACTGTCCCCCAACCTTTTTACCAATTCTGACACCAACCATCTTTCCTATGGCACTCACTACTTCTCTGCTGGGTTTGATAATTCATTGCAGTTTATTAGGGAAGTAGCAGGTTATCATTCAGGATCAGAAACAACTCTAGATACAGTTCTTCAAACAGGACAGCTTCTTGTCAGCTGTGCCACAGGCATGCTTCTTTCTGCCCTCGACCTTTACCCTGCTCAGGCAAGTGTTACAACACTTACTTAGCTTTGCTGATAGGTGCCCAGAGAGGCATCTTGCTTTACCAGCAAGCTGCCAGCAAGCCTCCTGCTCCTCCTAGACATTCAGTTTTCTCACTCTGTAGGCTGGAAAGCCCAGTGCCTCTGTCTCATGCTTTTCTCCTGGTTCTGCTTCTTCTACTTCAGCCATCTATCTCTCTGCTGTCTCAGCAAAGTGTTACAGCTCTCTGTCTCCTGGGTCAAGGAGGTCCAATTCAGGGATCTTGGATCCAAGATAGAAGCCTCACTCCTGGCTCTTCTCTTTTGATGGTAGTGAGATTCTCCCTTTCCATGTCTGGGATGGCCCCTTTTAAGCCTAGTGAAATGGCAAAACTGATGAATCCCCACATTAGGGTTCCATGCACCTTATTTGGATGGTCACACCACCACAAGGGTGCCGTGTACCTTATTTACATTATTAGCAAGCTATCCAATCCTCTTGGTGGGCCACAAGCACCTTACATTTACAAAATACACCCAGTCATCTGGTGGGAGGCACAAAGACCATGGCTAAAAGAGCCATATTAATTCATTGTACCACATCTACTGTCATTCTGACCTGACATTTATAGAATCCTCCACCCAACAGCTGAAAACAAAATTCTTCTTAGTTGTTGTTGTGTGCTGTCGAGTTAATTCTGATTCATAGCAACGCTATAGGAAAGAGTGGACTGCTTGGTAGGGTTTCCTAGGCTCTAATCTTCGTAGCAAGGCTGGCGGTTCAAACCCACCAGCCACTCCTCGGAAGGAAGATGGGGCAATCTACTTCCATAGTGATACCACCTCGGAAACCCAAGGAGGGGTCGCTGTGAGTCAGGTCTGACTCGATGGCACATAACAACAACAACAATCTTCGTAGGATCAGATCACCAGGTCTTTTTTCTTGTTGGATTTGAACCTCCACCTCTAGGTTAGCAGCCAAATACTTAACAATTTTGGCACCACAGCTCCTCCTTCTTAAGTACACATGGAATATTTACCAAAACACCATATTCTTAGCCATAAAACAAGTCTAAGTAAATATAAACTGACTCAAGTCATACAAAGTATATTCTTCATCTGCATTGTGTAATTAAGTTAGAAAATTGATCACGGAAAAATCTTTGAAAAATCCCCAACTACATACTTCTAAATAATTCATTGGTGAAAGAAGATGTTTTATGAAAGAGAATTAAAAGCATTTTGAATTAAACAAAATGAAAACACAACATATTAGAATTTCTGGGACTTAGATTATTGAAAAAAACACAAACTACCAAAATTTACTCAGTAAGAATCAGATAACCTGAACAGCTTATCTGTGTTAAAGAAATTGAATTTGTAGTTAAAAAGCCATCCACAAAGAAAACTCCAGATCCAGATGACTTCTCAGATGAATTCTGCCAAATATTTAAGGAAGAAATAATATCAGTTCTATTCAAACACTTCTAGAATGTTGAAGAGGGAGGAATTTTTTCCACCTGAGTCTGTGAGGCTAGCATTATCTCGATACTAAAACCAGACAGAGATGGTAAGAGGAAAGAAAACCATAGACCCGTATCCCTCATTAACGTGTAAAAATTCAAAACAAATTTTAGCAAATAAATTTGTAAAAAGGATATTGTATCATGACCAAATGGGACTTATCTCAGGAATGCTGGGTTAGTTTACAACTTGAACTATAGTAACAAAACAGAAAAAATACATCTGATCATTTCAGTAGGTGCAGAAAAAGTATTTGAGAAAATTCAACATCCATTCCTGATAAACATTCTCAGCAATGTAGGAATAGAAAAGAAATTTTCTCTACCTGAGAAAGGGCATGTATGAGAAACCTGCAGGTAACATGATACTTTCTGGTCAAAGATGGAATGCTTTTCTCATAAGATTAGGATGAGAAAACAGAGAAGTCCATTTTCACCATTTCTTTTAAACATTGTATTGGAGCTTCTAGCTAGTGCCATAAGGCAAGAAAAAGAAATAAAAGACATTTGCACTAAAAAGAAAGAAAATTGTCTTTATAGACAAATGATATAATGTGGAAAACCCAGTGGAACCTGCAACCAAGCTACTAGGACTAATAAGCAACGTGGAAGATTTTCAGTAATTGTGATGATTGAAAGAAGCCAGAGATAAAAAGAATACATACTGTGTACAGATTTCATTTATGGAAATTCTGGAAACTGTGTGATAGAAAGTAGATTACTCATGAATTCATGGAGAAGGAGAGAGAATGAAAGGGTACAAGGAAGTTTGAGTGATGATGGATATGTTCACTATCTCGATTGTGATAATGCTTTAAGAAAAGTATGAATTTGTCAAAACTTACCAAATCATACACTTTAAATATGTACATTTTATTGTATGTAAATTATACCTAGTGTGATGATGCTTAAGGTTGTATTTTAACTCGGCCATGATCCTTAGTGGTACAGCAGTTATGTAATAATGTAGCTTGGCAGTGATGTAATCATCCTCCATGATGTGATATGATGTGATCAGACAGTCAGTTAAAAGGGAGCTTCCTCAGGGGTGTGGCCTGCGTTACATTTATAAATATGTGCGTTCTGGTAAAGCTCGCTTGATTGTTCTGGATCCTGCATCTGGCTCATCATCATCTGACCTCTGGTTCTTGGGATTCTTCAACCTTTGCAGCCTTTGAACCATTAGCCTGCCAGCTTTCCTGCTGATTTTGGGATTTGTCAGCCTCCACAGCCTATGAGCTAGCAGCCTGCCATCTGACTCAGTGATCTTAGATTCATCAGACCCTGCTACATGAGTTGGGAGAAGCTTCTAGCCTGATACCTGACCCATGGACTTAGGACTTGTCACCTTCTACAACTGTGTGAGCCATTTGCTTGAGATAAATTAATCTCTGTTTTCCCCTCTCTCTCCCTCCCTTCCTTCCTCCCTCCCTCTCTCTCTCTGCCTGCTTCACTGGTTTTACTTCTCAAGAGAATCCAGCCTATGGCAGTCAGTAAAGTGTTTTTTTTTTTTTTGTTTTTTTTTTTGGTCTTTATGTTTATTACTGTATTCCCAGAAGCAGCACATAATAAATGCTCAATAAAATTTTTATTGTTTGAATGAATGAGTGGACTAATTTACATTTATTGAACAAATAAATTTGTCAGTTTCTCCCATAGTGGTGTTTGTAGAGATTGTTTAGTCAGATCACACTGCCAAGGAATTTTCAGTTACATTTATAACTCTAGTTTACCATCTTAAAAAAAGAATAACCAATATAATTTCCCAGTTAATTTTCTGTATTGTATAATATTATTTTGTTTGTGCATTGGATCAAGCAACAGATGATCACATTTAACTGAGACGCAGATACTTTCCTTTTAAAAAAGAAAATTAGGCAGTGGATCTTGGAGTTGAAGAATGGCATTTTTCTTCCTTTTTTTAACTTAAATTTATTTTAATTTTTTTATTACTATTTTTTAAATTTAAGAATCACATTTTTCTACTGAGATAAAACATAACTGGACCTTTTACACCTGCATGACCTGGGGCAATTTAATGAATATGTTCTGCCTCAAGGTAGATCTTAAAATGAGAATAAAACAGACTTTTTGTGAAAATTAAGTGAGATAAAGCCCAGAGCACACTGTCTGGCACACACTAAATGGTCAATCTACTTTAGCCAGTATTTTTCCAGCTACTTTGTGCCAGTCTGTGGATTTAAGAAATGAATCCAGAGGTGTTAGGTTAACTTATTTAGTCACACAGCATTAGGAAGAGCCTAGTCCTTGTGATTCTGAGTCCATAGCTTTGACATACCCCTCACGGTGAGGGCTTTGTTTCTCTGAGCAAATGAGGAGAGAGTATGGCTGAGTGTCTTTAAGTCCCAGTTGTTGTTGTTGTTGTTATTTGCCATCCAGTCGGACCTGACTCATAGCGACCCCTCCTTAGGTTTCTGAGGTAGTATCACTATGGAAGTGGATTGCCCAACCTTCCTTCCGAGGAGTGGCGGGTGGGTTTGAACCGCCAGCAGTTACAGACTACGCTACCAGATCTCCTAGTAGTGTGGGTTTATTAGTTGTAGTTTTTTCCTTTGCTGTGAGACATCCTTGGACCATGTGTATATATGTGTATGTGTATTTTAAAAATTTTATTCTAATATATAAAATTTGCAGTCTTAACCTATTTTAAGTGTATAATTCAGTGGTATTACATTCACAGCGTTATGACAGTATAACCATTATCGATTTCTAAAACCTTATCACCCCAAATAGAGTACTCGGTACCCCTTAAACAGTAACTAACTCCCCTTTCTCCCCAGCTCCTGGTAACTTCCTGCTTCTGATCTCTTGACTGTTCTAGATATTTCATATAAGTGTAATCATATAGTATTTGTCCTTTTGTGTAAGCTTACTTTATTTAGCATAATGTTTTTAAGATTTATCTGTTGGATATTTGGGTTGTTTCTACCTTTTAGCTATTGTAAATAATATTCTTATGAACATTAGTATATATTATCTGTTTACATCTCCCTTTTAGTTATTTGGGGTGTATACCTAGGAATGGAATTGCTGGATCATATGATAATTCTGTATTTAACTTTTTGAGGACTTGCCAAACTGTTTTCCACCGCGGCTGCACCATTTTATATTCCCACCAGCAATGCATAAGAGTTCCAATTTCTTCACATTCTCGTCAGCACTTACTTTCTGTTTCTGTGATAATAGCCATCTTATGGGTGTGGACTGGTACTTCATTTTAGTTATGATTTACATTCCCCTAATGACTAATGATGTTAAGCATCTTTCCATGTGCCTACTGGCCATATCTTTGAAGAAGTGTCTATTTAAGACCTTTGTCCATTTTAAAATTAGATTGTTTGTCTTTTGTTATTGAGTTGTAGGAATTCTTTATATATTCTAGATATTTGACCCTTATCAGATACATGATTTGCAAATATTTTCTCCCATTCTCTAGGATGTCTTTTTACTTTTTTGATAGGTCCTTTGATGCACAAGTTTTTGATTTTGATAAAGTCCAGTTAATCTGTTTTCTTCTTTTGTTGGTTGTGCTTTTGGTGTCTAAGAATCTATTGCCAAATCCAAGGTCCTAAAATTTTACCTCTGTTGTTTTCTTCTAAGAGTTTTATGGTTTTAGCTCTTATATAGTTGTTGATTCATTTTGCATTAATTTTTATATATGGTATGAGGTATGAATCCATCTTCATTTTTTTGTATGTGGAAATCCAGTTTTCCGGTATTATTTGATAAATCTAAATATTTCCCCTGATGAATGCACTTGGCACCCTTGTTGACAGTCAGTTGGCCATAGATATATGAGTTTTATTTCTGGATTCTCAATTCTGTTCCATTGGTGTATATGTCTGTCTTACACCAGTATGACTATTTTGATTACTATAGATTTTTAGTAAGTTCTGCAATCTGGAAGTACTAGTCTTCCTACTTTGTTTCTCTTTGTCAGGGTTGTTATGTATTTGGAGCTCCTTTCAATTACATATCAATTTGAGAGTCTGTTTTCCATTTTGCAAAAACAGCTATTGGAATTTTGATAGGTATTGGCGTTAAATCTATAGATTGCTTTGAGTAGTATTGATACTATTAAGTCTTCCAGTCAGGGATCACAGGAGCCTTTGCGTTCATTTAGTTCATCTTTAATTTCTTTCAGCAATGTTTTTTAGTTGTCGGTGTGTAAGTCTTATACCTCCTTGGTTATATCTATTCTATGTATTTTATTTTTTTAGATCTTATTATAAATGTTTTTTTCTTAAATTTCTATTTGGTTTGCTCATTGCTGAGAAAATCATTAACATTGAATTTTGTGTTTCATAAAATTTTAAAAACACACATAATCCATGGAAATATTTAACACTTTAGAAGCCTAATTTTATTTTCAGAGTTATAACAATGGGACTTAACCCAAAATGAGTTTAAAGATAATAGAAATCTTGACTGAATGTTCACATTCTCTAGATTTCTACAGTGCAACACCTAAGTCTTTTAATGTATATTTCATATGCATTTTATTATCTTTGGTTATAGTTTTCTTATGCTCTATCTGCTATTTATATGTAAATTATTTAATGGTTCTTTAGTGCCTAAGGCACTTGACTGCTAACCAGAAGGCTGGCAGTTCAAACCCACCAGCCATTCCTGGGAAGGAAAGTTGGGCAATCTACTTCCGTAGTGATACTGCCTCTGAAACCCAAGGAGGGGTTGCTATGAGTCGGGTCTGACTTGATGGCACATAACAACAACAACATGCTTTACACTGTGTAAAGAGACAAGATTCTTAAGTAGATTATTGAGAGACTGACTTCTTTTTATTACAATTTCCTTTGTTTTTCAGTGTTAGACCTTCATTAATTAGTGATGCAATCAATTTGTTTACTTTACTGTAAAGTTTAACTCTAGGAATTTTTCTATAACCTAAAAGAGAATGTTTTTTTTAAATAGTTTGAATATCGCTCATGTACTTTGTTCATAGTAAAGCAACAACATAACTCATCTCTGATAGTTTGATGATTCTTAATAGAGCTTTGGGCACATAAAAGGAGCTCTTTTGACTTACAGATGGATTGATACTATAATCTTGCACTTTATAGGAGATAAAAAGACAAGATTATGTGCAAACTGACTTCTGCAGATTGATGGTAATTTGATGGTAAATCTACCTGGAAAATGTGGATCACTAGTAAATCATTGTTAACCAAGGGATATTTTAATTTTAGTGAGTCAGGATAAAAGTGTTTTATTTAATGTCTTCTTTTTCTTCTTCTAGGAAATACAGTAGTAGCCATGATAGAAGACAAAGGACCAAGAGTGACAGACTACTTTGTTGTGGCAGGTCTCACTGACACATCTACTCTTTTGGATCAAGAAATTAATCGTTTAGATACTAAGTCAAGTGGACCTAAAGCTCCAATTACAGACATCGCAGTTATTATCAAGTCAGCTGGGGAGACAGTTCCTGAAGGTTACACTTGTGTTGAAGCCACTCCATCAGCTCTCCAAGCAAACTTGAACTATGGAAGTCTGAAAAGCCCAGAACTTTTCCTCTGTTATAAGAGAGGAAGAGATAAGCCACCTCTTACAGACATTGGGTATGGCAGCTTATTTTCTTTTGCAGTAGTGAAGGGAGTAAAATTTATTTGGGAGTAGAAATTTTAAATTGTTGAAGTATTATTATTTATTACTTCAAAATCAAGTATATTGAATTTCTCTTCATTGTAATTGAATCATTAGATCTTTTCCCTTCAAAAGAATATTAATATAAAGATTAATTAAAGATAAAAGAACTAGAAGCTATAATAAAAGACACTATATTTTTAAGGAGCTACTTACATTATATAATGAGATTTTATGAAGTCTTCAGTTCATTTAACAAAGAACCATTCTTGTTTTTAAAAAATAAAATTGTGTTGTATGATTTTTATTGTTGAGGAGGGTGTTTGTAGCATGCAAGATGTATAGTTCTTATGAACATTTAGTATCTAGTCCACAGTCAATGAAGAACATATTCTGTTTTGTAAAACTTTAAAAAAAAGTCTCCATTGATTCTTCTATAAATACAATATGCTTTGAGAATACCTGTAATACTTTATATCATATATTCATTTATGTCATGTATTAAGATGTTCTGTTTATTATAATTACCATTGGTTAATAAAAATAGATTTATAGGTATTTTGAGAGCATCTCAGGAAGTTAGAATTATAAAACAAGACTCTTTGCATGTAAGGAGCTTCTGGGTGTAAAATCCAAAACCAAATCACTGCTGTGGAGTCGATTTGACTCATCGCGACCTCTTCTTGGGTTTCCAGGGAGGTATCTCTGCGGAAATAGATTGCCCAGTCTTCCTTCTGAGGAGTAGCTGGTGGATTTGAACTGCCAGCCTTTTGGTTAGCAGTCAAATGCCTTAGGTACTATGCCACCAGAGTTCTCTCTAGGTGTAAAGCAGAGGCAGTAATAAGGAGCATGTTGTATAGTATTGACTTACATCATAGAGGTGTGGAAGAAGGAGTTCACTGAATATTGAAGATATTTTCACGGAATAGATAGTTTCATGGAATAAGTAGAAATTGTTCCAACTATGTGTATAGTTGGAAGTGAAAAGGAAAATTATTTTGAGTATAGGAATAATACTAACCAGGGTGAGGTCTGAAACAGTATGAACTGAGGCAATTGGTTCTGTTTTAGAAAATACGCCACCAGAGCTCCTGGGAGGAATGAAAAATAAGATTGGATACTGGGAAGGGGCCCAGTTTATGGAGGACCTTGGAAAAGAAACATAAAACATAAGCTTACGGCAGTAGGGAAGAAGGAGATAGTGAAGGTTTTAAGCAGGGAAGTAATATGATGAAAGTATCATTGACTGACAAATATTGAAGTGAATTGGAACTTGATAAGGATGAGATCTTGTTTTTAACCTGTTCCCCCTCACTTACTGTTACCTCTCCCAACTTAGTGTTTTCTTACTCATTTTAATTTAATTTTTAATGTATTAAAGTTTAAGTAGTTTAAGAAGTTTAGTAGTTTAATAAGTCAATTTATTCTTCATGGCATATAATGAAATATAATTATTGTTGTATGTATGTCATCAAGTCTATTCCAGTTCATAATAACCCTATATATACAGAGTAAAACCCATAGGGTTTCTTAGGCTGTATTCTTTTTTCAAAAAATTTTTATTGTGATTTGGGTAAAAGTTAAGAAAGTAAATTCATTTTCCATACAGTGGTTCATACACATTTTGTTTCATGACATTGACTGCAATTCCACACAGTGTAACAGCTCTCTTCCCAATTCCTCCCTGTGGTTACCTCTTCCTTGTGTCCTTCATTCCTGCCCCCTGAGCTATCTCCCTGTGCAAATACTTTCCTTCTGACCCACTGATTGATCGTTCTAAGGAGTGTATCTATGTGATGTAAATGTTCCCCCTATATGCCTGTCTATTGTTTGACTAGAAGCCATGGGAATGAGTTTTATTCCAAACCTGAAGGGTAACTAAGGACCATAGAGTCTTGGGGGTCTCACCAGCCTCTATTATACCAGTAAACCTGGCCTTTTTATGATTTTGAGTTTAGTTCCACATTGTTCTCCCACTCTATCCAGAATCTCCTGTACTAATCCCTTTCCAAGTGATTGACAGTAATATAGGCTATACTCTTTAAGGGAGCAGATTACCAGGGCTTTTCTCCTGCAGAGCTACTGGTGGGTTTGAACTGCCAACCTTTGGGATAGCAGCCAAGCATTTCAACCATTGTGTCACCAGGCCGCCTCCTCATAGTGATAACCAAAATTCAAGCCCATTGCCATCAGTCAATTCTGCTTCATAGTGATACTACATATAGGACAGAGTAGAACTGTACCCCATAGGGTTTCCAAGGCTAAAATCTTTACTGAAGTGGACTGCCACATCTTTCTTCTTTGGAGCAGCTGATGGGTTCAAATAGCTGACCTTTCAGTTAGCAGTCAAATGCTTAACCACTGTGCCACTCAGGGCTCCTTAGCCCTTTTATAGAGGTTCCCTACCCTACCTCTCCCCATCTCTGACTCTTAATTCCTAAAGGCAAACCCTTTGAACTTCTAAAACTGTTTTCTTCTAATATTAGCAATATGACATTAGACAATACACTTTAGTTTCTCTGTGCTTGCTGCTTCATTGGTAAAATAGGGAAAATTGAAGTAACTACTTCATGCATTCTTGTAGTTACAAATGAATTAATACATGCAAAGTGTTTAAGAGCCTAATGCATAGTAGAGTAAGTACTAGCTACTATTTTATTTAAAATAATGTGCTAATATTGACTCCCATCTTTGAAAAGTAAGGATTTTGTCTTCTTTTCACTCTCTGCCCTACATGTATATGCCTATACGTATCCACAGTTTTCCCTTCCCTCTATTGGTCCAATATAGTTGCATCAAAATTTTTGGTTAAATTCATATTATTATGACTAAGTAATATTCATAGTCGAATCATGTAATGTACCACGATTTTATTTCCTTAATAACTTGGTCAATTTCTTAGAGTTTAGTAGTTGCTTTTTGACATTTTACTTAATCTTCTGATTTTCTGTGTATCTTACCCTTAATATACTCCTAGGTTTAGTATAGTTTCTTTGAGTACATTCTAAGATTTCAAGTTATCCATCATTTTTATTCTTCCTTTTTGAAGACCTTTCTGCTATTCTCTCTCCTGACTTTATTTTCCTATAGGATTCTTTTAATTACTCTTGCTCCAATGTGGATGACTGCTCTTTCTCTGTCCTCAATCACCTTTGTTTTTTAATTGAACTTGTTCCCTTATTGTCTGAATCTTGTATCTTCTTATCTTTGTTTATTCCCTTGTTTTGTTGTAGCACCTCCTTCAGTAACTTCATAAATTAGGATATCTGAGGAATAAATATTTTATGACCTTTGTACATCTAAGAATGTTTCTCACCTTTGTTGATAGTTCTGTTGGTATAGAATTCTAGGTTGGAGATAAAAATTCTTGAGGGAAAATGAAGGCATTGCTCCAAGGTTTTGCTCACTACTAGGTGACTGTTAACCAGAAGGCTGGCAGTTTAAACCCCCCAGCCTCTCTTCGGAAGGAGGGTTGGGCAATCTACATCCGTAGTGATACCGTCTCAGAAATCCACGGAGGGGTTGCTATGAGTCAGGTCCGACTCGATGGCACATAACAACAACAGGTCTATAATAATAACAATAACAGTATTGGTAATAGTAATAGTTGATAACACTTATGTAGCACTCATTACATATGAGTCTTTGTTGTAAGTGCTTTACAGATAAGCTCAAAATAACTGCAGAACTATCTTATATGGTGTAGGTACTTTTATTTCCCCTATTTTACAGATGAGCAGAATGAGGCTAATAGAGTAACTTGCACCAAGGTTACATAGCTAGTAATGGCAGAGGTCTTCAGTCTGTATTCTTAATCCTTTGCTACACAGACTGTCATTCCTGAGGTATGTTAGAAATAAGGACAGAATGAAGATTTATCTATAATTAATATTTTAATTTGGGTAAATGTTTGATTGTCAGGAAATAACCATATGGTATTACTGGCCAATTCCTGTGTATTTCTGAGCTATAGCATTTGTCATCTTTTTTTTTTTTTGGCCAACATAACAACTTCCACATTTACAGCTCAGGGACATTGATGACACTTTTTCATGTTCCACCACCATTAGTGCTATCCTTTTCCAAACATTTGTCATTATTTTTGAAAGTCTGCAGATTCTGCTAACTCACATTTTATGTTATTCAGCATTATTTTTGAACAAAGTCAGAAGGCTCTGCTACCTCACATTGTGTGTTATTCAGCTGCCCAGTCTCTTCTCTGATCTTTTATATCTCTTCATTAATGTCTTATTAAAGTTCTCTTAATTTCTTTCTGTGTGTAGCAGTTTTGCCCATCTTCCCACCCCTACCCCTGTTTTCTTATGTTGCATCATTTGGGTTGTTATAACACCTTTACATTAGTCTCATGATCAAATTATTTTAGTTAAAATATGAACAGTTATATCTAGGGCTGCTGTTAGGTATAAAGTAATTTATTAGGAGCTTCCCTTTTTTCTTACATGGAAATTTGAAATTTTTCAAAATAGAAAACATTTACATATATATGCAAAACTGTGTAAAATGGTATAATGAATCCCATGTATCTGTCACTAAACTTCAACAGTTATTAACTAATGACCAATGTTATTTTGTCTATACTCCCTGTACTGAATTATTTCAAAGCAAATCCCAGACATAGTTCATTCATAAGTACTTGAGGATGTATCTCTAAAAAATGAGGGCTCTCTCACTTTCATTTTTTTCTTTATTGTATTTATTTATTTATATTGTGATTTGGGTGATAGTTTACAGAGCACATTCATTTTCCATTCAACAGTTCATATACATTTTTGTTTCATAACATTGATTGCAGTCCCCATAATGGAACAGCACTCTTCTCACTTTTTCCCTGTGGTAATTTTTTCCCTGTGTCCTTCTTTCCTATGCATTTCTGCCTGCTGAGCTGTCTCCCTGTGTAAAAGCTGGCTTTCTGATATCTCATGATTGATTGTTCTAAGGAATATACCTACTTGGCGTAATTGTTCATCTTATTGGCCTGTCTGTTGTTTGGCTGGAAGTTCTGGTAGTGAGTTCCATTCTAGGCTCAAAGGATGACTAGGGGCCATAGTCTGGGGGTTTCACTAGTCTCTATCAGATCAGTAAGCCTGGTCTTTTTTGTGATTTTGAGTTTTGTTCCACATTTTTCTCCTATTTTCAACCCGGGACCACCTATTGCAATCCCTTTCTGAGAGAACTCTCTCTCTTTTAATATAACCATACAATACTTTAAAATAAAGTAATTTCTTAGTATCATCATTAGTCGTATTTTCCTGATTGTATCATGAAGTTTACTTGTTTTTTAAACTACCTAGTTGGTTTGTGGTTATTCTGTTGATACTTGTTCAGATGATAAGAAAGGGAGTGAGCTGTCGATTTCTGCAAAAAGGCAACTATGGTTTTAATAAGAATTACTTGATCTGTAGATCTGTTTGGTCAATATTGCCATCTTAACAGTATCAAGTCTTCTAGTATATATATAAGGTCTGTTCATTTATTTAGATAGTTTCAGATTTCTTTCTACAATGTTTTATACTTTTCAGTCAAAGGATTTTTAAAATGTAAAATTTTGACAGAAATCATGAAGGAAATTTTTGGGAAACATTTGAATTCCTGATTAAATTTTGAGGGTGTTTGTTATGTGTTGCCTTTTTCTTTTTTCATCTGCTTGGTGTAATAAACAATGAAAATATTTTCAAATGTTGAGTCCTAATTACATTTTTCAAAATTATATTCTAGCTGTTAGAAAATAGTTTTTAAAAGAGTTACAATTCACAAAGTAATAATTTTAGTTTCAGTGTATAATTAACATTTGGGAGATGATAAGAGACCCCAAAATTAAGGAGAAAACAAGCATTAACATGAAATCTGTTTACATATTTGTATATTATATATTTTTTTCCTCCTTGCCATGCAGAGTTTTATATGAAGGGAAAGAGCGGCTTATTCCAGGATGTGAAGTGATCCAAGCCACTCCCTATGGCCGCTGTGCTAATGTCAACAATAGTTCAACTACTTCACAGAGAATCTTTATCACTTACAGAAGGGCTCCTCTGATTCGACCCCAGAATTCCTTGGCTGTAACTGATATATGTGTTATTATAACCAGTAAAGGAGAAACTCCTCCTCATACCTTCTGCAAAGTTGACAAAAACTTAAATTGTGGAATGGTAAGAATAAAGTTTCATTTTCAGTTTTATATGAAAACTAAAAAATAACATGGGATAATTTTTGGACTCCTGTTTACTGTTGGGTATGTAATTTACTCTTAGTTTATAGTTTCATGGGTCTCGGTTTTATTATTTATAGCTCTCTAATTTTTATGATTTGTAGTAAATTTTTAAGTTCGTAGTTATCTGATGAATTAGAATAATTCCATCCAAAAAATGAATACTTTAAGTCAGGAATTTTTGTTGTTCTTGTATTTTCTCATATTGCCTAGGTTACGCTAACAGAGTTTTTATTAGCCTTTGGGTTTCAGTGGTGTCTTCAAGGGCTACTGCAGGTTTAGTGGGTGGGTGGGGGCTTCCTGTACACATATTTATTTTAAATATTGTAGCTCTGCATACTTACTTGTTAAAAGGGCTCTAATTAGAAGAAACCTTAACAAGTTTATTTGATCCTTAGGTTTATAATACTAAAGTTGGGTCAAATTTATTTTGAAAAATATCTTCAAGACAAACTAATATTAGCTTAAATGTATTATATGGCAAAAATGACAAATGAACTCATGGTAATAATGAAGACAGATTTGCCTCTGGTGGTGATGACTTTGTAGCAGCACCTCAGTGCTCCCAGGCTCCCCTAGTTTGATACCTACTTTCGGCTGCCTCTCTCAGATGTTGTTGCTGTTGTTATGTGCCATCGAGTCAGACCTGACTCATAGCGACCCCTCCTTGGGTTTCTGAGGCAGTATCACTACAGTAGTAGATTGCCCCATCTTCCTTCTGAGGAGTGGCTGGTAGGTTTGAACTGCCAGCCTTCAGGTTAGCAGTCAAGTGCTTTAGGCACTATGCTACCAGAGCTCCCCTCTTTCAGATAGAGTATTCATTGTCTAGGTGATTTCAGAACTGTAGGCTCTTTAAAACTGTTTTTGCATTACTGTAGTTTAATTTTTGTAGTAGTAGCATTTTTTTCCTACTCCTTTCTTTTATCTTATTGTTTCCCTCCATGCTTTGCTGTAGTTTATACTATATAGTATATAAACATATATCTTAAATAGACTCCCCTGAATAAATAATCGTGATCTTTAGAAGACATTCAACAGACTAAACTTCTTTTAGCTCTTTTTATTATTTTTTTTTTAAAAAAAACCCTAAATTTCTATTTTACAGTGGGGTTCCAGTGTGTTTCTGTGTTACAAGAAGTCTGTGCCTGCTTCTAATGCAATAGCATATAAAGCTGGTGAGTACATTTAAAAAGTGTAGTTACTAATGCATATTAATATTTGGCTAGAAGAGACAGTGTATGTTCTTTTATATAGTTGGTGGAATTGATCTGTCCATAAAGTTGAATTATCTATGATTTTAGGATATGTAGGTAAAAGTTTTCTTAATATATTAAATACTACAAAATACATTAAAAAATGCCCCCCCCCACATACACACACACAAACATGCTGTTAATTAAATTTGAACTTTTATTCAAAGTAAACATATGTGCAATAAACATTCAAGCTTCTGGTCTGCACTAGTAGATTTAACAAGTCAAGGGAAAACTGCTTACTCTGAGCTTTTTGTATTTTGGCAATCAGAAAGGTGTCAAACTACATCTTTACTTCTTATATTTCCTTCTCTTATCTCTGTGTGTCTGATTTGAAACCACATGTTACTTGCCATGAAAGGTGGACTTGCTTGCTTTCTCCCTTGTTGCAAAGAATCAGCTATGTGGAGGAGAGGAGGGCCTGAGAAACTTTTCTGCCATGAAGTATTTGAGAAATCTATCGCCACATTCTTACTGCACAGTAAAGTGTCAAGGGCTGTAAAGATTTAAGTGTGACTTCTTCATCCCGCTGGTATGGTGGGATAAAAACTGAAAATGCAGGTATGCTCCAGTTGTAAATAGACAAGATACTGGAATACTACTATGTGAAAAGAAGCAATGTCAGTTTCTTTTTGATCATGCATAATTCTTTAAAGTAAAGTTTTAATTCAGCAAAGTAGGGCAAATTCATATCTGAAAAATCTTGATTGTCATCTTAAATTCATATTAAAGATTCAAACCATTTAATTTATAATATAAAAGTAAAGGTGACAACTAACTAACTTATAAATTTTGGTGTAGTTTTTAAATGAGATACATTACTATTGCTATAATGTATTTATGTGATTTCTTTTTTGGGGGGTGAGGAGAACATATAATTAAAAAAAAATTTAGAAACAAGCTTTGTGAAAATGTTACTTGATGTGAGACACATTTTAGAATAAAGTCTTTTGGAGACTGAATTTGGACTTGTTCTACTGCTGATTTTCAAGTTTATAACTTAGAGATGGTCTGTATATTAGAAATATCAGAAGTTAATTATTTGATTCCATGTAGCTGTTTTATTCTGAAGGGGTTTTGCTTGGAGTGCCCCCTGCTCCTACTTTCTGAGTCTAAAATACTCTGCATTTTGTGTCAAGAATTTCTGTCTCGTTTACTTTTCATGTTGCATGCCTTTTACACTGCTTCTCTCTCAAGATGAGTTTTGGAGCTGTGATAATTCCCATGGGGTTATTTCATAACACTTACCCTTCCCTGAAGTTTTTAGTAAAGGCTGAATCAAATTACTGAAATAGTTCAGACTTTTCCCTATATGTTTCTTACCATTTTCCCAAAGTACTGACAGTTATAGAAGTAAATACATTTAAAATTGCCCTGTTGAGTAGGATCTTAACCAGTATATATTTAATACATTTTTACGTTAAAATTAATTAGAAGTCCGTTGAGTAAAAATTAAGAATAAATTCATTTTTAAATTTCTGATATAGTAAGAGAAAAAAATTGAGTTTTAAGTGCTACACATAAATATTTCAATGAAATCTGGTATTAAAATACCCTATTATCTGTATCATATGTAATTTATGTTAAAGTAACTGTTTTTAAAAATTTATCATCATATCTTTTCTCTACAAGGTTTAATTTTTAGATACCCAGAAGATGACTATGAGTCATTTCCACTCTCAGAATCTGTACCTCTCTTCTGCCTTCCTATGGGAGCTACTATTGAATGCTGGGATCCCCAAACCAAATACCCACTTCCAGTTTTCTCAACTTTTGTATTGACAGGTTCTTCTGCAGAAAAGGTATATTTTTGCTTCTTTGATTAAATATATTTTCCCGTATTTTTATTCCAGAAAATAATGAATATGATATGTTTCATTTGAGTGTAGGATTATTTGGATACAATAAATTTTGGTTTAAATTTATACTGTAATGTCTAAAGTGATAAGTTAATATGAAAATTGTTAACATGAAAATTGATGTTCATATTCTGGAACTTTTACAGACAGCAGATACAATTTCCCTCTCAAGAGATACCCATAAAACCCAGGCAACAAGATGAGATTTTGGTAACAGAAGACATAGATATGTACCATAGAAAGAATTAGCAAACACAGTAACAACCTGGATTAGGCCCTCCATTTGGTTTAGACCTATCATTTCAAAGATACTGAAATGATAGAATGACAATAGGAAAGATGTTATAAATTGAATATATAATTAAAAGATTTAAGGATATAATAAAAGGACTCAAAACATCAAGGAAAGAACAGGATATTTTGAAAAATAAATAGATTGAAAAAAGAAGTAAGGGTCTAGAAATGAAAAATATCCTTTAAACTAAAAATTCAATAAATAGTTTAACTAACAAAGGAGACATAGCCAAAGGGAGAATTAGTGAAGTGGATGATAAGTTACCTCAAATGTGTAATAGAGAAATGTGAAACATATAAAAGGAGTTAAAAAAATGTAGAGGATAAACTCAGAATTTTGATTTTTTTAGTTCTGTAGGTAACTGTATCATTGAAAGGGCCAGCATATACTGTTGGGAAATGAGAATGCCATGTATTGTGTGACATTTTACCTATAAAGAAGACTTTTAAAGTGTGTTCTCTAAGGTAGGGGCTGTAATGGGTCTGTCTGACACTGAAATAATGTACCAAATGAAACAAAGACCATTAAGCAAAAAAAAAAAAAAAACCCAAACTTGTTGCCATGTAGTTGATTCTGACTCATAGCAACCCTATTGGACAGAGTAGAATTGCCTCATAGGTTTTCAAAGCCTGTAATCTTTATGGAAGCAGATTGCCACATCTTTTGCCCATGTAACAGATGGTGGATTCAAGCTGCTGACCTAGTGGTTAGCAACCAGCACTTAATCACTGTGCTACCAAGGCTCCTGTAAAGATCATTTAGGTTATCCCTTATGGAAGCAAACACTGTCAACACAAATGCCATTCTCTAATAATGATTCTTGTTGGAAATTTTCCAGCTGAGTTTGAGAAGCAGTTCTGCTGCAATATAAGAAGTACACGTAACATTAAGTTTCATCCATGCACTTCCTGTGCCTATCAAAGGACGCAACTGCCTTGAAACATCATTAATCATAAGTAGCAGAGAATGAACTTTTGAGTTTTGTTAGAAAAGGTTCAAAAAGAAGTGGTTTTTGTTTCCATTATGTTGAGATTGTAAT
Organism: Orycteropus afer afer; assembly: GCF_000298275.1. Classification (NCBI taxonomy): domain Eukaryota; kingdom Metazoa; phylum Chordata; class Mammalia; order Tubulidentata; family Orycteropodidae; genus Orycteropus; species Orycteropus afer. The sequence continues at coordinate 635,509 of NW_006921932.1, forward strand.
CCATACTGAGTGCTGTAGTCTTGGATCTTCATTGGTAAGTGCTTCAAGTCTTTTATCACTTTCAGCAAACAAGGTTTTGTCATCTGCATATCAGAGGTTGTTAATGGGTTTTACTCCAATCCTGATGCCACATTCTTCGTATATTCCAGCTTCTGGGATTATTTGCTCAGTGTACAAATTGAATAAAAATGGTGAAAGGATACAACCCTAACGCACACCTTTCCTGATTTTAAACCATGCAGTATCCCCTTATTTTGTTTGAATAACTGCCCCTTGGTCTATGTACAGGTTCCTCATGAGAACAATTAAGGGTTCTGGAATTTCCATTCTTTGCAGTGTTATCCATAACTTGTTAAAATCCACACAGTCAAATGCCTTTGCATAGTCAATAAAGCAAAGGTATAAACATCTTTCTGGTATTGTTTACTTTCAGTCAAGATCCTTCTGATACCAGCAAGGATATCCCACCTTCCACGTCCATTCCTGAATCTGGCTTGAATTTCTGGCAGCTACCTGTCAATATACCACGGCAGCCATTTTTTTAAAAATTATCTTCAGCAAAATTTTATTTGTTTATGACATTGTTCAATAATTTCCACATTCTTTGGATCACTCTTTTTTGTAATTGGCACAGATATGCATCTCTTTTAGTTGCTTGGCTGAGACAAGCTGTCTCCAAATTACTTGGCATAAGCAAGTGAATGCTTTGAATGCTGCTTCTATTGAAACATCTCAAAGGGTATTCCATCAATTACCGGAGCCTTGTTTTTCACCAATGCTTTCATTACAACTTGGACTTATTTCTTCGATACCATTGGTTCTTGATCATAAGCTACCTCCTGAAATGGTTCAAATTTGACCAGTTCTTTTTGGTGCAGTGACTGTGTTCCTGCCATTTTCTTTTGATGACTGTTGCATCATTCAGTGTTTTGGCCATTGTCGTTAGGTGCTGTCAGATCAAGTCCGACTCATAACGAGCGACCTTATGTACAAAGAATAAAACACTGCCTGGTTCTGCGCTGTCCTCACGATCCGTGCTATATCTGAGCCCATTCTTGCAGCCTGTGTGTCAGTCCATTTTGTTGAGGGTCTTCCCGTTTTTCGGTGACCTATACTTTACTAAGTTTGATACCCTTCTGCAGGGAATGATCCCTTCTGACAACATGACCAAAGCAGGTGAGACAAAGTCTGACCATTCTCACTCCTAAGGAGCATTCTGGCTGCATTTCTAGGACATATTTTTTTAAAAAATTTTAAATTTATTTTTGTAGTATTCCCTCCTCTCCTTCCAGGATAGATTTTGCCCATAGAATCCTTTAATATTGCAAGGCAAGTCTTGATTTTTGTCTTCTATTCCTTCAGCATGAGAAGTCCTGAGTGTGTTCCTTTTTGGTTTTATAACTATAAGTCTTTGCACATTTCATTATAATACTTTTGTCTTCTGAAGCCACCCTTGGGAATGTTTTGTTTAGTTCTTTTATTTCATCATTTCTTCCATTTGCTTTACTCCTTTTCTTTCTTCCTTCCATTTGCTTTAGCTACTCTGTTCAAGAGCAAGTTTCAGAGTGTCTTCTCATGTCCATTTTGGTCTTTTATTCTTTCCTGTCTTTTTAATGACTTTTAAAGTTTTCTTTATGTATGATGTTTCTAAGTCATCCCACAACTTGCCTGGTCTTTGATCATGGGTGCTCAGTATATGAAATCTGTTCTTCAGATAGTCTCTAAATGTAGGTAGGATAGAATCAAGATCATATCTTGGCTCTCCTGGGCTTGTTTTTATTTTTTTCAGCTTCAAGTTGAACCTGCATATGAGCAGTTGATGGTCTGTTCCACAGTCAGTTCTTGGCCTTGTTCTGACTGATGATATTGAGATTCTCTGTTGCTTGTTTCCACAAATGTCACTTTGATTCCTGGGTATTCCATTTGGCAAGGTCTACATGTATAGTCACCATTTATGTTTTTGAAAAGAGGTATTTGCAATGAATAAGTCATTAATCTTGCAAAATTCTATCATGTGATCTCCAGCATCATTCTTTCACCAAGGCCATATATTTCAGCTACCAGTGCTGCTGCTTTGTTTCCAATTTTCACATTCCAATCACTATGTAAGGAGGGCATGGGGCCATATCCTCTGACCTCCTCCAACCTCATGAGGGGGAAATAGAGTCACCATCAATAGCCCAAGGCTTATTCCTGTGAGACCAGACATGCTACTACCCTCTAACCTTTTTTTTGACAACTCTGACACCAACTGCCCCTCCCACAGCACTCTGCTTCCCTGCTGGGTTCGATAATTGGTTGTAATGGCCACACAGAACTCACAGACGGTAGTCACAATGATGGGGTTTATTAGGGAAATAACAGGTTACAATTCAGGTTCAGGAATGTTCAGGATACAATTCTTCATTCAGGACAGCCTCCCATCAGCCATGTCCCCAGGCATGCCTCTCTGGCCCTTGGCCTCTTGGCCTGGCCTCTGCCTTGTTCCAGCAAGTATTACAAAGCCCTTTAGCTCTGTCAGTAGGCACACCTAGGTGCATTCCCCTCCACCAGCAAGCCTCCTGCCCAAAGGCACTTAGATTTCTCACTCTGTGGGCCGGAAAGTCTGCTGCTCTGTCTGGTGTCTCTTGGTTCTGCTGCTACTGTGCTGTCTGTGACTCTCTGCCAAGCAGGTCCAGCTCAGGGATCTCACATCCAAGGATGTGTGCTGCATTCTACTGCCAGCTCTTCTCGATGCCAGTGAGATGTCCCCTTCTGCTTCTAGGAGGGCTCAGTTTAAGCCTAGCAGAATGATAAGCTAATTAATTCACACCTTATGTGTAAGGCCCCACCCCCACGAGGGTGCCATGTACCTCATTTACATTACTAACAATTTATCCAGTCTCCCTTGGTAGACCACAAGCACCTTACATGTGCATAGTCCCACCCAGTGATCTGATGAGCTCCACAAACACCATGGCTAGAAAGCCATATAAAGTAATTCACTGCACCACACAATACATCTTGATTGCACATTTGATCGATTTCAGACTGCAGAAGTTGATATACATTTTTAATTTTTTCATCTTTGGCTTTAGTGGTTGGTGCATAAATTAGAATAATAGTGTTATTAACTGGTCTTCCTTGTAGGTATATGGGTATTATCCTGTCACTTAGAGCACTGTATTTCAGAATAGATCTTGATGCCATTCCTCTTCAATTTGTCATTCCTGGCATAGTAGACCATATGATTGTCAGATTGGCAATGGCCAGTACAAGTGAATTTCATTTCACTAATACCTAGGGTATGACTCTATGCATTTCATTTTTTTGACGACTTCCGGTTTTCCTAGATGAATCTTTGTACAATTCCATGTTCTGTTACTAGTGGATGTTTGCAGCTGTTTCTTCTCATTTTGAGTCATGCCACATCAGCAAATGATGTTCCTGAAAGCTTTACTCCACCCACATCATTAAGGTTGACTCTACTTTGAGGAGGAGCTCTGGTTGCGTAGTCTTAACTGCTAACCAGAAGGCTGGAGGTTCAAACCCACCAGCTACTCCTCGGAAGGAAGGTTGGGCAATCTACTTCTTTAGTGATACCGCCTTGGAAACCCAAGGAGGGGTCGCTGTGAGTCGGGTCCAACCTGACAGCACATGACAGCAACAACAACTACTTTCAGGAGGCAGCACTTCCTCAGTTGTTTTTTTTTAGTGCCTTCCAAACTGAGGGGCTCTTCAATGTTTGACAGTTATTCTTAGTTTTCCAGTACCAGAACAGACAGTGTTTCACTGTTATTCAAAAGGTTTTTAGTGGTTGTTTTTTTCAGAAGTGGAGCACTACTTTTTTCTTCCTAATTTTTCTTAGTCTGGAAGTGCCACTGAAACTTGTCTACCATGGGTGACTTTGCTGATTGGAAATATCAGCAGATAGCCTCCAACACATGCAATCTACCACAGTATGAGAAACTGACAAATGAGTGGTGAAATAGGAAAAGGGGTCTCTTTAAAAATTCAATTAACCAGACTCCTAATAGTATATAAATCTAATATGCTAAGACTTAACTACTTTTTGGCTTGCGTGTCTAATTAGAGTTTTTAATTAACATATCTAAATAGTTGTATTTGAAAGCGCAGGGACTAATGCTAGTAAAATCTAAATTCTCTTTGACTGAAAAATATCTTAGAGTTTCATTTTATGAAATGCTTAGTTCAAATTTTTAAAATTAATATAGAATAATACTAATGATGTAAAAATATTTCACAGTGTGGTTAAAAATGAAAGCAAGTTACAAGAGAGTAGCATCCATTTTTGTTTAAGATAGAATGTCTGATTTGTAATTACAGTGGATAAAATCTAGAGTGATTTACATCAAAATATGGTTAACTCTGGGGTAGAATTTTGGGTGAGTTGTTTTTAAAAAATTGATCTTTATCATATGTACTCTGAGCATACGATTCTTGTATAATAAGAGAATTAACTTGCAAAAGCCAGTTTGGATTTTTTAACAAATCTTTTGTCCCATAGGTATATGGAGCTGCCATCCAGTTTTATGAACCTTACTCTCGGGAACTTCTAACAGAGAAACAGCTTATGCAACTGGGCCTGTTGACACCTGTGGAGAGAAAAATGGTCTACAAATCCATCAATTCAAATAAATGCATTTGTTTACTCTCACACTGGCCTTTTTTTGAAGCTTTTAGAAAATTTCTTATGTTTATCTACAAACTTTCTGTGTCTGGACCACATCCTCTTCCCATTGAAAAGTATGTATAATGATTAAAGCGATGTCTGGTGGACAAACTGGATGTATAAATATTCATTGTTTACCTACTTTTTTGGCACTGGCAGCAAAGTTGAAAGGGTACGAGAGTCAGTGCTCCCTTTTGCTTCCTCCCTTATTCACCTGAGTCATTGTCTGGGAACTTAAGATTGAGGAGTGGCAGGGAGGATGGCCAGATAATAATCTTGTGAGAATTCAGCTGAGGGAACTGAAGTATTTTGCGTAGCTCTTCCTGTTCATTCTGTAATAACCAAGAAAAGCTATCTCCTGGTGTGTGTATGCACACATGCATATGCACACACATGCACACGATCATTCTAAATCTTAACTATAAAACATTTCTTAGCTGATGTAGAAATTAGTAAGGGAGAGATAATTCACATTAGGACATGAAATTTGGGTTTTAGCATTAACAGAATCTACATGTTTTCCTTCGTGTTTGTAGTCCCCTTTGTTGTGGAAATCTTTTGCAATCAAGAAAAATACAAGCCACACCATCTTTTTTAAGTTACATCTTTTGTGATTTTTGAGTGGCACATTGATTTCTTTATCATATATAATTTATGTACTTTGCTAGCAAATCAAGAGGTGTCGAGAGCTTTATGGAAATACCGGAATATCTGTAATCATAGATTTTTCTAGAATATAGATGTTTTTACATTAGAGAGAATATCATGAAAAACATTGGATAAATGAGGATAATTATGTGAATGATTTAAAATAATGCTTAAAAATTTAAAAATAGTAAAGTGCTGTGCATAGACACATCACAGTTTGTTACAAAACTATTGTTTCTACTTTAATATTGTAGTCCTGAAATACCAGTTTAATGGCTCATATTTCTAAATTTAACTTGCAGCTATTAGGTTAATTAAAATTTTTTGAAGTAAAAACGTTTTGAAAAATTAAGGCTCTCCTAATATTTTGTGAAAATAAAATCAGTATTATGATCAACTCTTTTCTTAGCTGAAGTAATAATTTGCATTGTGATGGCTCCTAAGAGCTCAAAAACTTTGGAGGAACATAGGAAGCTATTTATAAGTGGAGAAATAAAGTAAGTAAATGGTTTGACCACAAGTTGCAGGCGTAAACCTGGGGTTAAATTCTTTATTAACCAAACTCACTGCCATCGAGTCAAATCCGACTCATAGTGATCCCGCCTTGGTTTCTGAGATGGTATCTCTACAGAAATAGATGGCCCAGTCTTCCTTCTGAGGAGTGGCTAGTGGATTTGAACCGTCAGCCTTCTGGTTAGTAGTCAAATGCCTTAGGCACTATTCCACCAGAGTTCCTAAATTCTAGATTAGTGTTAATTAATTATGTCACAGTTCATTCCTCTCCTTATATTAGAATTTGTGACCAGGGCTATAGAATTACCCTCTTTCATGAAAACTATACTCATATCATTCTTACTTTCCTGGAGATAATTTGTTGTTGTTATTGTTATGTGCCGTCGAGTTGGACCCGACTCATAGCAACCCCTCCTTGGGTTTCCAAGGCAGTATCACTATGGAAGTAGATTGTCCCATCTTCCTTCCGAGGAGTGGCTGTGGGTTTGAACCGCCAGCCTTCTGGTTAGCAGTCAAGTGCCTTAGGCACTATGCTACCAGAGCTCCTTGGAGATAATAGGGAATATTAACAGTAGACTTTGATTCAGAAAAACACATTATGTATTTCAGAAATCTAATGCCTATGACTATCCTTATTTACACATTAAGTAAATCCATATTTTAATAGTAGATTTTAGGTAAATGGCTTTGTCATATTTGAGGTGAAAAGTAATTGAAGAATGTTGGAATTCAAATTACTAAATTAAGATGATGATATTTATTTCAAAATTTTTTTCTAGGCACATATCACATTTTATGCAAAATATCCCTTTTCCTTCACCTCAGAGACCAAGAATCCTTGTACAGGTAATCAAAAAAGGTTCTGTTTGGGGAGAACTCTGCATATGTTTATTTAAATCATTGCAGAGTGAATTCTATTGCTTTTTGGGTTTGAGATGGAACATTTTTCATTCATAAAGTACTTAAATTTCCTGTATTTTATTTCTTACTAAACATCTTTTTGTACTGCTTTTTTGATCTTAGGTACACAAAATTGGAATCATCATTACCCTTGGTTTGTGACATTATCAGTAGTCTAGGCTTGGTATTTTTTAGCTGATTTTAATAGCACAAACCCATAATTATGGGTATGTTCTTAATATTGGAGCAATAGATAAATAATAAATATGACATGAGCTTTGTTGGGTGGGGAAGTGAAATAGTGCCTCTCTGGTAAAGGACCAGTTTCCTTTTTTCCCAGTCAATGACAAATCTGTACAGGTACACAGCTTGTGCCAACTTGTTTACCATGAGAATTCAGTATAGACATAAACAGGTCTATACCCTGTCCAAATGTTTGAGTCTACTGATTACATGCTTGCATGTGGCAGCAGTGTCACATTGCCATAAAAATTTATACATGACTATTCTCCTTTATACAGTCTCTTCCTGGACCAGTAACAATTTGCAAATTGGCAATGGGCCGTGCATTGGCACTTCCAATAGCACTTACCTATAGAGATAAGCTAATTTAAATTTTTTTCTAAATCATAGTCAACACTATATTTAATGAAAGATTAAGTCAAATATTACTAATCTGACTGTACTTCACTTCTACAAGTATTAGTACATATCAGGCAACTGCCAAGTGCTTGTAAGTCTGTTGAGTAAGTAAATATGAGACTTTTAGAAAGTAGTAATTCCATTACTTTTAAATACCTGTATTTCAACCATTTAACTAAATCAAAATTCAATTTAAGTAACAATTTAATTAAAAAGAACTTAAAAATACCTCTGAGTAAATACAACTACAGTTTTACATCTTAGCACATGTTTTAAAGGACATCTGTCTGCATATTAAACTGTTTTCTATTTTACCCTTGATCCAGATACTTAGATTTCAAAATTAGCTTGATTAATTTCTTTTTTTCTTTCCTTTGAAGTTATCAGTCCATGATGCTTTAATATTATCACAACCAGTTTCTACACCTTTACCACTCAGGTAATTAATAGTATTTAAATGATTTATTTGTTTGTAGCAAAATGCTTTAAAATAGGGATTTGAGTAATAAAATAAGTGCTGTTTTACAGACTAGGTAATCCATTGCCATTGAGTCAATTCCAACTCATAACAACCCTGTAGGATAGAGTAGAACCGCCCCATAGGGTTTCCAAGGCTCTAAGTCTTTAGGGAAGCATGGTGCCTCATCTTTCTTCTGCAAAGCTGCTGGTTGGTTCAAACTGCCAACCTTTTGGTTAGCAGCCAACTGCTTTAACTACTGTGTTGCCAGAGCTCCTACAAACTGGATAAGGATAGCCTTAATGTTTCTAACTTTGATAGCTGGATAGATGGTGAGGCTCTTTTAAAAATGGGAACACTTAAGATGGTTACAAGATTGGATGTAGGAAATACCTCCCTCTACTTCTCACCCTCTACCCCCATATTTAGTTCATAGTTGAATCCATTGATTTCTCTTCATCCGAATCACTAGTCCACGCTGTCATGATTTCTCACCCAGACTGGATCAATCTCTTAATTGGTTTCCTTTTATTCTTGTCATCCTTTAGTTCTTAATCCACACAGCAGTCAGTGTGTCTTTTGAGAATGTGAATACAGTTGGATCATTTCTGTTTCTGCCTAATGTTTTACTATTTTTATCCCACCTTACTGTACTTTAGTTACAATAGGCATATTTCAGTTTTTTAAACATGCCAGTAGATTTTTCTTGCCTCAAGTCTTTGCATATATTGTTTGTATTCTCCCACCTACTTTCCCTTTAACCCTTATATCTGTTCTTTTGAGTTCAGCTAAAATGGTGGGTTTTTAAGAAAATCTTTCCTGATAAACATTCCTTTGTTACCAAAAGAGGTTTATTACAGTCTTTTCTAAAGAGGTCTACTATATTCTTTCTTAGAACCTTGTACATTCTTTATCATTGCACTTAACAATTTTAAATGACAACTGTACAATTATATGGTTATTTGTATTAGATCCATGAAGGAAGTGAGTATTTATATTCTGTTTACCATTATATTTCTAACCATTGGCAAAATGCCTGGCACATAGTAGACACTCAAATATTTGTTGAATGAATGGATATTCAAGGCCTGGAGACATGAAAGCCCTTGGCTTCTTGGGAGGACCAGAGAATATCCAATGTAGCTGGAATGTGGGGTGCTTTGGGGATGGTGCATATGATTGCCAGAAAGTAATGGAGGGTATAATACAAATATATTACTTAATTTGGAAATGTTTTTTCGAACTCTTGTTTGGAAAACAATAAAATTTAAGAATCAGCCATGATTTAGATTAAGCTTTTCTTCCTTTTTATTTTTATCACTCTTGTTTATTCCCCTTGTATCTCATTAACTTTGCTAATTTTCAGTGGTAACTGAGTCAGAACTTGAAATTAGTGCTAGATTCTCAATCCATTAATACTTAGAAAATAATTTAATAAGCACATCTTAAGTTATTTGAGAAACATAGTTTGCAATCATCTTTTTTTTTTTTTCCAGTGGCGCCAACTTTAGCACCTTGTTAATGAATCTGGGTCCTGAAAATTGTGCAACACTGCTACTCTTTGTTTTACTGGAGAGTAAGATTTTGCTTCATTCTCTTCGGCCGGCTGTGTTGACTGGGGTAGCTGAAGCTGTTGTAGCTGTAAGTATAGAATTTTCCTTTTAGTTCATAATTACTGAGAGAGAATTTTCACTTGGGGAAATTTCCTTCAAAGAAGGCAACTTTGAAAATAATCCTTGTAGTGAAAGGGTAACATAAATGTAATGTGGTTGCAAAGATGAGTAGAAGTATAAAGAAAACAAACATGATTTCTATTTGAAAATGTCAGTTTCTGACTTTATATTTTAGAGTTCTTCACAGAGTAGACTCTGATTATATAGTAAAACTTTGAACAAGGTAATTGCATTCAGTGAGGGCCTCTGGCCAATTTCAGTTGCCCTGATGTTTTTGTTAGGTGCCACGGAGTTGGTTCAGATTCATAACGACCCTGAGTACAATAGAATGAAAACACTGCCCTGTCCTGCACCATCCTCACAATTGTTGCTATGTTTGAGCCCATTGTTACAGCCACTGTGTCAGTCCATCTCATTGAGGGTCATCCTCTTTTTCACTGACCCTCTACTTTACCAAGTATGATGTCCTTCTCCAGGGACTGGGCCCTTCTGATAAGAGGACCAAAGTATGAGAGACAAAGTCTTGCCATGCTCACTTCTAAGAAGGGTTCCAGTGGTTCCTCTTCCAAGACAGATTTATTCATTCTGGCATTCCATAGTATATCCAGTATTCTTTGCCAGCATCATAGTTCAAATGTTTTTTTGAATTCTTCCATCTTCCTTATTCATTGCCCAGCTTTCCCATGCATATGTGGCAATTGAAAATACCACAGCTCGGCTCAGGAGCACCTTAGTCTTCAAAGTGACGTTTTTGGTTTTTAACACTTGAAAGTGGTCTTTTTCACCAATTTGTCCAATGCAATATATCATTTGATTTCTTGACTGCTGCTTCCATGGGCATTGATTGTGGATCCTAGTCAAATGAAATCCTTGACAACTTCAGTCTTTTTTCCATTTATCATGATGTTGCTTATTGATACAGTTGTGAGGATTCACACTACTGATCTTCCTTCTTTGTTTCTAACTTTTACATTCCAATCAGCAGTAATTATCAATGTTTATTGAGTGCATATTTGATCAATTTCAAACAGCAGAATTTGTTAAAAATCTTCAATTTCCTCATCTTTGGCTTTAGTGGTTGGTGCATAAATTTGAGTAATAGTAGTATTAACTGGTGTTCCTTGTATGCATACGGATAGTATCCTATTTCTGACAGCATTGTACTTCAGAATAAATCTTGAAATGCTCTTTTTGACAGTAAATGTGTTGTGATGGCATTCCTCTTCAAATTGTCATTAATAGCATAGTAGACCGTATGATTGTCACATTCAAAGTGACCAGTATCAGTCCATTTCAACTCACTAATGTCCTCGGAAGGAAGGTTGGGCATTCCTACTTCCGTAGTGATACTGCCTCGGAAACCCAAGGAGGGGTCGCTATGAGTCGGGGCCGACTTGATGGCAAATAACAACAACAACAACAATGTCTAGGATACTGATTTTTTTTTTTTGTAATGTGATTTGGGTGGAAATTTACAAAGCAGATTAGTTTTAGTCTCAGTTTATGTACATTTAATTTCACAGCCCTCATTACTATCCTAGCAATAAAAAGCTCTCCTCCCCTCTCCTCCCAGTAACTGCCCCTTCCATGTGTCCTTCTTATCTATGCATTCCTGTTTCTCCAGCTTTCCCTCTATGCAAATGATGCCCTTGTGATGTCTCATGATTGATTGGTCTAATGGGTGCCTCTCCCTGGGGTAGGTGTTCTACTTGTAGGCCTTTCTGCTTGGCTGAGAGCTAATAGGATATTGATCTTTATGTGTTCCATTTCATTTTTTATAGCTTCCAGTTTTCCTACTTTGTACATTCTGTGTTCTGATCATTAATAGATATTTGGAGCTCTTTCTTCTCATTTCGAGTTGTACCACATCAGCAGATGAAGGTCCTGAAAGTTTTACTCCCTGGTTTATTCTACTTTGAGAAGACAGCTCTTCCCCAGTGTTATCTGAGTACCTTCCAACCTATGGGGCTTATTTTCTGGCACTGTATAGACAGTGTAGCGCTGCTTTTCTGAAGGTTTTCAGCCACCAGTTTTTTCAGAATATAACTGCCATGTCCTTCTTCCTAGTCTGTCTTAGTCTGTAAGCTCTGCTGAAATGTGTTCACTATGGTGACCCTGCTGGTATTTGAAATATCAGTGACATAGCTTTTAGCATCACAGCAACACATAAGGCATCACAGTACAACGGACAAGTGGTGGTCAGTTTCCCTGAAATTATGAAAATGTATTAGTTGTTTTTTTTTCCTCTCACTTAAACTTTTAACCATTTTGAGCCAGGCAATATGTTTAAAATGGTTATGAAGTAGAGTGATGTACAGATGCTTAGCACTGGAGCTTATTAGGTAGACCCTTACCTAAAGGCCCTTGCTCTAGCTGTTGCCTCTCCGGAATACTTTTATCCCACACGTCCCCTTGGCTAAATCCCTGGATTCCTTTAGTTGTAGCTGAATGGTATCTACGTTGATTTCCTTATGGTGCCTCGAGTGGTTTTCTTATTTAATATTGCAGCCTGCTTCTCATCTCTCCTGCTCTGAACTTTAATCTCATTTACTTTGGTTTTACTTTTTTTTCATAGCACTAATCACTTCTTGATACAGTATGTATTTGATTTGTTATACATCTTTTGCTTATTTTTTATTGTTTTCTGCTAGACTAGGTGTCAGCAGACTGTTATTCACAGGCCAGATTCTACCTGCTACTGTTTCTGTAAATCAGGTTTTTTTTTTTTTTTTGGAGCACAGCCCAGTTACTTACGTATTGCTTATGATTTACTTCTGAGCTACCATGGCAGAGTTGAATAGTTGTGGAAGACAGTCTCACCTACAAAATCTAAAATATTTACTATCTTTTTCAGAAAAAAAAATTTGCTTACTAACATGCTAGACTATAAATTACATGAGGGCAGGGATCTTTTTTTGTTCACTTTTATGTTTTCATCTTCTAGAACAGTGCTTGGCACATAGTATGTGTTGGTTGCAAATTTTAAAATTGCCTAAACTTTTTTTTTCCAGATGATCTTTCCATTTCAGTGGCAGTGCCCTTATATCCCTCTTTGTCCTCTTTCACTGGCGGCAGTGCTCAGTGCACCTTTACCATTCATAGTTGGTGTTGACTCGAGGTACTTTGACCTTCACGACCCACCACAAGATGTTGTTTGCATTGACTTGGATACAAACATGGTATATGTGTAAGTTCATTCTTTTTTATAGTATCTCCTATTTATCTTTTATCTCATACATAGTTGTGATTAAGGCATTGGGTGGCTAACCACAACATAGGTGATTCAAACCCACAAGCTACACCACCAGAGAAAGATGAGACAATCTACTTCAGTAAAGATTTACAGACTTGGAAACCCAATGGGGGTTGCTATGAGTTGGAATCAACTGTATGGCAGTGGGTTTTTTGGGTTCTTTGAAACTATCTAGTAATACGCTTTTTGTGAAAGTTGTTAATAAACCTTTATTTTTAATATAGCAGTGTGTTCTGTTGGTGCAGAGCATTTGGCTGCTAACCAATAAATAGGTCGGCAGTTTTAGCCCACCAGCTGCTTTAAGGGAGAAAGATGAGGCAGCCTGCTTCCATAAAGATTTACAGACTTGGAAATCCTATAGAGCAGTTCTACTGTTACCGGGGCCACCGAGAGAAACGCCAACACCGAGTAGGATGATGTAAAGGAAGGACTTTATTGTACTGGTACTTGGGCTCAGTGGATTCACATCCAGAGACTGAGCCCCAAACAAAGGCCACATAGGGTTTTTATGGGGCTTTTCTTCTGGGGTCTTTGGGATAAAAGGATGGTTGGTTGTTTTCAAGGACACAAGCCAACAGTGTTACAGAAGCAGAAAAAAAAACTCATGCAGGGAAGAAACAGGGAGATGGGTTGGCTGGAATGCATACATAAGAAGGATATCAAGGACAGCTGGTCACAGGAGGAAGGAAGGGAGAGTGTGGATAGAGGGATCTTTCACTCTCTAAGTTTTGTTGGGATGAAGCTGGGTCCATCCTGCCTCATTATTCCCCCTTTTGAGACTCCTTCATATTGTTTAAAATGTCAAGGAGTCTCACTTTCCTCCTGGATCATATATATGTTCCAGATTCTAACTCAGTGGTTTGTTTCTTCATCATCATAAGCATTGATTATACATGTCACCTTCTGATACCCCTGCATATATAGTATTTTTCTTTCGAATGCTTGAGATGTTAGATTGGTTATTAGACTCTGAATCCCTTGTATAAGTAAGGACACCAAACACAGAAGTACTACAATTATAATTATTAAAGGCCCCACGAGGGGCACCAGCCAGGTTGTCCAGGAGGATAAATTGCTCCAAATTCCCCAATCCATTTTATTTTGTTAATTTGTTCCTTTAATTCCTTAACTTTATTACTGATGACATCAAATTGATTTACGTAATAGTAACATTCTTCCCCTATCAGTCATTTTCATTTGGGTCTACTGTGTTCCGCAGACAACTCCATTACACATGGAACCACAAGAGCTTTGACTGGGAGAGTAACAGCCTGGTGGTATGAGTGTAGTAGTCCAGAATTTGCAGCCACCTTGGGTGCACATAGTGGGTGTACGCCCTCTATAACAAGAAGAGTGTAGAATGTCAGGAACCCATTTTTCCTAACACTGGCTGGGACATTGCCGGCTGGAGGTTAACTGCAACTGAGTAATGGCGATAATGAAAATCAGAGTAAGCATTCTATACTCAGTAATAGTCCTATGGTTAGAATAAAGGTTAGGCTTAAGTTAATTCTTTAGGAGAAGGTCCACTGAACCGAAGCTACTGCTGTGAGTCCAGCAGCCAATACTAGGACCAAGGGACCAATCAAAAACAAAAATGCAAGCGAGTAGAAATTATTTATAGCTAATTGTACCATTAGTGATTCTTAAGTTTCAGCCGTGCATAGACCAGTCAGCTTCTGGGGGTGACTGGAGCAGGGTGTTGATAATCCTTAAATTTCAGCCATGCGTAGACCATTTAGCCCATGGAGTGACTGGGGCAGGGCACCACAGGTCTTTGGTTCTCTTGTCATAGAGTCACTTTCAGTGGGTTCTGGGAATGGTTTTCAATTTGCTAAAAATTGCCAGAATCATCAGGCACGGCTCTTTTAATCCTGGAGTGGTGAATCCGTGGAGTGATGCCTTCAACCTTAACTGCCATGGGGGTAGTTAAAATGACAGTAAGTGATCCTTTTCACTTGGACTTGAGGGGTGTTAAGTTCCAGTCCTTCATCCACACCCAATCCCCAGGTTGGAATGGATGTACAGGGGAGAAAGGCTTATAGGGAGCTTTTCCGTTACCCGTTTAGATATCTGTGCTGACACTGTACCCAGTGCTTTTAACTGATTGCTTATATCTGTTTCTTCCCTTTCCCTGGGTGTTCCAGGCATGGAATGAAGGAGAGAGGTGGGGGCCTGGTGAAAAGGATTTTATGTGGGGAATATCCTGTAGTTTTCTGTGGGGAATACCTGATTTTCAGTAGCACCATTGGAAGGGCTTGTGGGTAGGTTAAGTGTGCTTCCTGTCAGACTTTACTGTGTCCAGTCTTTATAGTCCTGTTCATGCTCTACTTTGCCGAGCTCTGAGGCCTATAAGCAGTATGTAGTTTCCAATTTATGACCAAAGCCCAAGCTGTCTCCTGTACTACTTGTACTATGAATGCTGATCCATTATCTGAACTTATGTATAAGGGAATTTCATACGTCGGGATGATCTCCTGTAACAGGGCCCGTGTTACTTACCTGGCCTTCTCCGACTGAGTTGGAAAGGTTTCCACTCATCCAAAATAGGTGTACACCATTACCAGGAGATAGCTGTAGCCTCCACTCTTGGGCAGTTGAGTGAAATGCACCATCAGATTCTCAAAGAGTGCAGCTCCTACAGACTGGATGCCAGGAGGTAGTGAAGGATCTTGCCGGAGATTGTTTTTGCAACAAGTTATAATTTGTTGGCCATTCCTTTTGGAAGTGTTACAAGCCACAGAATGTAGAAATACTTTCCTAACAGTTGTTCCATGGCTTCCTGGCTTAAATGAGTAACTGAGTGGAAGTTGTTGATCAGAGAGGGGGCCAGTAGTCCAGGAATCGCTATCTTACCATCCAGGAATCGCTATCCTACCAGTCTTGGCTTGTTCGGCCCTTTCTTGCTGTAACCACTGCTTTTCTTCTTGTGAATATGTTGGTTGTACTTCTGGCATCCAAAGGAGGAGGGATGCGGCTCTTCTGGTTTCCAGTAGCTCCCTGGCTGCCCTTTTTGCTTCTCGGTCAGCTTTTTGATTTCCTTGGGCTTCTCGGGTATTTTCCTTCTGATGTGCCTTGCAGTGTATTACTGCTGCCTGAAGGGGCTCCCACATTGCTAACAGTAAATCGAGGATCTCAGCTTGGTGCTTTATTGCTTTCCCTCCTGAATTCAGCAACCCTCTTTCTTTATATATTGCTCCATGCACCTGCACTGTCAAAAAGGCATATTTCAGATCCCTATACACACTGGCTCTCTTTCCCTTGCTCCTTTTTAGGGCTCTTATTAAGGCTATTAGTTCTGCTTTCTGGGCTGATGTCCTGCTTCTATGACTTCCTCTAAGGTGACTACCGCATAGCCAGAGCAATGCACCCCCTCTGAGTCTATAAAGCTGCTTCCATCTGTAAATAGCTCTGTCTCTGGATCAGGGAGTGTTTGGTCCCTCAGATCCAGACAGCTGGAATATACATTTTCCAGGACTTCAGCACAATCATGCTCTGGGGGTCCTTTACCAACAGGTAGTAGTGTGACTGGATTAAGTGTTTTTACCACCTCCAGTACTATTCAGGGGTTCTCACACAACAGGCCCTGGTATTTTGTGAGCCTGGAGTTGGTCAGCCAATGATATCCTTTTGTATTTATTAATACCACCGCTGAGTGGGGGACATGGACTATTAAATTCCGCCCCAGAGTGAGCTTGTTAGCTTCTTGTGCTAAGAGAGTGGTGGCAGCCAGCGCCTGCAAACATGGAGGCCATCCATTTGCTATTCCATCTAACTGTTTAGACAGGTATGCAATAGGTCTGGGCCAGGACCCTATGGTCTGTACTAGAACTCCCACTGCTGTTTTCTTTTTCTCTGTTACATACAGGATGAAAAGCTTAGAAATGTCAGGTAATCCTAGGGCAGGAGTGGTCGGGAGTTCTGTTTTTAATTGTTGGAAAGCTGCTGGTTGCTCAGGTCCCCACTGCAATGGGTGCTTTTCTCTCTTAGTGGCATTTGTACAGCTGAGTGAAGTGAGTGGGGTGGTGCATCAGCAACTGGGGTTGCCGACTCCGAGTTAGCAACCGGGGTCAAAGAAGATGTTGGGGTATATGAGTTGAGGTGAGCTGGCCCTGGGCTGGTCCCAGCCAGAGTTTTTGGGTCCAGGTCAGTAGTGGAATTGGGCAGGAGTGGGGGGTGGTGTTTGCAGCCAGAGGATTTTCAGTGAAGGGTACACTGGGACATAAGGAGGGGGTATTGGCTTTTCCAGCACCTCCTGAAGAATAGGAGGGCACGAGGGTTCAGGCAAAGCAGAAGGCGGTGTGTTATTTTCCTTTTTCCCCTTTTTATAGTAGCTTTTAGAAACCATCACCCGACTGACTGGCCTCCAAAGCCATGGAGGTGGAGTTGTGACCAACTGGAGCCAGGTGTCTATGTAGGGGACTTGATCCTGGTGGCTGGGGTCCCCAGTCTCACCAGCCAGACTCTCATCACAGTTCTTTTATCTAGTGTTCCCTCTGATGGCCACCCAACCTGGAAAGTCAGCCATTCTGACTCACACAGGGTTCTGAGTCTGCCTGCCTGCATCTTTACTCCATAATCTTGTGCACCAAATCCCTTCTTAAAATTCTTTAGCATGATCTGGAGTGGGGTTCCCTCCTGACTCTGAGCTCCTCCCATAATGGCGCAATATAATTACTAGTCATTTCGCTGAACCTGTTTTCCCATTCTTCTTGCGAGGATTTTCAGGCGCCTCTTAGCTTTGGCAAATCAATATAAGTTCCAGACCCGGAAGTCCTGCTGAGCTATCAGCAGAACCATCGCCCTGAGCTGTATGAGGATTGCTACCAGTTAGGGGAGTGGCTCTGCACTTGCTCCCAGCTTCCTGATTCCTTAGGGTCTCAGTTAGCTAGACACACTCACTCACACATGCATCAGAACATATACCAACCCCAAAATCCTATAGTGCCTGTGGGCTACTGTGGTTTCTCGCCACCTCTATCTGGGCGATATTCGGACAGTGCCCGGGGGCTGATCAGACTCCCCTTCTGCCTTCCGGTAGGCCTGACTACCTGTGGGACCCCAAAACCTACTGCTGTTCAGACGTCTGGAAGGTGGCCATTCCTTCTCCTGCTCGGTCCCCGAAGCCAGGCACAGGACTGGGTTTCATCCCGATGCAAGTGACCTACATGGTGTCAAACACCAGCACGCTCAGCAGGTCATTCTCCTCAAATCAAGGGCCGGCCCAGGCCGCCAGCTTCCTGGGGTCAGTAATAGCTACGTCACCAGTCCCTCGAGCGGCAGAGGGGCTGAAACTGAGGTCATTCCCTGGCCAATGCACCAGAAATGTTAAACTGGAGCTGCCGAGAGAAACGCCAGTGCCGAGTAGGATGTTGTAAAGGAAGGACTTCATTGTACTGGTACTTGGGCTCAGTGGATTCTGGAGACTGAGCCCTGAACAAAGGGCACATAGGGTTTTTATGGGGCTTTTCTTCCGAGGTCTTTGGGATAAAAGGATGGTTGGTTGTTTTCAAGGACACAGGCCAGCAGTATTACAGAAGCAGAAAAAAAAACCTCATGCAGGGAAGAAACAGGGAGATGGGTTGGCTGGAATGCATAGATAAGAAGGATATCAAAGATGGCTGGTCACGGGAGGAAGGAAGGGGGAGTATGGGTGGAGGGATCTTTCACTCTCTAAGTTTTGTTGGGATGAAGCTGTGTCCATCCTGCCTCATCCTGTCTCAATACTCTGTCCTGTACGGTCACTGTGAGTCAGAAATCACTCTGTGGCAGTGGGTTTGGGTTTGGTTTTAATACAGCAGTTGTTAACCAGGACAGTTACCAAAATCTAGTAACAAAATTGCTACTTCCACAGCAATACTGCCTCGGAAACCCAAGGAGGGGTCGTTATGAGTCAGGGCCGACTTGATGGCACGTAACAACAACAACATTGCTGTGGAAGTAGATTGCCCAGCCTTCCTTCCGAGGAGTGGCTGGTGGGTTTGAACCATCAGCCTTCTGGTTAGCAGTCAAGTGCCTTAGGCACTATGTTACCAGAGCTTCCATCCATAGTATAGTAATTTCTGTTTGGATAATAATGTTAACAGGAGACAGGAGATACTTTATTTATCAAAAGACTTAAGGGTTTGGATAAAAATGGTTAAGCACACCTTATCTTTCAGAGCTCAAAAGATGATATGCTTTCTGGGTTTAATTCATAATACTTTAAAGCATTTAATTCTACATTTTAACAATATTCTTAGGTGATTCTTTTAAATCCCTAGACACAACTGAGCATCTTGTTAAAATGTTCATGCTGATACTCTATATCTGGGGTGGAAGGGCAAATTCTCAGCAGGTTGTCCAACTAGAATGAATTGGCTTGAAGCCCTGGATTGTAATCACAGGCATAGAGATTATGATTTATACACATATGTTTTGGGGACACAATTCAGTCCACAGCAGCAAGATTTAAATTTTATAATAGTTTTAATCTTTACTGGATTGAAATTGATATTAAAAATAAGTCTTTTTTTTTTTTTTTTTTTTTTTTTACTGGAGGCAGTGAGAATGTGTGTACAGAGAATAATGTACCACATTAATTAAAGAAGAACTTATGGAAGGACTTTAAGAGTCAAGATGGCTTTAAAGCCCCTTTCACCACCACCCTGCACCTAAAAAAAAAAACACACACACACACACACACCAAAAAAGGCAGTAAGTAAGTATTGAAAATTCCCTAGTGTTGGTGCCAACTTCAGGTCCTAGACCACTTTCATTCTATAGTGTTTTAGAGTGTTAGAAAATGAATAGAGAACTTGAGAAGAGGCCTAAATCCTAACAACAATAGAATTGATTGGGGAAATATGCCTAAATGATTAAACAAAGAATAGGAAGAAATGTTTGCTATAATTTAAAATCCAATTTTGAGATGGATCTACCTACTATTGTATTTTGAAGCTGTAAAGCACTGGCACTTTCCTTACTATATATATTTAGATTTGTTTATAACCATGAAGCAGTGAACCACTTGCATGCATATAATACTCTCTTTAACATTTTCTTATTTTTAAGCTGCCCTCCCAGAGAAACATTTATTTCAAGTTTGTATACATTGAGGTGCTCTTGGAAATGATTACTTATGACATTATAAATCAGATGTTTATTTTTTTTACTGAATAAGGTAATAATGTGGAAATACTTCAGTTTTAAATAATTTTGATAAAATTTCTCTTGATCAAAATACTATTTTTTAAAATAACTTTGAACAGTTGTCCCCAAGCAGTGCTTTTTTTTTTTTTTTTAACTACAGAAAAGATGGTTTGGGACTTGTTTGATTTTTATAACCTAATCTGTCATTGTATAAACTCTTTTCCTATCAATTAATCCATATTACTCCCTTGTTTTTGGTCTTTAGGGAATTTTTATTACGAGGTCAAGATATTCCAGTGATCATTTCCAAATATTTAACATGATAAGGTGTAACAAAGATGCAGTTGTTTGTGTTATGAATTGGCTCCAGTGTCTAGATTTTTCTTCATGGAGATTGTTGGCAATATAAAGTATAAAAAATGTATCTTGCACATTTTCATTTATTTCAGTAATACAGCCTTGCACAGCTTCAGAGTAGAACTAAGTGATTTAATGGCAAAGAGTGTTGCATTTCCTGAAGGTTTTTATAAATGCGAATCTTGTTGATCATACGAAAAATTTATTGCCATCAAGTCCCGGCTGACTCATGGCAACTTCCAATATATTAGAGTAGAACTGGGACTATGGTGGTAACGGTGGATAAGGCACTTGACTGCTAACCGGACGGTCAGTGGTTCAAACCCACCAGCTGCTCCGTAGAAAGAAGACTGGGCAATCTACTTCCGTACAGATTTACAGCCTTGGAAATGCAATGGGGATCGCTATGAGTCAGAAATGACTTGATGGCAGTGAGTTTGGTTTTTTATCCGTCATAGGGTTTTCAGTGGCAGATTTTTCTGAAGTAGCTCACCAGGCCTTTTGTCTGAGATGCCTTTGGGTGAACTCTAACCTCTAACCTAATTTTTTTAAGTTGCAGTTAATTGGTTTTTATGTTTAAGTCTTGGATAATGGCAATTGTGATTGATTTCCTTTTTAACCAATATGAGGGCTAAATGAACAAAACATGTTTTAATTAATTTAAGGAATTTAATCCTTACTTAAATTCCACTGTCTATTTGAACATAGAGTATTTTTAGAAACCTACTGTTAGTATTTTTAAGTCTCAAGTCAATTTGTTTAGACACTTAAAATATTATAATTCTAAAATACAACCTTTAAGCAAGACTTCAGCGTTGTGTTCATATCTCCAGGATTGAAAATCTTTGTTGGAAGATTAGAATGAGGTGAGGAAATTTGATTGAGGTTGACTGAAATGAAAAGAGAACTTCCTTGAAAACCACATATTCAGATTGTGCATATTAATTGTAATATTAATAAAAATATCCTTTCCATTTTCTTTCTTTGTCTTGACATAAGAATTTTGTTTTGTAAAGCTATTGTAAGTAACAGATTTTATTAATTATATTCTTATTTAATAGATCAGATGAAAAGAAGAGCATGAACTGGAAACATCTTCCTAAAAAGCCATGCAAAAATTTGCTTAGCACCTTAAAGAAATTATATCCCCAGCTATCTTCAGGTAAATATGTGGGGAAAATGAATATTACTGAAAGGATGTAGATGAGTAAAGTCTTCTTAAAAACTTACACATAACTTTTCTTCACTTAAAAGGAGACTGACTCATTACATATCAAAATTCTAATAAGAAGATTAACATTGTGGTTCATGATTTTTAAGCATATTCTTTCTTGCTTGGGACCTGACCTGTAACCTTGCCAAGGAT
The DNA here is from genome assembly GCF_000298275.1 of Orycteropus afer afer. Lineage (NCBI taxonomy): Eukaryota > Metazoa > Chordata > Mammalia > Tubulidentata > Orycteropodidae > Orycteropus > Orycteropus afer. Next base: position 657,121 of record NW_006921932.1, read on the forward strand.
ATCTTTCAGTTAATGGGGAGAAGAATTTCAAGAAGTCAAGGCTTTGACTATTTTAATAATCAGCCGGTGTATGTATGTATATGTTTTATGTTAATTCTATTTTCTGTTCCCACTTCATTTATCAGTTCACCGAAAAACTCAAGAAGGTTCAGCAGTTGAGATGACTCCCATCGAAGCAGATTTCTCCTGGCAAAAGAAGACGACACAACTTGAGATGGAAATTCAAGAGGCATTTTTACGCTTCATGGCATCTATTTTAAAAGGATATAGAACATTTCTCAGACCAATCACAGAAGCTCCTTCAAATAAAGCCACAGCTGCTGATTCATTGTTTGACCGACAGGGTGAGTGGCATAGAAAATGTTGTTGCTGTTATTGAAGTGAAAAGTATTTTCTACTTGTTTTTGCTACTAAGAATTATTCACTATATAAGTTCTTAGAAATTCATGTTAAATTACAATGACCTAGTAAATGTGTACTTAAGGAGCCCTGGTGATTCAGTGGCTATGTGATCAGCTGCTAGTTTAAAAGGTCAGCAGTTCAAACACATCAGCCACTCAGGAGAAACATGTGGCAATCTGCTTCTGTGAAGATTACGGCCTTGGAAACCCTCTGGGGCAGTCCTTCTCTGTTTTGTAGGGTTGCTGTGAGTTGAATCGACTTGACTGCAGTGACTATGTTGATTTTTAAAAAGGTACTTGTAACTTGAATGGAATTTCTTTTAATTTTATTGAGAAAATACTATTTTCTCAGGAATTGAAAACTACAGGTTTTTAATTGTTGTTGTTAGATGCTGTTGAGTCATCTCCGACTCATAGTGACCCCATGCACAACAGAACGAAACAATGCCTGATCCTGTGCCAGCCTCACAATCCTTGCTATACCTGAGCCCATCATTGCAGCTACCATGTCAATCCATCTTGTTGATGGCCTTCTCCTTTTTCATTGACCCTCTACTTTACCAAGCATGATATCCTTCTCCAGGGAATGGTCCCTTCGGAAAACATGACTAAAGTAGGTGAGATGAAGTCTGACCATTCTCGTTTCCAAGGAGCATTCTGGCTGCACTTCTTCCAGGACAGACTTGTTTGTTCTTCTAGCAGTCCATGGTACTCTCAATATTCTTCATCAACACCACAACTCAAAAGCATCCAACTCTTCTTCGGTCTTCCTTATTCATTGTCCAGCTCTCACATGCATATGAGGTGATTGAAAATACCATGGCTTGGGTTAGGCGCACTTTAGTCTTCAAGGAGACGTCTTTGCTCTTCAACACTTGAAAGAGGTCTTTTGCAACAGATTTTGATTGCTCCTTCCATTGCTGTTGATTGTAGAACCAAATACCATGAAGTCTTGGACAACTTCAGTCTTTTCCCCATTTATCGTGATGCTGCTTATTGGTCCAGTTGTGAGGATTTTTGTTTTCTTTGTATTGAAGTATAATCCGTACTGCAGACTGTAGTGTTCACTCTTCACCAGTAAGTGCTTCAAGTCATCCTCACTTTCAGCAAGCAAAGTTGTATTGTCTGCATATCTTAGGTTGTTAGTCTTCCTCCAATCCTGATGCCACATTTGTTCTTCATATAGTCCAGCTTCTCTGATTGTTTGCTCAGCATACAGATTGAATAAGTATGGTGAAAGGACATAACCCTGATGTAGTCCTTTCCTGATTTTAAACTATGCAATATCCCTTTGTTCTTTTCAAACAACAGCCTCTTTCCTGGTGTATGTATAGGTTCCTCACGAGTACAGTTAAGTGTTCTGAAGTTCCCATTCTTCTAGGTGTTATGCATAATTTGTTATGATCCACATAATCAAATGCTTTTGCATAGTCAATAAAACACACAAGTAAACATCTTTCTGGTATTCTTTGGTTTGAGCCAAGATCCATCTGATACCAAAATGATATGCCTTGTTCCATGTCCTCTTCTGAATCCAGCTTGCACTTCTGGAAACTCTCTGTCGATATACTGCTGCAACCGTTTTTTAATTATCTTCAGTAAGATTTTACTTGCATGTGATTTTAATGATACTGTTCAATAATTTCCACATTCCATGGGGTCACCTTTCTTTAGAATGGTTACATATATGGATCTCATCCAGTCAGTTGGCCAGGTAGCTGTCTTCCAAATCTCTTGGCATAGCCAAGTGAGTGCCTCCAGCATAGCATCCATTTGTTGAAACATCTCAGTGGGTATTCCATCAATTCCTGGAGCCTTGTTTTTTGCCAATTCCTTTAGTGCAGCTTTGACCTCTTCCTTCACTACCATTGGTTCTTGAACATATGTCACCTCTTGAAATGGAGGAACGTCGACCATTTCTCTTTTGTACAGTGACTCTGTATTCCTTCCATCTTCTTTTGATGTTTCCTACATCATTCAGTATATTGCCCAGAGAATATTTTAATACTGCAACTCTAGGCTTAAATTTTTCCTTCAGTTCTTTCAGCTTGAGAAGTGCTCAGCGTGTTCTTCCCTTTTGGTTTTCTAATTGTAGGTCTTTGCACATTTCATTATAATAATTAACTTTATCTTCTCAATCTGCTCTTTGAAACCTTCTTTTCAGTTCTTTTATCTTGTCATTTCTTCCCTTTGCTTTAGCTACTATCTCAAGGGCAAGTTTCAGAGTCTCTTCTGACATCCATTTTGGTCTTTTCTTCCTTTCCTGTCTTTTTAATGACCTTTTGCCTTTTTCATGAATGTGGTTCTTGATGTCATCCCACAATTCCTCTGGTTTTCAGTTGTTGGTGGTCAGTGCATCAAATCTATTCTTTAGATGGTCTCTAAATTCAGGTGGGATAAAATCAAGGTCAAATTTTGGCTCTCATGGAGTTGTTTTAATTATCTTCAACTTCAGCTTAAACTTACACATGAGCAGTTAATGGTCTGTTCCACAATCAGCTCCTGGCCTTATTTTGGCTGAAGATAATGAGCTTCTCCATCACCTCTTGCCACAGATGTTGTCAACCTGATTCCTGTGTACTCCATCTGGTGAAGTCCATGTGTATAGCTACTGTTTGTGTTGTTGAAAAAGGTATTTGGAATGAATAAGTCACTCATCTTGCAAAATTCTATTATATGATCTCTAGCATTATTACTGTCACCAATGCCAAATTTTCCAACTACCGGGATTTTTCTTTATATCCAACTTTTGCATTCCAGTCATAAGCAACACATCTGGATTGCATGCTTGGATTTTAGACTGCAGAAGTTGGTAAAAATCTTCAACTTTCTCATATTTGACTTTTGTAGTTGGTGCATAAATTTGAACAGTAGTGGTAGTAACTGGTCTTCCTTGTAGGCGTATGGGTATTACCCTATCACTGACAGTGTTGTATTTCAGGATAGATCTTGAAACATTCTTTGTGATGATGAATGACACACCATTCCTCTTCAATTTGTCATTCTCTGCATAGTAGATCATATCATTGTCTGATTCAAAATGGCCCAAACCAGTCCATTTCCACTCACTAAATGCCTAGGATATCGATCTTTATGTGTTCCATTTCATTTTTGACAACTTCCAGTTTTCCTAGATTTGTACTTCATACGTTCTATGTTCCAATTATTAATAGATATTTGCAGCTGTTTCTCCTCATTTTGAGTTGTGCCACATCAGCAAATGGAGGTCCCGAAAGCTTTACTCCATCCACATCATTAAGATCAGCTCTACTCTGAGGAGGCAACTCTTCCCCAGTCGTATGCTGAGTGCCCTCCGACGTGAAGGACTCATCTTCTGGCACTATGTCAGACAGTGTTTTAGGGCTATTCATAAAGTTTTCCAGTAATGTATCAGGCAGTGTTTCATTGCTATTCATAAGGTTTTCACTGGCTAATTCTTTGAGAAGTGGATGGCCTCTTCCTTCTTCTGAGCCTGTCTTATTCTTTAAATATGAAAAGTCAAAGATATTACTTACATTTGCAATAGTACTTAGTCATTACCTTAGTAGAACATAGCTGGTGATTTGCTTTTATGTATTTCTTGCAATTTTGTGTGATTCCTGGATTTGTATACTCTTTGCTGTAAAATGTTCCCTAATAATTCATTTATGGAATGAGGCCACTTCTTTCTTAAATTTTTGATAAATACAGCTTTGTTTCAGGGAAAAACAATATACTCATCCATTTTAGTAGTAATTGTTTTACAGAATTATAAAGATGTTTGTTGTTAGTCAGCTGCTCTTATATAATATGTGTGACTTTCTGTCATGTATGTCTTTCTCACTTTAAGTCAGATAATGACATTATTAAATGAGTTTAGAAAGATAGGTATTTGCTCAGTTTCTGGTGCCTAAGGTTTTTGTGGTAAAAAAAACTAGCATTTGGTCTGATCAGTGACAGAGACAGACAGTAACACAAACACTGATGACGTTTTCATAGGTGTTGTTATGGGAAGTATTGGGAACAGTGAGAGTGATAGGTTGGTGAAGTGTTCTCTAAAGAAGTAATAATTAGCATGGACCCCAAAAAAGGAATAAGAATTAACAAGGGGTTTGGGGATAACATTTTATTAAGGAAATTTTTTACAAACATATACAGAATTAGAGAACTTACAATATACATTCACATAGCCATCTTCTAACTTCAGCAGTTGTTCTCAACATTCTGCCATTTTTGTTTCATCTATCGTTAGTTTACTTTTTTTAAGTATTTTAAAGCAAATCTCAGATAGGATATCATTTCACCCAGAAACTGGGCTATTGATTCTTTAGAATGTCTTGGGTTTGTAGGTAGTTTTGACTGATTGTCTCCTCATGGTGCTAGTTCTTCTCTTCCCTGTATTTCCTGTAAACTTTGGTTGGGTCTAGAGCAGCACTGTTCCATAGAAATATAATGTCAACCCATATGTCATTTTAGATTTTCTAGTAGCTACAGTAAAGTAAAAAGAAATTGGTAAAATCAATTTTAGCAGTATGTTTTTCTAACCTAATATGTCTAACTGGTATCATTTTAACATGTAATCAGAGTAAAAAAATTAGTAATAAAAAATTCATATCCTTTTTGTCCATACTAAGTCTTTCAAAGCTGGCATGTATTTTATACTTAACAGTACATCTCGATTTGGGTTAGCCACATTTCAAGTGCTGAATTACCACCTGTGGTTAGTGGTACAGAGTTGGAACAATGCAGATCTGGAAGCCTGATTAGAGTCTGCTTCAATTAACATGTGCTTACTACTTCCTGGTGCATCATATTAGGAGGCATCTACGTGTCTAGCTGTCTCACTGTTATTATACCTAAGATTGATCAATTCTGTGGTAGAATTCCTACTTTCCATGTAGGAGACCTAGGATCGACTCTTGCTAATGTACCTCATGTGCAGTTACCATCTTTCAGTCACCGGAGGCTTGAGTGTTGCTCTGATGCTAAACAGGTTTCAGCAGAGCTTTAAGACTTAAACAGACTGGGAAGAAAGATCTGGTGATCTGCTTCTAAAAATCCTATGGCTCATTACTCACTCTAGTCCCATTCGCTGGGCAGTGTTTGGTTCCCTTTGTACCTGGGTTTACCAGGAGTCCAGGCCTCCTCAAGTACAGCTTACAATAAGGTTGATCTGTGATTGAGGTGTTCTTGGCCTTATTCATTTATTATAGTTTCCTTAATGGTCATTGCCTATTAGAAGAAGAAGAAAATACTTTATTTTATTTTATTTTAGTGTGTCTTTATTAGTTACTATCAGGAAGGGGTAGGTGATGGCCTGAAGCATCAAAGAAAAAGCTGGAGCAGAAAATGGCTTAAAAGATATGCTTGAAATTGTGGGTATAAGCCACACCAGGCAGGAGCTTTTAGAGCCAGTGAAGTCTTCATCATACCTTATCAGTTTAAGAGCAGTTGGAAGCCAAACCAAAATCAAACCCACTGCCATTGAGTCAATTAAGATTCATAGCGACCCTATGGGAAAGAAGAGAACTGCCCCATAGGGTAGGCTATAAATTTTAACAGAAGCAGACTGCCTTATTTTCTACCATGGAGCAGCTGGCAGGTTCAAACTGCTGACCTTTTGGTTATCAGCTGAGTGCCTTAACTACTGTACCACCAAACCTTCTAATTGGAAGACAGTAAAGGATATTTGAGTAGGTAAGAGATCAGATTTGTATTTTTAAATGATCATGACTCTGGGTGTATGTATTGTTTTTTATTTCATTTTAAATCTCCTTGGCTTTTTTTTTTTTTTT
>NW_006921932.1:682463-701640 GCF_000298275.1 Orycteropus afer afer
GTTAATTGGTTTCCCTTTTCTTTGTTGAAGAGGGTCTGTGCAATCCTTCTGCCTAGTCCGCCATCTTGCCGGAACCCTAAATCTCCTTGGCTTTTATGTGTAGATTCGATTGGAACAGTCTGAAGTGTTGATCTACTAATTAAGAAGTTAATGCAGTAATCTGAGCGATTCATGGAAGTGATCTGGATTAGTTCGTGATAGTGTGAATAGAAAATGCTTTTTAGCATGTAGGTTGAATATGACTTGGTGGTTGAGTGTGGGATGCAAGATAGAGGGAGATGGCAAGAGCAACTTTAAGGCCTTTGTTTTTAATAACCAGTTGATCATCATGCCTTTTATTGAGAAGGGAAGTAGCAGAAAAGGGAAGGGTCTTATCACTTGTTTAGGAAAGATTTTTTTTTTAAGATGAGAGATACGTGAGTGTGCTGAAGAGAAATAGCCAGTAAAAAGGGAGAATTGCTCTGAGAACAATAGAGGGGCCGCTGGAATCCCAAGGTTACATGGTGGGCTTGGCCTTAGATAGGTAGGAGGAACCATCTCCATTGTAAAAACAGGGAAGGAATACATGATAAATGTAGAAGGATTAGTGATTTTTTAATAAGATAGTGAAGTTCATTTCCATTGAACTGATTGTCATTTTCTCTGTCACATAAGGTATGATTATTGGACTGAGGGGCATTTAAAAGTTGTAAATCGTTGTCAAAACTTTGGTAAAATTAAATTGATCACAGAAATGTAATAGGGTCACTGGTTCTGGATGAAGGTGTAAGTCATTCTAATTGCCTAAGTGTGGGACTTTATTTTCCCTTTAATTTGTGCTCATCCATGCTGGTGCATATTGCTCCGGGCTGATTAAATCAAGCAGGAGTTGTCTTTGTTTACTAGAAGCTTCTATAAACTTAGATCTGTTTATAAAGAGAAAATAATACGTAGATGTGTGCGTGTGTGTATAAGTTTAAAATGATGTTTAATACAACATCTAATTCCACTCTAAAATTTCAATTTAATTGTAATTTTGTTTTTTCCAGGATTTTTAAAAAGTCGAGATCGTGCCTATACAAAATTCTACACCCTTTTATCCAAAACACAGATTTTTATTCGTTTCATTGAAGAGTGCAGTTTTGTAAGTGATAAAGATACTGGATTGGCATTTTTTGATGACTGCATAGAAAAGGTAAAGCTTGTTTCGTAGACCACTGTTAAAGAAAAATTTTAACTTTGGTTTACCTGTGTAATCATCATCATTATTAGCGCAAAGTATACCTAAATGATGTGAGAGAGACAATACAGGGGTGGTATGGGTGTGTGTGTGTGTGTGTGTGTGTGTGTGTTACAGATTCCTGGTTTACTGTAAGAGTGCTTTTCCTCTGTGATACCTAGTTTCTACCTAATTTTTCTTTTTGAATGTCCCTTAAGTTTTGTAACCATTAATTACTAAGAATGTTTCAATGAGCCTTCTACGTCTCATAATCATATTTTTTTATTTAAATGAGTAGGAGAAGATCTAGTAATTCATTTAAAAAAAATTGTTTCATGGGTAATGGAAATTCTGTGTTCTTTTGTTTTAATGTTTTTCCAAATGTTTTTGCAAATATGTTTCTTTTGTTCCAATGGAAAATATTTAGATATATGTTTAATTTTAAAGCTTTCCTCACTCATTCTAAGGAAGGGTTCTTCTTGATGATGATATTCTTCTTGATGATGATGATTCTTCTTCATGGTGATGACTCCTACTTGTTTCTTATTTTCTTAGGGTTCTTTTTTTTTCTAAGTGGATCTTGGGTCTGATTGTTTAAACAAACAGTATATAAAGTTTAAGATTGTATTCAGAAAAGCTAGAATATGATGACATTTTAATTTATGGGCTCTGAATGATTTATGTGCCTTTGAAAACTTGAATTGTTTTCTCCCGTTCTCTCAGTGTGATCTGGAACTCCAGGGCTATCTTTAAAACTATTCAGTATTTTTGTTTATTTATAAAGTTGATATTGTAACTATCTTTCGGTTAGATGGGAAGCTTAGAAAATGTCAATTACTAATGTAGGTGTTTAAAAATATTTTTTTAAGTATTTGAAAAACCATATTCCCTTTGTGATTGACCATCTTTTGTTTGTGAAGATGGATTTGCAGAAGAATTAAAATAAACTGTTTTCTGCCCTATAGTCATTAAAGAAATATTATGCTTTAGCCTAATGGTATACAAAAACAAAATAAAACCAACTGCCTTCTAATTGATTCAGATTCATACTGACCCTTTAAGACTGCATAGAACTGGCCCATAGGGTTTCCAAGGTTGCAAATCTTTACAGAAGTGGATTTCCTAGTCTTTCTCCGGGGAATAGCTAATGAGTTTGAACCTTTGACCTTATGGTTAGCAGTGGAATGCTTTAACCACTATACCACCAGAACTACTCCTAATGGTGTAGAGCTCCCCAAAAATTATGAAATGTTTTCTATTTACCCAGATTTAAGAAAGGGTAGTAATTTTGTTTTCAGTCAGAATTTTAAGATTAAAAATATATCTATTAAATTCACAGTGGACATATTCATTAAGAATCTCTTTTCTCCTGTCTAGTTGTTTCCTGATAAAGGCACAGAGAAAACAGATAAGGTATTTTTTTCTTAGACTTGAGTGTTAAAATTTCAGAATTAGATATGATTTATATGCAAATTAATGGGAGAAAATAATTATTTTAGGTTGATTTTGATTCAGCAGAAGATACCAAATTGATAGAGCTAGATGATTCGCAGAAAAGTGAGCACACTGTATTCATAATGCCACCAGAGCCACCTCCTGATGATGGAAAGGACTTTTCACCAAAGTACAGGTAGTGGAAAATTATTTTAAGGGATGTTTAGATATACCTTTGATAGTTTATTTTGTGTCATTTGTGATTATCAGTCTAGATGTGTGTTAATTTGGAATGTTACTCATTTTATTTATTCATTGCAGAAATGGAGATGGGTATTTATTGAAAGGGAAAAACCAGATGTTGATTATTACTCACTTAAACATTTGTTAATCCTTATTTCAATGTTTAAAAATTTCAAATCTGAAGAAGAAAAAAATTACTTCCTCTCCTTGACAGTTTTGTTGCTGATGTTGTTGTTAGCTAGTATTGAAGACCATGAAATTCTTATGAATTCATAAAATATCAGAGAAACCAAAAGCAGAGGGCTAGAAATTAGACTTTATTAAAGTCAACAAAAATAAAAATAACATGATTTGGAGGGCTTTGAATGGAAATCTTGAGAAAATAGATTTGATTGTTTTTATTATTATGACAATAATACACAGTTTAGTAAACTTAGAAAGTCAAACAAAAGAGAGAACTGAAATTTCCCATTGTAGCATTAATACATAATATCTGTTAACAATTAAATATAAGTGTTTCCTGTCTTTTTATACATTAATATGTTTATTAACAACCGAAATGAGTTCATCTTGTACATTCTTTGTAACTTGTGTTTTCTCTTAATGGTCTGAACATTGTTCCATGTTATTAACTATTTTTGTGCTATATCATTTTCAGTAACCACGTTGTAAGCATTTACTGTTATTTATTTAATTCTGTGGATTTGTTTGCAGTTCTTTGCTATTCATATCTTTGTGTATGTACAGTTAACTTTCTTAGGCTATATTCCTAAAAGTAGAATTTATGGGTCAAAGAGAATGTACAATATGTGCCTGCAAAAATATGGTACTACTATATAATCTCACCAGGGCAGGGATTGAGTAGTTTAATTAAATACTATTGATTTAGTTGAGTGGCTTAAGTATTATTTTGATTTCACATTGATTATAGAGTTTAGTTTTACTTGGCCTTATCTACTATAAATTGAAATCCATATATCATCAAATGAGGTAAAATCAAATAGGGAAAGGGAACATCTCCCAGAATAGACTGGCCAGAATGAATATTTCAAAGAAGAAATTCAAATTGTCACTACTATGAAAAAATATATATTCACCTTTTCTATTATTTAAAGAAATGCAAACCAAAGTGAGTGTAAACATTTTTAATCTCAGTTGTCAGTTTGAAGATAAGTTATGGTACTAGTTGGAGTGTAACCTTCCTGGAAATAATTTGACAAATTGATGGTTATTATTTTAATACTCTTGATAACCATTGACCTTAGCAAATTCTGTTATTGAGTACTCATTCTAAGAAATTAAGCAAAAATATTAACAAATATATATGTACAAAGATATTTTACTGTAAAAAATCTTAGAAATAACCAAAAAATATATAGCACTAAGGAATTGGTTAAATTGTGGTTCCGCTCTAAAATAAAATTATTATGGATATATTCTTTGAAATGCCAATGCAAGGTAACTTTATGAGGAAAAACTTCAAATTATAATGTATACTGGCTATAAAAATATAAATTGTCATTTAATACATGGGTTCTATTGAAAGGGTTAATTCCTCTGTCAGGTAAGATACCAAGATTTTCTGTTGTGGGCTGGGATTGGTTGAAAGTAACAAATAGGGGAAAAAAAAAAAAAAGTAACATGGAATGGAGAGGAGCCAAAGTTGCTTACATGGTAGCCTATGTATCTTATAACTATTTATATATTTGAAAATTTTTTTTTTCCTATATAAGTATTTTGAGGGATAATATTAGATACTATTTAAGGCATAGAAATACTTAACTAACTACTGGAATACTTTGAAGAATTAATGTATTTTAAGTCACCAGTTCTATTTTTGCTTTTTATTTTAGTTACAAATACTTTCCAAGACTGGACCTTAAGCTTTTTGACAGACCACAGGAGTTGAAACTTTGTTTTAGCAGACATCCTACTGGGAATAGCATTACAAACAGTCCAGCTCTCATGGCTAAGAGAACTAAACAGGTCAGATACTACTTGTCTTAATATGTGTTAATGTTAAATGTGATCATGTAATATACAAATCATAGCTTAGAATTATCACCCACAGCAATTATTTGAGGACCCAAGTTGTTAATTGAATTAAAATAGATTTCTTGCAACTCTACTTAATAATATGGAGGCTGAAGTTTTTGAATGCTTATATTTATCCTTTAAGAGAATCCTGTGGAAACAAATATACTTAAGGAAAGAAAACAAAAAAGCTTTATTGAGGTATAATCCACATAACATTCATGTCATCCATTTAATGTTTGCAATTCATTGGCTCTTTGTATATTCAGAGTTGTGTTGTCACCACTACCATCAATTTTAGAACATTTTTCATCACCCCAAAAAGAAGCCCCACACCCCTTAGCTATTCACCTCTCCCTGGTCCTAGGTAATCACTAGTCTTCTTTCTGTCTCTATAGATTTGTTTTCTCTTGACATTTCACATAAATGGAATTGTACAGTATGTGATCTTTTGTAACTGGCTTCTTTTCATTTAGCATAATGTTTTCAAGGTTCACCCATGTTGCAGCATAGTTTAGCACTTCATTTCTTTTTACCGTTAAATAGTATTTCCTTGTATGACTATACTACATATTATTTATCTCTTCATCCATTGATGGACATTTGGGTGTATTCCACTTTTGGGCTATTTAAATAATGCTGCAATGAATATTTGTATACAGGTGTTGGTGTGGATGTATGTTTTCATTTCTCTGGGTATATACCTAGAAATGTGTCATGATAACTCTTTGTTTACCATTTTGAAGATCTGTGAAACTGTTCTCCAAAGTGGCTGCACTATTTTTCATTCTCGCCACCAGTGTTTGAAGGTTCCAATTTCTTCACTTTCTCATCAACTCATTATATTGTCTGTTCTTTTTTTCATTCCAGTAGTTGTGAAGTATCCCATTGTGCTTTTGATTTGCATTCCCTGATGGCTAATTTAAATATACTTTTCTACCAAATACTAAATTCTAAAGGAAATTAACTTAGGACAGCCGAGACATCTTGCTTTATACTGTATCTGATTTAGGTATAAAAAGTTAAGCTGTTAGTAATTGTGGGTTAAAATTAAACATCCTTTATCCATATATTTTTAAGGAGTTCTGGTGGTATAGTGGATAAGGCATTTAGTTGCTAACCAGAAGGTCAGCAGTTTAAACCCACCAGCTGCTCTGCAGAAGAAGATGGGGTGATCTTCTTCAGTAAAGATTTACAGCATTGGAAACCCAATGGGGATTGCTATGAGTCAGAATCGACTTGATGGCAGTTTGTTTGTTTTTTAAATACATTTATTTGGGGGACTTCAAAACATGGAAATTCTCAGTTCATGTTTTACCAATTCATGGATAGTCCCCCAAATCCTGAAATAACTTGAAGTATTGCCCTAATGACATACAATTCACTTTTCTCTTAATGATTTCTGAAGGAGAAACCAAAGAATATTTTGCTTACTGTCACCAGCTTAATAAAGGCAGCTTTTGAAAAGGGGAAAATTTTACTATCAGCTTCTAGATCTCATTTTCACCAGATTTTTTTTTTCTTTCTTTTTTCCCCAGGCTTTCTGGAAAAGGGCCTTAAGATCTTAGAAATGCAAGGGAATATATTTTCAAATACATCTCCAAATCTCATGGAGCTAGAGCTCCAAAGTAAAATGGATATATCAGGATCTTTTTATTTAAAATATATTCTAGCAGAGGAATCTTTAGTGCAAGGCACACAGTAGTAGTGTGACATATCTGAAAAGTTCTATAGTTTCAAACTTAATAAGTGATTTTGATACCTATTCTCCCTCCACATAAATTAGAATAAAAATCAAAAGCAGAGAGCACAACTACCAGACTGTTAGTTAGCAAGTTTCAGTCTTTTTCAGACCACCTTGCCTTTAAAGGAATAGTTTTTTTAAAAAGAATCACTAACTGAAGAAATTAACACAGACTGTGGCTAGAGAGGGTAAGGTGTAAATCTTGGCAGGAAATAGCCTAGGGCATCTTAACTTTTGGCAGGGAGAAGAGTGGAAAGAATGTCACCTTTCAGATACTGGATTGAGGAATTTGTAAGTTATATTTGGGACATAAAGTTTAGTCATCCTTTCATCCATTAAATAAATAAATGAGTGCCTTCTGTTTTTGATAAATATGTGTGAATGATATTTGCCTTCAAGGAATTTCTGGCCTGTTAGGAGAAACATGCTTGCCATCAAATATAACAGTACAGTGTCAAGTACTTCTGTAGGCAGATGTTCAAAGAACCATGTAGAAAGCCACTTACAAAAGTAACATGAAATGTTGCATTTTAAGTTCAGATTTTACATGTTAAAATAGTCTCCTTCCTTCTCAAGCACCCCCCACCACCACCACCAATTCTACTAAATATCTTAATATTCTCTTTTTAGGAGATAAAAACGGCTCATAAGTTGGCCAAGAGATGTTACGCAAATCCACCACAATGGGCCAAGTGTCTGTTCAGTCATTGTTACAGCTTATGGTTTATCTGTCTCCCAGCCTATGTTAGAGTTTCTCATCCCAAGGTCAGAGCACTTCAGCAGGCATATGATGTGCTTATTAAGATGAGGAAAACAGATGTGGATCCACTTGATGAGGCAAGTATATTGAATCATTGTTTCTTAGATAAATTTTATTTTTATTTTTCTTTATTTGTTTATTTTTTTGTTGTGCTTTAGGTGCAAATTTACAGAGGAGAATTTCTTTTACATTCAACATTTTGTGTACATTTGGTTTCAATCCCCAATTACCATCCCCAACCCTAACCCACTCTCCTCCTATCCTTTCCCAGTAAACCGCCTCCCTCCCTGAGCCCTTCTTAGTTATTCACTACTGTCTGTCCAACTTTTTCTCTGTGTGAATGTTGCCCCTTTGGTGCCCCATGGCTGATTACTCCAAGGGATGTATCTCCGTAGAGTAGGTGGGTGCATCACCCTGGGTTGAGTGTTCTGCATGTAAGGCTTATTTACTATTGGGCTGAGAGCCAGCCATTGGGAGTGTGTTTTATCCCAGGTCCAAAGTGTATCCCAAGACGATAGTCTTGGGGGTCCCACTAGACTCCATTCGACCAGTAATTCTGGTCATTATTGTGTTTTTGGATCTTCTTCCACGTTTTTCCTCCTTTTCTATCCAGGATCTCCAGTTATGATCCCTTCCCAAGCAGTTGGCATTGGTAGCTGGGCACCATCTAATTCTTCTGGTCTCGAGGTCTGACATGTCCTAGGGCTGATTGTTTCCAGTTGCCCTTGGTTTTATTCACTCTTCTTCGCTTCCAGTGATAGGAGACCATTAGCTGCATCTTAGGTGGCAGCTCAGAAGCTTTTAAAACTTCAGTCACTACTTGCTAAAGTAGGTTGTGGAACAAGATTTTTTGTATTTTATTGTGCCAGTTGAGTCTGGTGTCCCCCAATACTATGGTCCTGGGTCAGTAGATCCGGTGGATCTCTCTCCCACAGTATCTGGCTGTCTGTGAGGGATTATTTTATGTCTGTCTTCTGTTGTTTCTGTAATGATTAGCCTCAGCTGAATCTGTCTTTGGTCTAGAGTATAATCCTGTTGTTCACTGACTCCCATCTGATCTTCTCAGTTGTCTGTTTTTGTCTGTAGCCTGGTGTTTGATGTTAATGGTAATGCAGTATTGCAGACATACTGGTATTAGCCTCTGTCATCTATAACTTAACATGCACAATTTGGCATCGTCTCATTTGCTTTAAAGAATCCCCAAACATTCTTCAGTAAGCAGGAAAGGTAAAACTGTTAATCTGTTTTATAGGGCTAAAAACAAAACAAAACAAAAACCAAACTCACTGCCGTCGAGTTGATTCTGACTTACAGCAACCCCTCCTTGGGTTTCCAAACTGGTATCTCTTTGGAAATAGATGGCCCAGTCTTCCTTCCGAGGAGTGACTAGTAGGTTTGAACTGCCAGCTTTCTGGTTAGCAGTCAGATACCTTAGGTACTATGCCACCAGAGCTCCCAATCATAGGACTAATATTTATTATTTATTTTAAAGTACACTTACTTTGAGACTTCTTTGGAATGAAACAGAGACCTTGCAAAGACCAGGTTGTTTACCTTAAAAAATAGAAAATAACATTGACTTCATTTTATTCTTTATATAACTTTGTTAGGGAGCAGATAGAGAATAGGATTTTAGCAGTGGCTCTCCACTTAGAATCTGTGTCCTAGGGTGAGTTATGTAACTTGTTTTTCATATTATTCATGTGAAAATGTGGATCATATTTTTTCTCAATTTTGGCCTTATTGACATTTTAGCCTCTTTAGCTCTTTATTAGCATAGTGCCTAAGACACTTGACTGCTAACCAGAAGGCTGGCGGTTCAAACCCACCAGCCACTCCTCGGAAGGAAGATGAGGCAATCTACTTCCGTAGTGATACTGCCTCAGAAACCCAAGGAGGGTCGCTATGAGTCGGGTCTGACTCAATGGCACATAACAACAACAGCAACAAGCTCTTTATTGTGTTGTGTACTGTGAGATATGTAGCAGCATCCCTGGCCTCTACACACTAGATGCCAGTAGCATAACCCTTCATCCCCCAACTCCAGTCATAATAAAAAATGTCTCCAGACTTTGCCAGATGCCCCCTGGGGGCCAAAATTGTCCCCAGATGAGGATCACTGATACAGATGATAATAAATATGAGCTTCCTGATAAGGTTAATTTGAACATAAAGTGAGTTAATATATGTAAAGTGCCTAGAATAGTGCCTAGTTCCCAGTAAGCACTCAGTGAATGTTGTTGAGAGCATTTTACATGTACAGTCTCTCTTAAGCCTCAGAACCATCCTAAAGGCAGGTGGTAATAACATCCACTTAACAGTTGAGGCAACTGAACCTGAAACATTTATTTAGCCTTTCTTTTTGCTGTTTTTCCTTCTACCAATATTTTACCTGTTAATATAAATATAAATAGTATTTAGAACCCAAATAGAATTTAAAATAAAAACTCAGCACAGGGATAGAAGGGAATTGGGATTGAAGAGAGGCACATAGGAAGTTTAAGCAGGAACTTATTTTTTAAAGAAAAATGATTTTAAACTAATATGGCTCTATAATTTGGTAATTATCAAAGATAATTAAGAATTTATAATTTATCGAAGCCACTTAGTCATGTACTTCCTTTGAATTTAGAGTACAGCCCATATAATCATTATTTCTTTTCTTATGTAGCAACTTTAAAACATTTTAAAAATACTTCACTTTTTCATGAAGTCCCTGGGTAATGCAGTCCATCAATGTGCTCAGTTGCTAACTGAAAGGTTAGAGTCCATCTAGAGGCGTGTCAGAAGAAAGTATTATCTTTATGTTAGAAAACAAAAATAGTTAGAAAACAAGAACTAAAATGCCCATTTTCGTATTTGATTACATTTTCTCTCATCTAGTATTTATAAAACATTTTGGAAATTCAGAGCACTTTATCAGAATATACGTTTTGCATATCCTTTTTTTTTTTTTTTTTGCTTTTAAAAACTTGTTTCTTATTTCTGGTGCTGATAGTTAATTTTTATATCTAAATTGCGTTTTAACTTTGTGAAGAGCATCCTGGATCCTTAATTTTCATTGAGTTGATTCTGACTCATGGCACCTTCCTGTGTTGTGTGATAGTAAAACTGTGCTCCAGAGGGTTTTCAGTGACTTATATTTCAGAAGTAGATCTCCAGGCCTTTCTTCTGATGCATCCCTTTCAGTCAGCAACTGAGCCCATTAATGGATTGCATCACCTAGGGACTTCATGAAAAACAGTAAAAGTATTTTAAAAATATTTTAAAGTTGCTATATAAGAAAAGAAATAATGATTATATGGACTGTACTCTAAATTCAAAGGAACTATGTGACTAAGTGTCTTTGATAAATTACAAATTCATATGACACATAACAAATTGCCCCAAACATAATTTTTCTTCTGTAGGTATGAATGTTATATAATAATGTCTGGTACTAACAGTTACATTCTCTTGTTATCAAACATGGAGCAGTTATGACTACCAAGCTAAAATTTTTTTCCAGAATTTTTTCCTTATAAATGCCATGATATGCAGTTTGAAATTTTGAGGTTAATTTATTGTATTTCTGCTTCTAACGAGTTATATTGATTCATAGTCCACTGAAGTAATTACATCTCTATAATTGAGAGAAATAATTGTTTATTTTAAAACTTAAGAATTCATATTTGCCAGACATTTGACGCTCTTTGTCTATTTGTAGATTACACATAAAATAATACATTAAAGTGTTCACAGTATTTCATATACATTATTTCCTTTGGGATTCCCAGCAAGTCTGTGAGGCAGTTTATATATGTGTATGTGTGTGTGTATATATATATTATAAAGAAAGAGATTGAAACTTAAATGAAATGGTATAAACATAAGGCCACCTGGCAAATAAATGAAGGAGCCCTGGTAGCATAGTGCCTAAGGCACTTGACTGCTAACCAGAAGGCTGGCGGTTCAAACCCACCAGCCACTCCTCGGAAGGAAGGTTGGGCAATCTACTTCCGTAGTGATACTGCCTCGGAAACCCAAGGAGGGGTCACTATGAGTCAGGCCTGACTCGACGGCACACAACAACAACAACATTCCATTAGATCTCACTGTCACATTCATTTGCCTACTGTTTTACTTTGGCAGTTTTTGTGTTTTACATGTTATATATTAAATATTTTAAAATAAAAACTCTTAGAAGTTCTGGAAATAGTATATGCCACATATGCTAAAGTAAATCTAAAATACATAATACTTTTTGCTTTTAATACTATTTAAGAAGGGAAGAAATAAATTTCACACCATGAAAAAAGATATTTGTTTGAACATAAAATAATACTATTTTAATACTATTAGATGGACTCTAACCTTTCATTTAGCAACTGAGCTCATAAATGGATTGCATCACCCAGGGACTTCATGAGAAACAGTGAAGTATTTTAAAAATGTTTAAAGTTGCTATATAAGAAAAGAAATAATGATTATATGGACTGTACTGTAAATTCAAAGGAAGTACGTGACTAAGTGGCTTTGATAAATTATAAGTTCATAAATAAAATATTTGTGTCAAGCTTCTTCCTACATTGCCTCCTCTATTTATACAGATATTGTTGTATATTGCTGTGTAACAAACTACCTGAGAACATGGTAGTTTAAAACAACCATTTTATTAAATTTCATCATTTTATGTGCTGAGAATCCAGGAAGGATTCTGGGCAATTTTTCTATTCTTCATCACCTCTACTGAGATCACTTGATTGTAATAAGTTGCTGGCGGGACTGGTCTGGAGGGTCCAAGATAGTTTAACTAAGGTGCTGGCCAGGTACCTTGGCAGAGTTGTCCAAAGGCTGGCTCATATGGACCCCCCTCTCCTTCTATATAGTCTCAGGACCTCCCTGTGTGGTCCCTGGATTTTTTCTGTGATACCTTAGAACTCCAGGACTGAGTGTTTCAAGAGAGAACATAGAAGCTACTGGTTTCTGAAGGCCTAAGCCTTGAGATAAGTGTCGCTTGTGCTGGATTCTATTGGTCATGCAGCCTCAGAAGCCCTTTCTCTTCAGTTCAGGAGGAAGGACTAGACCTCCCAGTGAGAGGAACACCATAGAATTTGTAGCCATCTTTTATCTACTACAGATATCCAAAAGACATGTCATAGGCAAAAATGCTAAAATGGAAAATTATATCCCTGCATTATTATTATTTCTTTAGTTAATTCCTGGCTCTTATGGAAATGAACATGAGAATGTTGGGGGAACACTTTTTAGACTTACGAATGAATTCTGTGGTTGAGACAGTGTTGGAAATTCAGATTAATTCCAATTTAATAGAAAATTATTCACTTCTTTATGGCTTGCACGATTGTATAGTCAAATAAAGCTTTGAAGATATTTTAGTACAACTTCAACATAAAGCTGAGATATGCTGTAGGAAGTGTGTAATGGTATCTTGCTTACGTTTGAATTAGCTCTAATTGTGAGAAAGTATGCATGTTTTGTGTTGAGCTCAGTTCTATTTATGACTTCTTTGGAATTGCACAAATTGGTTCCTCCCTTTTATGAGACAGCTCTTTAGATATTACAAGAGCCCTGTTTTGCATTCCTCTGTGTCTCCTAACCCATCCACCTCATTCTTTTACTTGTTCCTATTTCATGTATTTTCCTAACACTTAACTTATCCTAGTAATTTACAGAGTTGCACTAATAGTTTAAGACCTTCTCTTCAGTTATACGCTACCATTTCTAGCTTCATAACACTGAGCTTCAACATCTCTATTCCTGTTTCATTTCTTCTCTTCTTAATAAAATGCCATTTCTCAAATCTTTTTTTTTTTCCTTTTGCCATTAATAAGGAGACCAGTTTGGCTTTATGGTACTCAAAATTGTTAGCCAACTTTGTCTTGAGGAAAATGAAACAGAATTCTTTATGAGTGTTTTCTTGTTCTCAAATTAAGTTGCAGTGGTGGTCTGTGCCTTCCTTGTCATTGTTCATGCAAACTAGTTCACCTCCTCCCAGGGGTACTTCAGAATCCTGTTTCATTCTGCATGGTTTTTATCCTTTCCAACTTAGGAGATCCTAACTTCTAGGAGTTTCCAGTTGACTTCGCCTTTTAGGATCAAATCTAACCCTCTTTGATAAGCACAAGTCTTCAAAAAAGCCTTAGCTGATAATATCACAACATACTTGTTTTACAGAATCCTTTCTGTTACACAGGTGTCTTGGAAATGCTGTCTTTCATTACTTTGGCATGTTGTTGTTATGTGCCATCGAGTTGGACCCGACTCATAGCGACCCCTCATTGGGTTTTCAAGGCAGTATCACTACAGAAGTAGATTGCCCCATCTTCCTTCTGAGGAGTGGCTAGTGGGTTTGAACCACCAGCCTTCTGGTTAGCAGTCAAGTGCCTTAGCCACTAGAATATAATATATATTATAATAGATAATATCATAATCACATAGTCATTGAACAGAGAGCTATTTTAATCATATTCAGTTTTTAAAATGAATTCTTTTTCAAATTGCGGAGAGTAATAGCCATCATATTTGTGTAGACTCTGGTGGTGTAGTGCCTAAGGCATTTGATCGCTAACCAGAACGCTGGTGGTTCAAACCCACCAGCCACTCCTTGGAAGGAAGATTGGGCAATCTACTTCCCTAGAGATACCACCTCGGAAACCCAAGGAGGGGTCACTATGAGTCTAATCGACTCGACGGCAGTGAGTATTAGTGTAGACTAAGTTAAGCAAATGGAACACATGCACATCAGTCTTAAGTGAAATAGTTAATACTGGTATTTCCATTAATGAACAGGTTTTAAGATAATTTACTGAGGCTCTCAAACCAGAACAAAGGAGAAAATAGTATGTTTAATGACTTTATAAGAAGAATTGAATTAAGTTATTTTAAAATCTCTACAAGTCACAGGTGAATATGCTGGCTACTGAACTTTGATGTTATTTTTTTTTGTTAGGTATGCTATCGAGTAGTAATGCAACTTTGTGGACTTTGGGGCCATCCAGTTTTAGCAGTAAGAGTCTTATTTGAAATGAAAACTGCTAAGATAAAGCCAAATGCCATTACTTATGGTTATTATAATAAGGTAAGTAGGATTGAAATTAGGCAATATATGCTGTTTATTAAGATTAATTTCATATATATATATATTTATACACACTTTATTATTCATGATACTTCTCTTAGAGAAGATTTTGGAGTTGTAATTCTAATAACATTATTTTTACCTTTAGGTTGTTTTGGAGAGTTCATGGCCTAGCAGTACCCGCAGTGGTATCTTCTTATGGACGAAGGTACGGAATGTGGTGCGTGGCTTGGCACAATTTAGACAGCCACTTAAAAAGACTGTGCAAAAGTCACATGTCTCTTCAATATCAGGTAATACATGTGATTGGAAAGATACTTTGCTGTTGAACCATAAGCATTATAGGCAAATGAACTTTTAATTATTTAAAGTAAAAATCGTCAGTGAAATTTTGACTGATAATGTCATATTCAACTTAAAGACAAAGATTAAGACCAAAAACCAAACCCTTTGCCATCCACTGCTTACTTTTTTCCAAAATGCTTTTTGTTTTTCAGAAACTTAGAAAGTATTCTGCAACTTTAAATGAGCTGTTGGTCATTCATATTTAGTTTCAGAGGTTATATCAGTGCATGGGTTGTTGAATTGTTGTCCTTATCTTTAGTTCTTCAGAGTGCCACAGGTGGAAGTGATGGGGACACGGTGAGCCACGGTAGCGTGGATAGTTCTAATGATGCTAACAGTGGGGAGCACACAGTCTTCGTCAGAGATTTAATCAGGCTTGATTCCACTGATAATCACTCTAGTACAGGTACTAAAATCTGGATTTTACTAACCCTTCACTTACTCTCATGTTAAATTTTCCTTTTCTTAAAAATAAACTTTTCTTTTCTTGAGTTTGTGCAATATGAATATTTTTAAAATACTCTATTTTAATAAGGGAAGAAATTATACCTCTCACCTCAGATTTTATTTCATGTAGTGTAAAATTAACTTTGGAGAGTTATTCATAAGACTCTAGTGTGATGCTTCTGAAATAGTCTACTTTGTATTTATTCATCATTAATTTATGGAAGTGTATGACAAAATTGTTAGTAATTGTGAGCTAATAAACTTGAACATTAATGGCACAACTTGCAAATCTTTTTTCTTTCACCAGATAGAAAATTATCTTAAAGCTTTGAGATTATGCATATTAAGGAGGGAAGAAATAAATTACACACCATGAAAAAAGATACTTGTTTGCATAGTTGTTAATTTAAATGACACTTTAAAAAATCTGAGCAGCTATGGAAGCTATTTTTCATATACATAATTGTGGGCATAACCTGTCCTCTGTACTTAGAAATAAGCATGATTAAAGCAGCAGATACATGTGTGTCGCAAATCTGTCTTCTTGTGTTGTTTTTTTTTGTTGTTGTTATTATCTCAAGCTTTTCTTGGTAAAGAATTCTGAGTCTAATCCCTGTGCTGCTTCTGATGAACTTGTCTCAATGACTGAAGTTTCCTTTTCTCTGCTCTTTGTTGCTCTGCTTTTTGCTCTGTGCTGTTTCTTGGTGCTGCATTTGTCCTTGGCTGTCATGGTGTGGGGTGCAGACAGACGTGTGTGACGTGAAGCCATGGATACACGTGTGCATTAATTCTACCCTTGAATGTTAACTACTTCAGGTAATTTCCCACTTACTAGGTTAAATTTTGCTGATGTGCAAGGGTGGGGGAGAGACCTTATGCTGTGTTTTAAGTATTGTTACAAGTAGAAAACAATTTTTGTTTCCTTGGCTTTTCTACTTCAGATAAGTGTAATCATATAGACTCTACTGAAAATATCCAGCTAACATTTTATGGCCAGTTTGCAAAGCATATTTGTTATCGCATTTGAAAATAAACTATGCCTCGCTGTAATTATTATTTTGAGGTTGGTTTGTAGCATCAGTGTGTCAAATAGTGTTATGGGCCTTACATAATTTATTTTTCTATAAGGAGCTGCGAAAGTGGTTTTTGTGTTTTAAAACTGGTCCATGGAATTCTTGTGTTAAAAATTACCTTCCCATAAGCACATGATCATCATTAAAAGCTAACATAAGCCTGTAAATTTGTAAATTAACTTTATTTCAACAAGGAGGAATTGTTATGTGACTTTCATTTTAAAGCTGCTGTATTTTATGGATGTACTTTTACCTCCTGTATTTTTGTCCTGGTATTTATAGGAGAAATGGATTTAATTTTTTGAAAATTCAGAAAAATAATTTCATTACGAAACCAATTTACCAGGAATAATAATAATAAATACTCTAAAATTTTAAGCTTGTCTCATTCTACAATGAGGCAGCAAAGTCCTTTAATGGAAAAAATGGCCTCCTAGACATTCTGAGAATGGAATAAAGACTCCAGTAACTGGGGAAGACCTTCAGATCCCTCTTTCATTTATTTCTTTTCAGCTGCACTTTGAATGACTGGAGCCCAGATACTGAATTTACAGTGACTGTGCCTCTGTAGGGTTTCTGGTGATGTCACTGGATACTTTGGGAGACATCCAGCCCAGATATTTGAGTTGCTCTTTTCATTAAGGATTGTTTCCTAGAATCTTCTCACTTGCTATGTGATACTGAGTCAGTTAGCTTGTTAGGGACATATCTGGGTTTAATCAGTTTACCTAGTTCCCAGTCCAGTGTGTATTTCATGGCATCATATTGTTTTACCAGACTTCCTGAGGAGCCTATAAAAATGTGACTGAAGTTATTCTGAAGGGCAGTATTTAAAGAAGTTTAAATCTTTTATAGTATTTTATGTGTTGTTCATTGACGTCCTGTATACTCATTCTCTAGTAACTGGTCTTTCTTTCAACTTTTAATTGTTTAAAGCCAAGAGAGACTTTTCAAAAACTTTAACTTGATATAATTTAAAATATACAGAAAAATTGTAGGAATAATATTGACAATTTGCTGATATCTTTTATCTAGAGTCACTCATTTTTAGCTTATCATATTTGCTTTATTGTTTTCTTTCTCTATATTTTTTTTAATAGTGAAATTAATTTTGGGTGAAAATTTACAGAGCAAATTCACTTTCCATACAGCAGTTCACATACACTTTGTCTCATGACATTGGCCACAATTCACCACAATGCAACAGCTCCCCTCCCAGTTCCTCCCGACAGTCACCTCTTCCCTGTATCCATCCCTCCATGCACTCCCGCCCCCTGAGCTGTCTACCAGTGCATAAATAGCCTTTCTTTCTCCCGTGATTGTTCTTTCCAAGGAGTATATCTACCTCAGGTAAATGTTCAACTCCTATGCCTGTCTTTTGTTTGGCTGGAAGCCACAGGTGTGGGTTCAATTCCAGACCTGAAGGACAGCTAGGGGCCATAGTCTCAGTGGTTCCACCAGGCTCTATTAGACCAGTAAACCTGGTCCCCCACCCCTTTTTTTATTGCCCCCAAATGATTTTGAGTTTTGTTCCACATTGTTCTCCCTCTCTATCTAGGATCTCCTACATAGATTCCCCCTCCAAGTGGTTGACAGCAGAAGCCGGGCACCATCTAGTTCTTCTGGTCTTATAGTCATATAGGTTGCAGACTGCATGGTGTACCAGTCGCTAGGACTAATTGTTTACATGAATCTTTGGTTTTCTTCTTTCTTCTTTGTTCTGGATGAGGAGAGACCCGTTGTTGCATCTAGATGGCTGCTTGCAAGCTTTTAAGATCCCAGTCGCTACTCGCCAAAGTAGGAGGTGGAACAATGTTTTGTGTAGTATATTATGCCAATTGAGCTTGCTATCGCCTGTGACTATGGTCCCAAGGCCACAGATTCGACTACTCAGTCCCTCTGGGTAGCTGGCTGTGGCCAGGAAGTGACTATAACCTTGTCCCTTGTCAGCTCTACTATACACCTGGGAATTCAGGTCACACAAATACACTTTTAGGACCATTATCTGCCAATGCTGTACATGGTCTTGGGTACACTCCCTGCTTCATACACACACCTAATATTTCAGCCTGCCCACCCATCTATCCACCCATATACCCATGTTTGCCTTCACTGACAATGCAGTACTGTATGTGCAAAAGGGTTCATATTTGTTGTTTGTACCTCCCATGTACCTCTCTATGTCTTTCTCTTCCTCAGTGCCACCATCTTGATCACTCACATTTGGTACATTGCCCTTCTCTTCACCCAAATCAATACTTATCTCTGCCTTTCTAACAGTGTTCCCTCCCCTCCTTTCCCACCCCTGGTAACCAACAAAGAAAATTTCCTTCCATAGAGAAACCTTTCCTTTAACTTTTACAATAACTGGCTAATACAATATTTGTCCTTTGTGAATGACTTATTTCACTGAGCATAACGTCCTCCAAGTTCATCCACCTTATGTGGTGTTTTGCAGATTCTAGGTTATTATTTAGGATTGCATAGTATTCCATTGTGTGTATGTACCAAAGTTTGGTTATCCATTCCTCATTTGATGGATACCTAGGTTGTTTCCATCTTTTGGCTATTGTAAATAGTGCTGTGATGAGCATGGATATGCATATGTCTGTTCTTGTCATGGCTCTCACTTCTTTTAGGATATATACCTAGTAATGGAATAGCTGGATCAAATGGTATTTCTGATTCCAACTTTTGAAGGAATCGCCATACTGCTTTCCACAGTGATTGTACCATTTTACAGTCCCACCAGCAGTGTATGAGAGTCCCAATCTCTCCACATCCTTGTCAGCATTTGTTATTTTCTGTCTTGTTGAAC
>NW_006921932.1:701740-730688 GCF_000298275.1 Orycteropus afer afer
ATGATATCTCATTGTTGTTTTGATTTGCATCTCTCTAATAGCTAATGATCGTGAGCATTTCTTCATATGTTTGTTGGCTGCCTGAATATCCTCCTTGGTGAAGTGTCTATCATGTCTTCTGCCCATTTTTTAATTGAATTATTTTATATACATGCAACATTTTTTCCTAAAACACTTGAGAAAGGGTTATATACTTCATGCCTTTCTTTACCTCGTAATACTTCAGTGTAGTATTTTCTGTTACATAACCACAGTATGGTTATTAAACTCAGGTAACTATTGATACACTATTTTAATCTATAGTCTGTATTCTGATTTTGTCCATTTTCTTAATGTCTTTTATATACTTTATACCCCTTTCCTTTGTCTCCTTTAACCTAGCATAGTTCCTCAGCATTTCTGTCTTTCATGACCTTTACCTTTTTGTAGAATTCTGTTCACTTATTTTGTAGAATGTTCCTCAGTTTTGGATTATGTGTTTTCTTCTGATTAGGTTATGTATGCATCCATGGCTGTACTGCATAGTGATGTTGTATCCTTCCCAGATGATCACATCACAGAGGCACATAACGTCTGTCTGCCCCTAATTTTGAACACCAGGTTACAGTGTTGTCTTGTTTCTCTCTGTTTAGTTACTACTATTTTGGTTGCTTTTATAGATAATAAGCAATCTTTGAGAAGACCCTCTCTGACCATGCAAAAGTCTCCTTTTTCTCATCACAGTTTCTTTTAAATTTAACATCCATTGATGATTCTTGCCTGACCTAATCTTTACTCTGATGGTTGCAAAATGGTGATTTTGCCAACTTTGTCACTCCTTCTAGTTTATAAGATGGATTGTATTGTATAGAAAAATTTCCTCCCTTATTTATTTTTTTATTATCAGTATGGGCTCATGAGTTTCTATTTTATTTAGTGGGTTATTATCCAGTACTGCCCTTTTTATATTTGATCCTCAAATTATTGATTGCAGTATTGGCTAGTTGGAGTTCCTTTAAGCTGATTTTTATGTCCTTTATACCTGCGCCTTTGTGTTTGGGCAGTTCCTTTCAAGCATGACAAAATGGTTCTCACTCATCTTTTAACTCCCCTGCCTGAGCTCTGGAATCAGTCATTTATTTCTTCAAGAGTCTCAGCTTCCTTTAAGTGGAAAAAAAGATTTTATAAACCAAAATCTGAGCTTTAGGTGTGTTCCGTTACCAGGGTGTTACTGCTTTTAGACTCTTTTCAGCAGATAGAGCTAGAAAGTATGTCTGTGTATTTCAGAAATAATTCTAATTCCAATTCATCCCTATGAGGTTCTTCTTTGCCTTTCCTCATTCCATTTTGTAAAATCTCTCTTATTCTGCAGTATCTTGACTTCCAGTTACTTCACCACATTCACTCATTTGCACAGTCCTGCAGTACACATAACATAGTTGCAGAATTGATACACCTACTTTCATGTGAGAAAAAAAAAAACCAACTGAAGAGTTCAGGATTTGATTACATACCTTTGCTCAAAATACTGTGTTTAAATGTGAACTGGATTTGTCCTCTAACCAATCCTTTCAGTGTGGTTATGTTATTCATGTGAAATCGAAGTGGCTTCATTTGTATTCAATTTTAGCCCCAATGCCAATTTTTGTTGATTTTTTTTTTTTTCTTTAGTAGGTAGCAATGTACACATTTCCCAAAATAAAAGTAATAGAGGAAGCCATGCTTAGACAAGTTTCTTCCTTCTCTTCTCTCTTCCACCATATTCTTCCCCACCTCTTGTAGGTAACCAGTTGTATTATTTATAATGCCATCATTTCTTTCTGCTAAAGTAAGGAGATACATGTGCTTTATTTCCATTCCTTTCATACACAAAAGGGAGTGTTCTATAAACACTTTCCCAGAGATACTTTTCAAAACATGTTGTCCACATAGTTTCATTTACAGATAAGGAAATTGGGATGTAATGCTCCTAAATGTGTAATGGGCTTTAGTCTTTGATGTTCTTGTTTCTGCTGTTCTTTGCTTCTTATTATTGTTTAAAAATGCTCTGTGTGCTTTGTGGGCTTTCTTGTCTTCCTTTTCTCCAAAGTTAATTGTGGTGTAGATCAGTGTAATTTCCTTTTGATATTTTGTGGATAGATTATAAGTATATGAAAATATTTATATGTAAGCCTGCATTCTTTTTTAATAGGTGGTCAGTCTGACCAAGGCTATGGGTCTAAGGATGAACTTATAAAGGATGATGCAGAAATTCATGTGCCTGAAGAACAAGTAACAAGAGAATTGACCACTAAAAGAAAAATACAAACACAAGGTTAAGTTTACTATTTACTAGCTTTACTTAGGAAAATATCTGTGTTCATTAAAAGCTTATCTTATTTGATCACTTTGCTGATAACTTTCAGAAATACAAAGTCTGGCTTATACGACAATATGTACTATTATATAAGGTTGTCTTTAATAGTCTCTGAATTTTTAAATTGAAGAGATTCTTAGAGACTGTAGTTTGCAGGAAACTGCAACCCAATTGAGGTATCAGTTTGGTAAAGTTTCATAGCTGCTTTGTGACAGATCAGGACTAAACTTTTGAGTCATCAAACTGATATTCCAAACCAAAAAACCCAAACTTACTGCTGTTGAGTTGCTTCCAACTCATAGTGACCCTGTAAAACAGAGTAGAATTGTCCCTAGAGTGATGCAAGGTTGTAATCATTACATCTCCTGCGGAGTGGCTGATGAATTCAAATTGTGCCAACCTTTCCATTAGCAGTTGAGTGCCATCAGGGCTCCGTGGGTGTATTCCAGGTCTCTTTATTTAAAATGCTCTCACTAGAAATTAGTCAAATGTCTAAGTGGATGTTTTTCATTGGTAGGTTGAACGTAGTCTCTGTGGTTTTCGTTGTTTCCATAGGACTTATTGAAGTTACTTTAGTAATCATCTTAGAAAAATACAGAAGAATATTTTGGCCTCATGGTAATAAGATCTTCTTATTCTCATACACAAAAGTGTACTTTTCTTTGATGGTGTCACTTATTTTATGTTCCAGAGTTATGTAGAAACAAGCCTCTCTCCTAGTTGGTAAGCACTGAGAAGTATAACTGAAGGCCACAGCCGTAATTGAGTCACTCAAGAATGCTTGAGTTAAGATAATTGGATACTAAAATAAAGCATTTATTTCAAACAGTATTGGTAGCATGTATGGCATAATGTAAATTAGATAACAATAAATCAATAATGAAATAGTTGTATACTGACCCGCTGCCCCTCAACTTGGAGAAAAAATTTTATGGTTTCTGTTTAAAATTGACAAAAAGCAAGAATGATAACATCTAAATATTTCATTCCAGAGGCATATGATATCTCTGCTATTGTGGCAAAACATCCAGAGCCTAGTCCAGAGCCACAGAGCCCTACTGAACCTCCTGCATGGGGCAGCAGTATTGTGAAAGTTCCATCTGGTATATTTGATATCAACAGCAGGAAAAATAGCACCGGTGAGTCTCTTCATATTGATTATTAAGTATTTGAAATATAATTCTACAGATATATTAGTGTCTTAATGCCTTACTTGATGGTAATGGACATGCAAAAGAACCACAAGTGAGATGAAATCCTAAAATTAGGGTAAAGAAGTTAAAATTGTTATATAAAAGTATTTTTACAAAGTGTGTGTGGGGTGTGTTTAGGGTGTTGAGTTATTGTTATTTTTTTAATGCCTGTTTCCAGTTTAATCCCTCTTTCTCATTGTAGATAATGAAGTATTGTAGGGCCTCCTCTACTTGTCCAGAATAGACAGGTAGTTATGTGATAGACTCTCAGAAAGACTTTTTGGGGGTGGCAGGGTAGATCCTATCACTAATAGGGAAGATTCACCTCACTTCTGCTCTACCCAAATATAGCTGTTGTTGTTGTTATGTGCTGTCGAGTCATCTCCGACTCATAGCAACCCTCCTTGGGTTTCCAAGGCAGTATCACTATGAAGGAGATCGCTCAATCTTCCTTCCGAGGAGTGGCTTGAACCGCCAACCTTCTGGTTAGCAGTCAAGTGCCTTGGGCACTATGCCACCAGAGCTCCCACACAGATAAAGCAGTGAGTCTTTAATTTTTGCCCAATTGTTACAGATACCCTGAGCCACTTAGCATCTGTGATTAAATATTTATAATTAATAACTATTGTGTGTAACTCCCTTGAAGACTGAATTTTTTTTTATTTTCGAGTATGTTGTGTATCAGTCAGATCTCCATATACACATACATCTGTGTACATGATTTTAAAGGGCAATGAAATTGACCTGTCTCCTTTGCCCTTTCTTAACGGTAGATACAGTTCACTCCTCCAAAGTCAGCTATCTTATTTGTAAATGTAATTATCGTATGACTTTACAGAAATGAATTTGTTCAGCTTCTTAAATCAGTGTAGAATTACTCCTTATTTCTAAACTCTTATTTTTTTGTATTTACTTGATATGCAGTTGAGTTTAATAATAAACGTTAAGTTTTTTGGGGTGGTACTCCAGAGGTGGGGCTAAAGGTTTCTTCGGAGGAAAATCGATACAGATGTTCTAGATTCCATTTTCTCAAGCTATTAGGAAAAAAAAGAGGACACAGTTTTCTTCCTCAAAGTTTTAAAATCTTCTAAGAATATTAAACTGGAGATTTTCAGAGTATTGGTGTATTTCCTTCCCTTTTTATTCAACTGATTTCCATATTTTATCTCGATCTAGGAAGCTATGTTCCATTAAGAAAGGATGAAGTAGTAATGAGGCTTTTGCTAGTATATCAAGCAGTCAGATTCTTTGTAAGATTGAACAAAACGTGCCACCAAATTCTTAAAAAATACAATGAAATCCAGTAATATTTGCGAAGATCTATTTCTCAAATTTTGATGAAAATTTTCAAAGCAGGTACAAATTTTGCTGTTGTAAAAATAGACTAGTTTAATTCCCACCAAAAGTTTTAAAATCTTTAAATAAGACATGGACAGATACTTCACCAAAGATATTTAGGCAGCCAACAAACATGAAGAAATGTTTGTGATCATTTGCCATTAAACAGATGCAAATTAAAACAACGAGATACCATCTTACCCCAACACTAATAGCTAAGTTCAATGAGACAGAAAATAACAAATTTTGCTGGCAAGGATATGGAGAGATTGGGACTCTCATATACTGTTGATACGCTATAAAATGATATAACCACTGTGGAAATCAGTAGGGTGATTCCTTAAAAAGTTGGAAATTTGATCTAGCAATACCATCACTAGGTACATGTCCTAATGAAGTGAGAGCCAGGAAATGAACAGATACATGCACACCCATGTTCATCAAAGCAGTATTCACAATAGCAAAGAGATGAAAATAGTCTAAATGATCATTAACAGAGGAATGGAGAACCAAACTGTAGTACATATTACACAGTGGAATACTATGCAACACTAAAGAATAAGGTAGAATCTGCAAAAAACTACGTAACGTGGATGAACTTAGAGAACATTATGCTAAGTGAGATAAGTCAATCACAGAAGGACAATATTGTATTAGTCCACTGTTGTAAAAAGTCAAGGAATAAGGTTTACACATGGAAGGAAATTTCTTTGTTGGTTACCAGGGATGGGAGGGAAAATTGCTGGACAGATAAGAGACAAGTATTGATTTGAGTGAAGGAGAAGGCAGTATACCAAAAGTGAGTGACCAACATAGCAACACTAAAGAAAAGGAAGACATAGAGAGATACACAAGAGGTGCAGACAACGAAGACAAACACTTCTACACATACAATATTGCATTATCAATAATAACAAACATACATAGGTAGACAAACTGAATTATCAGTTATGTCTAGGCAAAAGGAAGTATACCCATGACCATATGTAAGGCTGGCAGACAATAATGCTACATATGTATTTGTATGTGCTATAAGAATGTCCATATAAACAGAACTAATGGGGTAGAGTTATGATAACTTCTTAGCCACAGCCAACCACCCTGATGGAGCAAGTTGATGGACCTATGGGCTTGGGACTGTGGTCGCAGGGGACATCAACTTCAGTTGGGCATACCACACTACACAAAAACATTTTTCTACATCCTGTTTTGGTGAGCAGGGTCTTACAAGTTTGCCAGCAGCCGTCTACATGTAACAATTGGTCTCCTCATGTGGAGCAAAGAGGAATGAAGAAAATTAAAGACATATGGAAACAATTATCCAAGGGAATAGTGGACCAGGAGAACCTTAGTCTATATGACCAGGAGACCAGAAGAACTAGATGGTGCCTGGCTACCTCTGTCAACCACTTAGAAAGGGATCAGTGCAAGAGATCCTGGATAGAGTGGGAGCACAATGTGGAACAAAACTCAAAATGATTAAAAAAAACAAAAAGAAAAGAAAAAAGACCAGGCTTACTGGTCTGAAAGAGCCTGGTAAAACCCCAGAGGCTGTGACCCCTAGTCATCCTTCAGGCCTGGAATTGAAATCACTCCGTGGCTTCCAGCCAGACAATAGACAGGCATGTATTGTTGTTGTTGTTATGTGCCGTTGTGTAGGGCCTGACTCATAGCCACCCCTCCCTGAGTTTCCAAGGCAGTATCACCACGGAAGTAGGTTGCCCAACCTTCCTTCTGAGGAGTGGCTGCGGGGTTTAAACCGTCAGCCAGTTAGCAGTCAAGTGCCTTAGGCAGTATGCTACCAGAGTTCCCAGACAGGCATATAAGGTGAACATTTACATCAGGTAGGTACAGTCTTTAGAACAGTCAATCATGGGTAATCATAAGGGCAGTATTTGCACAGGGAGATAGCTCAGGGTGCAGAAATGCATAGGAAAGAAAGACACAGGGAAAAAAGTAACTACGGGGAGGAAGTGGGAAGAGAGATGTTACGTTATGGGGATTGCAGTCAATGTCATGAGACAAAATGTTTATGAACTGCTGTATGGAAAATGAATTTGCTCTGTAAACTTTCACCCAAATCACAATAAAAATGAAATATATATATATGTATATTTATATATCTATAGATATAGATCATGTTGGACAAATAATAAATATATGTATCTCTAAATACATATTATTAATTCTATAATTATTGGTATAATTATTAGTTGACACTAGTTTCGAACATAACCTTGAAATCAATTTGGAAGATTAAAAAATGATCTTGTAAAGTACAGCTTTTCCCCCAAAGTTCTAAGCATTGTACTTTTTTTCATAGTGCCTAAGGCACTTGACTGCTCACCAGAAGGCTGGCGGTTCAAACCCACCAGCCACTCCTTGGAAGGAAGGTTGGGCATTCCTACTTTCGTAGTGATACTGCCTCGGAAACCCAAGGAGGGGTCGCTATGAGTTGGGGCTGACTCGACGGCAAATAACAACAACACAATACTAAATAAGAATGGGTTAACTACATTCCAGTAATGATTCAAATAAGAAGTAACTTTTGGTCTTGGTGTGGAAGAATTGCATGGTATGAAGAATAAAAGATTGCTTTTTTCCCCTGAAGCTAAGATAGGTTCCTACATCACTGGCATATTTTGTGCCACTTGATCAAATAAGACTTTGACTTCTGTGAAGCCTAGAATCATGTCTGCTTTATTCGCTGTTATATTCCTAGCACCTCACACAATGGGTGCTAGTGGCACTCAAGTAATTGTTGAAGGACTGATTATCTCTGGAAAATTTTTTAACTAGTCAGATTTTATCAGCCATCTTGGAATTTACTAGTTCTAACCACTGTATTCTGGATTCTTTTACTTTGGAATGGTAAGATTTGGTTATAGCAAATATGTAATTCCTCTATGATTATACATTCCTGGTAAATATTTTTGAAATGAATATGTACAAGCTAAAAATCAAAGAAGTTATCTTTTTAGGTCTGCTATTCAATTGAGTGTATTTTTTTAATTGAGTGTAAGACTCTTAAAGTGTAAGAATTATTTATAAACCTATATTTATTGATACATGTATATTTTTATGAACAATACATATATATATAAAAGACATTGCATCATTCTTTTATTTTTTGAATGTGTATACATATGCATAGAAGCTTTAGGCAGGCTATATATTAAAAGGTTAGCTCTGAGAGGTAGGATTGAAGAGCCTTTTTTGTACTTTTTCCTTTATACCTTTTGTTATTTTCTAATTTTTATTCTGAGCATGTATCACTTTTGTAATCAGAAAAACAAACATTTTTGTAAAAGTTACATTACAAAATAGAGACTTATTTTTAATATTGTTCTTTGTTTTTTAGGTAGTACATCAAATGTGCTATTTTCTACTCAAGATCCCATTGAAGATACAGTGTTTGGTGACATTACTAATCTTCAGAAGAATAGTAATAGAGGAGAAAAAAGACAAAAGCATTTTCCAGAGAGGAGTTGTAGTTTTAGCTCTGAGAGTCGAGCAGGGATGTTTAAGAAGAGCAGCTTTGATTTGAATTCAAGTGAAATGGCCATCATGATGGGAGCAGATGCCAAGATTCTGACAGCAGCATTGACATGTCCTAAGACTTCTCCACTTCATGTCTCAAAATCTCAGAGCTTTGAGCAGGTTAGTTGTCACCTAGCTGATGCTCGGACTTGTATGTCTGAAAGCACTTGGGAGTCAGACCACAGATCATCTCCAGTGTTAGAGATGCTTGAGGAGAGCCAAGAGCTCCTAGAGCCTATGGTTGATGATAATGCAGCTAAAGCTCCCATGACAAAGGATGCATGTGACAGTCTACAAAAGGATAGTTATAGCAATCAGTGCAGAGACTTGAAATCAGAACCCAGAGATCCAGCAAATAAGAGAAATAGCTTCTACGGTGTTGCGAAAGCAATTGAAAGGGAAGATGTTGAAACTGGGCTGGATCCTTTGTCTCTTTTAGCCACTGAATGTACAGGAGAAAAGACTTCTGACTCTGAAGATAAAATGTTTTCACCAATTATTGCACGCAATCTAGCTGATGAAATTGAAAGCTATATGAACCTAAAAAGTCCCCTGGGTAACAAGTCTTCTAGTATGGAATTGCATGGAGAGGGAAACAAGGAATCTGCCACTACTACTGCATTTATTCACCCATTAGAGAGAAGATCAAGCCTACCTTTAGATCATGTTCCACCAGCACAGGAAAATCCCAAGAGTGAAAAGAGGTCTCCTGCAGTGTCCAGGTCTAAAACTTTTACTGGGCATTTCAAGCAGCAAACTCCCTCTCGATCTCATAAAGAACGTACAGCTACTTTATCAGCACTGGTTCGTTCCTCACCACATGGCTCATTGGGTTCTGTAGTAAATTCTTTGTCAGGGCTTAAGCTGGATAATATACTCTCAGGACCTAAGATTGATGTCCTGAAATCTGGTATGAAACAAGCAGCGACAGTAGCCAGTAAGATGTGGGTGGCCGTAGCTTCGGCCTACAACTACTCAGATGATGAGGTAAGAACATTTTGTGTGTGTAGTCTGAATGTGAAATGTTTGTAGTTTCTATTTTTAAAAATAAATTATTAGGTAGAGATCTCTTATAAGTGGTTTTCATATTTTAAAACTTTGTATTTTTTTTTAAATGCCTTGGTGCATGTAGAGAAATTAATGTAGCAATAGAATATCAGGATCACTTTATGTAATTCCCGTAACTGCTGCTATCAAGTTGATTCCAACTCATAGCAACACTATAGGACAGAATAGAACTGCCCCATAGGGTTTCCAGGGCTGTAATCTTTGTGAAAGTGGACTGCCACATCTTTTTCTGGTGCAGAGTGGCTGACGGGCTCCAACTGCTGACCTTTCGGTTAGAAGCTGAGCACTTAACCACTGTACCACCAGGTCTCATTTATATAATTCCATATCAGACTAAATTAAAACATAAAGTTTATTTCTTTGAAAGCAGTAACGCTTAGTGTTTAACCTAATAATAATGCCATAATAATGATGGAGTGAACCCATCGCTCTTTATGGGTTCTTTTTAGAGTCTTTGTTGTTGTTGTTGTTGTTTGCCGTCGAGTCGGCCCCGACTCATAGCGACCCCTCCTTGGGTTTCCGAGGCAGTATCACTATGGAAGTAGATTGCCCCATCTTCCTTCCGAGGAGTGGCTGGTGGGTTTAGAGTCTTTAGAGATGTGTATTTAGTTTACAGGAGCCCTGGTGGCACAGAAGTTCAGCGCTTGGCTACTAACTGGAAGGTTAGTGGTTTGAACCCACCAGCCACTCTTCAGGAGAAAGATGTCCTAATCTGCTTCTCTAAAGATTACAGCTTTAGAAACCCTGAGGGGCAGTTCTGCTCTGCCCTGTAGTATCAACTGTGAGTCACAGTCAACTCCAGGGCAGGCAGTTTGCTATCTGCATAGCACTTCACTTTGAAAAGAACTTTTAACTATATTATCTTTTTGATATGTATGAAGTCCTTCTTCAACTTAATCTGTACATTTCACTACCGCATGATGAAAATGATTCTTTTAAAAATCATTGTAAAATCTTCTTAAAACTAAACAAGGATTTACCTTACCTGGTAAAGAATGTCTGCCTTGAACATTGTGCTCTTTTAAGGTCTGTCTGGAATCAAATTGACAACAGCAACTTGAAAGATTAGATAGGAAACTTAAGGGTCAGTGAGTTTATGTTAATGGGAGAGGAACAACTTAAAGAAGCGTAAGAATAGTTGCCCAATTTGAAGAATGTAATCAGGGTCACTGAATTGCACATGTAGAAGTTGTTGAATTGGTATATGTTCTGCTGTGTATATTCTTCACAACAACAACAAAAAAATTATTTAAAAAATCATTATAAGGAGAGTTCATTGTTAGATCTTTTTATGAAAATAGCGATAAGGAAAATTTGCTTGTATTGCTGAAAATTTAAATGAATTTTACCTTGTTCAGCAAATTATATAGTCCACATGTAGTTTAGTAGAAAAGACATGTCTATGAATGTTTACTGTTACTTTAACAGTATGTTTTAGGTACTGTCATAAACTATCTAGTTTGAAATGTGAATTTATGTGTTGTATTGTGTTGTTTTTATATCCCGTTGAGTCGGACCCGACTCATAGTGACCCCTCCTTGGGTTTCCGAAGTAGATTGCCCAGCCTTCCTTCTGAGGAGTGGCTGGTGGGTTTGAACTGCCAGCCTTCTGGTTAGCAGTCAGATGCCTTAGGCACTACGCCACCAGAGCTCCCTTTTTATAGATAAGGTATCTGAAATTCAGAGATACTGACTTCCCAAGGTCATACTAGTGAGTGGCAGAACTAGGATTTGAAGTTAGGAAGATTGACTTTAGAGTCTATGCTCTTAATCACTGTAATAACAAAGAAAGGAGTCATATCTTTAAAGAGATTCAGGGTGGGGGCTGCTCTATAAAAACAAATTGGGTGATATCTAAGTTTGGTTTTGAAAAACAGATTTGAAATTTTACATTCGTTGAGGTGAGTGGCAAAAGAGTGTTTTTGAGAGAGCAAGTAACATGAAAAACATGGAAGCTTAAAACAGCATGAATTTGCAAGATAATATAATTAATGCTAGGTTTCTGAAGTTCTAAATAGGATATAGAGACATGGAAACAGAAATTGAAGAAACAAGACTGATTTGCCACTTGAAGGAAAACTTTAATCTATGGTCAATATATTAATTGAATTAGAAGTATAATATTGAATAATCACTTTGACAACAAACTGCATTGGAAAAGCTTACAAGATCAGTCAAAGAACAACAAAATAAGTTTGGTTCAAAAATGTTTTAACCTGGCATTACAATAAGAAACAATAGGATAAGCCATTTAATTTTTGAAATTTGTCTAATAATCTTAAATTTTTTTTTACTGGGTAGCTTGGAATATATAACAGTGTAAATTTCAAGGATTGTTGTTGTTGTTGTTATTTGCCGTCGAATCGGCCCCGACTCATAGCGACCCCTCCTTGGGTTTCCGAGGCAGTATCACTACGGAAGTAGGATTGCCCAAACTTCCTTCCGAGGATAGATCCTGTCTTTTTTTTCTTTTCATTGCTGTAGCCCTACAACCAAAAACCAAAACCAAACTCACTGCTGTCAAGTTGATGCCATCAAGTCAATTCGACTCGTAGTGACCCCTCCTTGGGTTTCCGAGGCAGTATCTCTACAGAAGTAGATTGCCCAGTCTTCCTTCTGAGAAGTGGCTGGTGGGTTTGAACCGCCAGCCTTCTGGTTAGCAGTCAAATGACTTAGGTACTACGCCACCAGAGCTCCCACAGGTGCCTTGCAAAAAGCAAGTAGGATATCCTTAATAACTATAAAAGAAGAAATGAATAAAAGATCTATAAAATGTTCATAACTTTGGTTCAGAATTTAAGGAAGTAAACATGTATAAACTAGCTAACAGGAATTAAATTCATCAATATAATATATAAAACAAAAAACAAAAGCCAAACTCACTGCTGTCAAGTCAAATCCAATTCATAGCATCCCCACCTTGGGTTTCCTAGGTGGCATCACTACGTTAGTAGATTGCCCGATCTGCCTTCCGAGAAGTGGCTGTGGTGGGTTTGAACCACCAGCCTTCTGGTTAGCAGTCAAATGCCTTAGGCACTATGCAACCAGAGCTCCCGATATAATACATGGTATATAAAGTTTCAAGCATCCTGAATACTCAATAATAGAAGATTTATTAAATATATAATAATACATATTAAAAAATTGGTTTGCAGAGGTTTAAATAATGTAGAATATTTAATGACATTAAAATAAATAACATGAAAGGATTAGGTTAAGAAAACTAGCCTCATATGATCCATTTTATAAAAATGTATTCTATTGCAATGGATGAATATTTTGAAAACAGTGGAAGGATGTACTTAAAGATTTTGATTATACCTTCTTGGTGTTGATATTATAAGTGTTTTTAATTTTCTGTTTTGCCTATCTGTATTTAACATTTTATTATTATTATTATTTAACATGGTTTTATAAAAACTGTCTTCTTTAAAGCACAAACCAAAGAAAAAGGAAACTCTGTTTATGGAAGTATTTACTATCTAGACTAAAGCTTCTCTGGTGGCATAGTGCCCAAGGCATTTGACTGCTAACCAGAAGGCTGGCAGTTCAAACCCACCAGCCACTCCGCAGAAGGAAGATTGAGCAATCTACTTCCATAGAGATGCCGCCCCAGAAACCCGAGGAGGGGTCCCTATGAGTCAGAAAAACAACTCGACGGCAGTGAGTTTGGTTTTTTTTTTGAGTAGACTGAAGCTTCGACAATTACATAGTAGTGGAGAACTACAATGTTTAGAACTTTATTCACATTGTATTCCTTTAATGCTGATGGTTGTTAGTCTGTATATCATATTCCCAGCTGAAATTATGACAGTCTTGTTTGAAAGGAATCATATTTTCAGGTGATATGATTAAAAGTTAGAGAAGTTGAGTATTTCTTCAGGGTCACCTAATATGTAATTAGTGATGGAACCCCACATCAAAATCTGTCTAGCTCTAAAGCCCCTACTTTACTTGTATTTAGGACCCCTGATTCATTTGAAGACAATGAGCTTCTAGAGTTCCTTTATTTTATAATCTTAATACTGAGAAACACTCCACACCCCAAACACACACCAGGGGCACAAATACCAGGAACACAACAAAATCTTTTGAGATTAAACCATTGTTTGAATGGATGCTTGAGTGTAGAAGGTAAATTCCAAATAATAGTGAGAAGAACTTATGATTTTGAGAAATATAGGGACAATGATTTTTTTTTTATAGATTATACCCCCCCCTCCAAAAAAAAACAACTCCTCACTGGCATTGAGTCAATCCCAATTCACAGTGACCCCGTTGGGTTTCTGAGGTAGTAAATCTTTAGGGAAGCAAATTGCCCCATCTTCCTTTTGCAGAGTGGCTGGTGGGTGGATTTGGACCTCCAGCCTTCTGGTTAGCAGCCACATGCCTTAGGCACCGTACCACCAGAGCTCCTCCTATGGATTATGTTGTTGTTGTTGTTATGTGCCGTCGAGTCAGCCCTGACTCATAGCGACCCCTCCTTGGGTTTCCGAGGCAGTATCACTATGGAAGTAGGATTGCCCAACCTTCCTTCCGAGGAGTGGCTGGTGGGTTTGAACCGCCAGCCTTCTGGTTAGCAGTCAAGTGCCTTAGCCACTATGCTACCAGAGGAGTTTAATTCTGAAAAGGATAGGGTGAATGTATTTCCACTGTGAAGATATTATTTATGTATGTGGAGTTTTATTCTTTTCAATTAAAGGAGGAAACTAGTAGAGATTACAGCTTCCCAGCTGGCCTAGAAGACCACATTTTGGGGGAGAATATATCGCCTAACATGAGCATCTCAGGGTTGGTC
Source organism: Orycteropus afer afer (assembly GCF_000298275.1). NCBI lineage: Eukaryota > Metazoa > Chordata > Mammalia > Tubulidentata > Orycteropodidae > Orycteropus > Orycteropus afer. The sequence goes on from NW_006921932.1 coordinate 716,012, forward strand.
TCCAGTGAACTTACCCAGAGCAACACAAGCCTTGGCAGTAGCAACAGCAGTGGAGATGTAGGAAAACTACATTGCTCAACAGGTATGGGGAAAGAGATGTTTTCCTTCCTCTAATCTTTATTTGTTTTAATTTAGATATCTACACCCCACCTTCAGTACTATAAACCCCATTTATTGAGATGATCTGATACATTTTTAATAATAGCCATGTTTTTCATTCTCATTTTATGTAATCTACAAGTCCTAAATTTACACATGATTTTTGTTTTTAATTGTGTATATTTGTGGATTATATCATTAGTTCTCAAACTTTCATATGCATCAGAAATATATGTATAGATGTCCAAGTCCTTGGCTAGGAATTACGAGTCTATAACAAGCTCTCTGGATGAAGTTGATGTATACCAGTTGACTTATTTATCTGTGCCGCTCTAACAAAAATACTACAAGTAGATGGCTTTAGCAAACAGGAATTTATATTTTCACAGTTTAGGAGACTGGACATCTGAATTCAGAGCACCAGCTCAAGGGGAAAGGGTTTCTCTCTCTGTCGGATCTAGAGGAAGGTCCTTGTCTCTTCAGCTTCTGCTTCCTGGTTCCTTGAAGATCTTCATGTGTCTTGGCATCTGTCTTAATCCCATCTCTCCTCCGCTGACTTGTTTAATCTCTTTGATATCTCAAAATACATTAACTCAAGATAATTAATCCATTAATCCTGCCTTATTTGCATAACACAGACAACTCATTCTCAAATGGGATTATAACTGTAGGCATGAAGGTTAGGATTTATTTTGGAGGGCCATAATTCAGTCAATTAACATTCCACCCTTTGGCCCCCCACAGTACATGTCTTTGCTATGTGCAAAATAAATTCACCCCCTCATATCATACCCCAAATCCATACTCTACCAACAATTTCTTCAAGGCAATTCAGGCTTTTACCATTAAACTCACTGCCATTGAGTTGGTTCTGACTCGTAGCAATCCCCACTGGGTTTCCCAGGCTGTAAATCTTTATAGAAGTAGATTGCCTCATCCTTCTTCCTCAGAATGGTTGGTGGAGTTGAACCACCGACCTTTTGTTTAGCAGCCAAATGCCTTAACCACTACACCACTAGAGCTTATTTTACTATTTTTTTTAAAAAAACAACCAAACTCCTTGCCATCGACTCTAACTCATAGCAACCCTCATTGGGTTTCCAAAGTGGTAAATCTTTCTTTCTTTATCTTTTTCAATACATTTTATTGAAATATAATTTTATTGAAATATAATTTATATATAGTGAGATACACAAAGCTAAAGTGACATGGATCAGTGCATTTTTTTTTTTTTTTTTTTGCCAAGGTCCCCTTCTTCCCCTCCCACCCCTGGTAACCAACAAAGAAAGTTTCCTTCCATATATAAACCTTTCCTTGACTTTTTTACAATAATGATGAACTAATACCATATTTGTCCTTCTGTGGTGGACTTATTTCACTCAGCATAATGTCCTCCAGGTTCATCCATATTATATGCTGTTTTGTAGATTATACATTATTTTTTAGTGTTGCATAGTATTCCACTATGTATATGTACCATAGTGTGGTTATCCATTCTTCTGTTGATGGGCATGTAGGTTGTTTCCATCTTTTTGCTACTGTAAATAGTGCTGTGATAAACATGGGTGTGCATATGTCTGTTCTTGCCCTGGCTCTCATTTCTTTAGGATATATACCTAGTAATAGGATTGCTGGGTCAAAAGGTATTTCTAATTCCAACTTTTTAAGGAATTGCCATACTGCTTTCCTCAGTGGTTGGATCATTTTCCAGTTTCACCAGCAGTGTATGAGAGTCCCATTGTCTCCAAAATACTCACCAGCATTTGTTAATTTCTGTCTCATTGAACTTTGCCGTTAGTGCTGGGGTGAGACAGTATGTCATTGTTGTTTTGATTTGCATCTCTCTGATGGCTAATGATCTGAAACATTTCTTCATGTATTTGCTGGCTGCCTGAATATCCTCTTTGGTGAAGTATTTGTTCATTTCTTTTGCCCATTTTTTAATTGGATTGTTAATCTTTTTGTTGTTGAAGTGTTGCAGTTTTCTATAAATTTTAGAGTTAAGTTCCTTGTCAGATATGTCATTGCTGAATATTTTTTCCCCATCTATAGGTTTTCTTTTTACTCCTCTGGCAGTAATTATTGACAAGTAAGAATTTATTGCTGTCCTTTTGTTACTTGCTTTTTCGTGGTGCTGAGCTCATTTTGTTTATGAATTGTACTATCACTTCCTTCCGTAGTGATGCTGCTTCAGAAACCCAAGGAGGGGTCACTATGAGTTGGATGCAACTTGACGGCAGTGTGTTTGGGGTTTTTTTTTTTTGTAAATATTTATGCTGGTTCTCTTTTTTATTTTGGTGTGAAGGTTTATAATTTTTCTTTGAGGTTACTCTGTGATTTACAATTTTCTTCCCAAGTTTAGAACAGGCCATTCTATCTTGCAGTTGTCTTGACTTCCCTACCACTTAGAAGTTCTGTAACTATATTGTTTTTTCCCTCTTTTTGGTTTATAATTGTCCTCATTTGTGAATTGTTGTCTCTGATTCCCTGTTTATAATCTTATAGGCTTATTTACTAGGTTGGTTTCTGGGTTATGCCATCATGTATATTAATGGTCGGTTGTTGTTTGCAGTTGTTGGTTCTCTCTCCAGAGGACTCCCTTTAGCATCTTTTGTAAGGTTGGTCTGGTTTTAAAAAATTCCCTTAATTTCTGCTTACCTGGAAATGTCCTAATTTCACCATCATATTTGAGGGACAGTTTTGCTGAGTATGTAATTCTAGGTTGGAAAATTTTTCTTTCAGGGTTTTATATATACCATCCCATTGTCTTCTCACCTGCATGGTTTCTGCTGAGAAATCTGAGCTTAGTCTTACTGGTTGCCTCTTGTTCTGGTTACCTAGTGCTGCTCTGACAAGAAATATACCACAAATGGGATGGCTTAAACAAACAGGGGTTTATTCTTACAAATTGGAGGCTTTAAGTCCAAATTCCAAGTGCCAAGCTCTAGGGGCTGGGTGAAAGCCCCTCAGCCTTGGGCTTCAGCTCTGCCTTCAGCTCCCAGCCCACTGAAGCTAGAGGCTTTTCTTCACTCAGACAGCTGCTGGCTCCTGAGGCTGCCAAGCCCAAGGTTGACACGTAACAAGGCACAGTCCCAATATTACCAAATCATACAGCAGGCCATTAACTGAAGTCCATTGTAAGTCCCAAGGTGGGCACAGCATGGCAGGCTGCTGAACAACAGCACAGCTACATGCAGGGTTCAAGGTGCCATAAGCTAGAGACCATTCCCAAGGCTTTTCCTTATATACAGGAAGCAGGCCACATTCCAAAGGCAGCTACTCAGCTGCTTGTGGTAGATCCCACCATGGAGTAGATTGCCAGTCTCATCATGGGGAATAACTACCACCAGCTGCCCAGCCACTCAACCAAGCCCAGCCAAGTTGACACACAAACATAACTACCACACTCCTTGTAGGTAACTTTTAGTTTTTCCCATAATTCTTTCAGGATTCTTTCTTTGTCTTTGATTTTGGTGAGTTTGATGATGATATGTCTTAGTGATTTTCTTTTAGGGTCTATCCTGTTTGGGGTTCGTTAGACTTCTTGAATGTATATATTCACATCTTTCATTATACCAGGAAAATTCTCTTCCAACAAATCTTCAGCACTTTCCTCTGTGGTTTCATTTGTCTCTTCCTGTTCTGGAATTCCAGTGACATGTAGATTATTCCTTTTGATGGTATCCCACATGATCCTTAGGCTTTCTTCATTTTGTTTTGATCTTTTTTCTGACTGATCCCTTTCCAAAGAAGTGTTAAGGTATTTGTCTTGAATCTCACTAATTCTGTCTTCCATTGATTCATTTCTACTCCTTTGCCCATTCAATGTGTTATCTATTTCTGAAAATTTAGTATTAATCTTCTGAATTTCTATCTGTAGATTTTGTATCATTTCTCATTTTTCATTTATTTTGTCATTTTGTTCTTGTATTAACTTTTGAAATTGTTCTAGGGTTTTCTCTGTGTTTTCCTCAATTTTGTCAGTGTTTTCCTTGATCTGTCTCTCAGTCCATTGAAGGTACCTAAATATAATTCTTTTGAATTCCTTATCAGGGAGTTCCAATGCTGCTGCTTCCTCGGGGATGTGTTCTGGGTCTGTATCCTGGTCCCTTATTTCTCTTGCTCCTTTGTGTGGACTGTGATGATCTGTTGTCTTTGAGACATTGTGATGCTTTTGTATTTATATTTAATTGACGATTGTATGTTGGAGTGACTTGCCCACAATTTTTGTTTTCTTTGGATGTTATCTATGTAAGCAGGGTACTGTGCTCCTCTCTTCGCTAGTTAGCAGCACTTATACACTCACCACTTGTCTCTTGTTGTCAGACTCACGTATGTCCCTGCTGTCCTTGGCAAATGGAGCCTATGCTTAAGTCCCTGAAATCCAAATGAGAATGCTGTCACTTTTGCTGTCACTTTACATGTCCAAAATGGTCACCACTTACAAACATTCCAAAGGGCTGTGCCCTCTGGACAGCCAAAAGTCCACAGTTCATGTTGTCTCCCTCCTTGCTTTTTCCCTTCCTAGTCATTGGCCACCAGCGCAGTCATCCCTGCAGCCCTTGGTGACTAGGGCTGATCTTTAGGTCAGTTCTCAGGTCCCAACACCACTTGGAAATATTCAGGCTGTTGGTGCCACCAGAGTAGCTGACAGTCCACAACTCCATCTGTCTCCATACTCACCGTTTTCGTTCAGGTTTTTCCACTAGTTGGTGCCTAATCAACTTCTGTATACTTCTTTCAAAGCTCATGGTGCCAGGATTATTTTCTGTATCTCTGTCAATTGGTATCTTTTCTTTGTTGAAGAGGGTCTGTGTAGCTTGTCTGCCTATTCCGCCATCTTACCAGAAGTCTGAGGTGGTAAATCTTTACAGAAGTAGATTACCCCATCTTCCTTCTGCAGAGTGACTGGTGGATTTGGACCACTAACCTTCATGTTAGCAGTCAAATGCCTCAGGCACTGTGCCACTGAGCCCCTTTTACCATTGGTTGTTAGGTGCCATTGAGTTGGCTCTGACTCATAGCAACCCTATCTTAAAACTCTTCTAGGCTTTACCTGTTACTCAATTACAAAACTGCTTCTGTGCTTTAGGTATCTGTCAGAGCAGCATCCCACTCTACCGGGACCAAATTCTGTCTTAGTTACCTAGCATTGCTATAACAGAAATACCACAAGTGGATGGTTTTAATAAACAGAAATTTATTTTCTCACAGTTTAGGAGGCTGGAAGTCCGAATTCAAATTGCCAGCTCCAGGGAAAGGCTTTCTTCTTTCTCTGTGGGTTTTGTAAGGGAGGGTCCTTGTCTCTTCAACATCTTCTTCCTGGTCCCTTTGGAGATCTTCCATGTGTCTTAGCATCTGTCTTACCTCATGCCTCCTCTGCTAGCTTGTTTAATCTGTTTTATATTTCGAAACAGGTTGATTTAAAATACACCCTACGCTGATCCTGCATTATTAGCATAACAAAGAACCCATTCCCAAATGGGATTACAACCACTGGCATAGAGGTTAGGATTTATAGCACATATTTTGGGGAACATAATTAAATCTTTAACATCAGCTGTTAAAAACCTTGGGCTTTATCATTGAAATTTCTTCCCTCTCAGTTCCTCTGTGGTATTTTTAAAACATTTTAATTCTTTAATTTCAAAAATGTTGATAAGTTGAAAGAATCATACAGTAAATATTTGTATATGCTTCACCTGTTGTTGTTGTTATGTGCTGTCAAGTCAGACCCGGCTCATAGCGAACCCTCCTTGGGTTTCTGAGGCAGTATCACTACGGAAGTAGATTGCCCCATCTTCCTTCCAAGGAGTGGTTGGTGGGTTTGAACCGCCAGCCTTCTGGTTAGCAGTCAAGTACCTGAGACATTATGCTACCAGAGCTCCTATGCTTCACCTGTTGTTGTTGTTGTTGTTATGTGCCGTCGAGTCGGCCCCGACTCATAGCGACCCCTCCTTGGGTTTCCGAGGCAGTATCACTACGGAAGTAGGATTGCCCAACCTTCCTTCCGAGGAGTGGCTGGTGGGTTTGAACCGCCAGCCGTCTGGTTAGCAGGCAAGTGTCTTAGCCACTATGCTACCAGAGCTCCCCTAGATTTATTTAAATACTGAGCCATTTGAAAATAAATTCCAGATGTCATGACACTTCTTCCTAAATATTTTAATATACATTTCTTAAGAATAAGGACATTCTTTAATATAATGTAATTTTTTATACTTCTTTCTAGGTGAAGTTCCATATCCAAGAGGCATAAAAGGACAAGACTTTGAAAAATCAGAACATGGTTCTTCTCAAAATACTAGCATGTCTAGCATCTATCAGAATTGTGCAATGGAGGTAAAAGTTCTGTATTCTTCCTATAACAAAATGGCTTTGAGCACATTACATTTTATTTCAGAATGGCATTTTATGTCCACCTGTAGACAGAATAAGAAATAATTTAAAAGAAAATTTGCTTGATATCTTATGTATGCAAGACGATGAACTGGTAATTTTTGCCTGTAAAGTAATAGAACCGAAAAAAAAAAAAACAAACTCAGTGCCATGGAGTTGTTTCTGACTCCTAGCAACCCCCATTGGGTTTCCGAGGCTGTAAATCTTTACAGAAGTAGATCGCCTAGTCTTCCTTCTGTGGAGCAGCTGGTGGGTTTGAACTGCTGACCTTCCAGTTAGCAGTCAAGTGCCATATCCACTACACAACAGCTAATTTTAAATTTGATTGATAGAATAAATAAAACTTTGATGCTCATCTCATGAGAATGGCTTATTAAGATTAATTTTCATCATTGTGGTTAGTTGCCATCATGCCACTAATTCCGACTCACGGTGACTTGATGTATGCAGAGTAGAACTATACCGTAAGGTTTTCAAGATTGTGACTTTTCAGAAGCAAATCGCCAGGACAGTTTTCCGAGATGCCTCTGAATGGGTTCAAACCACCAACACCTTTGGCTAGTAGAGTCAACCATTTGCGCCACCCAAGGATCCTCATTTCCACCGTAGATATTCTAAGTGTCTACATTTTTCTGTTCTTAGGTTTTACTAAGTGTCTACATTTTTCTGTTCTTAGGTTTTGATGTCAAGTTGTTCACAGTGTAGAGCTTGTGGAGCTTTGGTTTATGATGAAGAAATTATGGCTGGCTGGACTGCCGATGATTCAAATTTAAATACAACCTGTCCATTCTGTAAAAGCAACTTCTTGCCTCTTCTCAACATAGAATTTAAAGACTTGAGGAGCTCTGCAAGGTTAGTATTATAAAAGCTCCCTTGACTACTTAAGAGGTAAGTGCCTCCCCAGAAGGCATGAGTTGTAGAAGAGGAATGGAATATTCATTGTATGCTCTAGGTCTACCTTTCCTTTTTCTCCTTCACCTTCAGTATTTGAGTAGAAAATACTAGTAATTTAGAAAATTGCTTTTACATTTTGATTAAATATTATCCAAAAAACTGACTGTTGTTGAGTCAGTACTGACTCATGTCAGCCCTATAGGACAGAGTAGAACTGCTCTGTAGGGTTTCCAAGGCTGTAAATCTTTGCAAAAGCAGACTGCCTCATTTTTCTCCCCTGAAGTGACTGATAGGTTCAGACCGCTCACCTTTTGCTTAGCAGATGAGTGCTTTAACCACTGTACCACCAGAGCTCCTTAATTATCAGTAGTAGTTAAGTTTTGGAACTGAATTTTCTCTATAGATAATTCAAAACTAATGTAAACTGTCCTTTTGCCTTAATGACTTATTTTGTCTACTAGAGGCAATTAAAAGGAGGGGGACTGTCAACTCTTCTCATAACTTTGTACCACTTTCTCTGTACAGTCTGTGAAATGATAAAATTCTGGGTGATCTAAAAGATAGCTGACCTGTTGTAAGGTAAATAATTAGTCGTTAAATAATTGAGAGTTTGGTAGCTCTCTATATATTCTTAGTATTTCATTTTATGGATATTATTTTCTGCCTTCAGCTGCTTTTTAAAATCTCCTATCATAGAGGTATTTCCTTTCTGTTTTTTTTTAGCCTCAGGTATAGAATTGAATCGAATCATATTCTTAATTCCCAACCCAATATCATAACTGGTCTCTGCAAAAGCCCTCTTTTCTCCCCCTCCTGCTCCCTGCCCCATTCCCAGTCTCATTCCATTATCTAACGAAGACACCAACTCTCTGGTGTGTGATATATCCTTGATTATATGTTCTTATGAAACATGTAGAGTTGTTTCGTATGATTATTTATTTTAATTTACATAATTGGAATTATGCTGAACTTTCCATTTTCTATGAAAATTTGCATTTCTTTTTATTACTAAGTTTAAAATATTTCTAAGCTACTACATGCCTAAGGCATTTGACTGCTAACCATAAGGCTGGCAGTTCAAATCCACCAGCCACTCCTCAGAAGGAAGATTGGGCAATCTACTTCCATAGAGATGCTCCCTCAGAAACCCAAGGAGGGGTCACTATGAGTTGAAATTGAGTCGATAGCAGTGAGTTTTGTGTTTTTTGGTTTATATGTACATCTAGTTTGGTTGTTTTTCCTGTAGGAAGTTGGTACCTCATTGTTTTGGCCCTCTGGTGCTGCTGTAACAGAAAATATATGAGTGGATGGCTTTAACAAACAGGAGTTTATTCTCTTAAGTTTTGGAGGCTAGAAGTCTGAATTCAAAGTGCCAGCTCTAGGGGCTAGATGAAGCCCTTGACCTTGGCTTTAGCACTGCCTCTTGATTATGGCCCACTGGAGCTGAAGGCATCTCTAAACTCAGGCAGCTGCTGGCTGCTGAGGCTCACAAACCCAAGATTGACAGATAAAATGACATAGTTCCGAGATTTGCAGACAACATGGCACGCCACTAGTTCAAGTCCATTAACAGTCTCAAGATTGGCAGACAACATGGGAGGCCATTGAGATGAAGACTCGGCTACATGCAAGGTCCAAGCATGCCAAAAAAACTCAGAGACCTTTCTCAATGCTGCTGCTTATATACTGGAAGCAGATCACATCCCTAAGGCAGCTACTTAGCTGCTCCAGTAGATTCCACCATGAGTTGATTGCTAGCTGTCCAACCACTCAAAACCAGGCTCAGTTAAGTTGACACACAACTTCCCTACCACACTCATTTTACTTTTTTATTAACTTAATGTAGGGTACTTTGGTTACTTCCAATTCTCTGTTAACTATAAACATCATTGCATATCCCCTTCTGAACTTAGGGCAAAGTTTATCTCAGAAAAATATTCTTTGGAGTGAGAATATTGGGTCATTTCCATATGAGTTTTTACTAAATACCAGATGTTTGCTTTCCAGGTGGCCACACTTACCAGTAGTGTCCAAAAATTCTCATTTTTGTACATCCTTGTTAACATTTGGTATTATCGTTTTTGTAATTTTGCATTCTAGTCAAACCAAGACACCAAACTCACTGCCGTTGACTCGGATCCAACTCATAGTGACCCCTCCTTGGGTTTCCGAGGTGGTATCACTATGGAAGTAGATTGCCCAACCTTCCTTCCAAGGAGTGGCTAGAGGGTTTGAACCACCATGCTCCTGGTTATCAGTCAGATGCCTTAGGCACTACACCACCAGAGTATTCCCTTGGATTCTAGTGTTACTGTTGTGTTGCCATGTGCCTTCGAGTCAGCCCCAACTCACAGCGACCCCTCCTTGGGTTTCCAAGGTGGTATCACTATGGAAGTAGATTGCCCAGTCTTCCTTCTGAGGGGTGGCTGGTGGTTTGAACCGCCAGCCTTCTGGTTAGCAGTCAAGTGCCTTAGGCACTATGCCACCAGAACTCCTTGCATTCTAGTAGGTTGATTTTCCCATCCATTTCAGCACATGTATTATTTGTTTGAATTTTTCTGAATACTGCTGAGTCTGAGTATCTCTTCATACACTTGTTAGTTGTTGTAAACTTTTGTGTGAATTGCCTGTTTATATCTCTTACGAGCTTTTCTATTGAGAATCTTTTTTTTATTGTTGATCTCTGACTTGAATATGCTTAATATTAATCCCTTATCATTTTAAGATATTGCATATATATCTTCTCTCAATCTGTATTCTGTTAATTTGCTATGTTGACAGATGTCCTCACTGAAGAAAAAAATCATTAATGTTGATATCATTATCCATTGATTTTTTTCCATCATTTGCTTGTGCTTTTGGAGTCTTGTTTAAAAAGTTGTTCTTCATGCTCAGGACTTGAAAAAGACATGAATGTGCTTCTATTAACTTTATTATTTACCTTGTTTTAAGTCTTTAATCCATCAGGAGTCCACCTTTGTGTTTAATGGTAGGGATCCAGTTTTTCTCCATATAATGAGCCAGTTTTCCCAATGTTACGTAAGGAACCTAACCTCCGATTCTCCATTGATGTGTGATATCACCTTTATTAGATATCAAGACCAAATATACCTCAGTCTGGTTCTGAATTCACCTTTGTTGTTGTTGTTGTTAGTAACACACTATTTTTATTTCTTTGTTTTTGTTGATAGCTGTTAGAACAAGTTCACTGCTTGGATTTTTGTCCTTGTAATTATTTATTGACTATTATTCTTCTGTATAACATTTTAGAGTAAACTTGAGTTCCTAAAAAAAAAAAAAAATCACTGGAATTTTTAGTGGGATTGCATTAAACTTATATATTAAAACCAAAAAAACCAAACTCATGGCCTTGGAGTTGGATCCAACTCATAGTGACCCCTCCTTGGGTTTCCGAGGCAGTATCGCTATGGAAGTAGATTGCCTAACCTTCAAACTTAATAGATTAGTTTGTGAAAAAATTAATATTGTCTTATCTGTGACCATGGTGTATTTCTCCATTTTTTCTTTTTTCTTTTTTCAGCTCTTTTACTTATCTAGTAGAGTTTTAGGAGCTCTGGTGATGTAGTGGTTAAAGCATTTAGCTGCTAACCAAAAGGTTGGTGGTTTGAACCCACCAGCTGCACTGTGGATGAGAGATGAGGCAATCAGCTTCTTTTAAGATTTATAGCCTTGGCATATGAGTTGAACATTACCTGAAGTAGATACACTCCTTGGAGAGAACAATCATGGGAGAAAGAAGGGCAGTTTAATAAGCACAGGGAGACAGCTCAGGGGGCAGGGGTGCATGGGGAGGGATGGACACAGGGAAGAGGTAATTATCGGGAGGAGGTGGGAGGGGCACTGTTGCATTGGGGTAAATTGCAGTCAATATCATGAGACAAAGTGTATGTGAACTGCTGTATGGAAAGTGAATTTGCTCTGTAAACTTTCACCCAAATCAATTAAAAAAAAAAAAAGCATTAGGCACTATGCCACCAGTGCTCCTATATATATATATACACATACACACACACATACACACTTTATTTGGTATCAAATTTGGCTCTAAGCTTCTGGTTGCGGGTTGGAGGAGGCTAGGAATCACAATCATTAAAATCATTGTTATTAAAAAATAACGACACGTTGCTTTATTATGATGAAGGAAGAAGCATGTGAGTTACTCAGCAATACATTTCTTCTCTGGTACTATAATCTAAGACAAATATTCTCAAATGATTTGATATTAGAGGCATCAAGTGGTGTGGTAGACACTGTCCTCACTAACATGTCTACAGTTAGTAGGAGTGAATGTCACATACCTGCTTCTTGCAGGGATCCTCATTAAAGTTAGTGAAGGTGTGGTGGTTAAGTTTGTGTGTCAGCTTGGCTGGGCCTGGTTGAGTGGCTGGGCAGCTGGTGGTAGTTATTCCCCATGATGAAACTGGCAATCAACTCCATGGTAGGATCTACCGCAAGTAGCTGAGTAGCTGCTTTAGGGATGGGGTCTGCTTCCCGTATATAAGAAACAGCTTTTGGAATAGTCTCTAGCTTTTGGCATGTTTGAACCCTGCAAGTAGCCATGTGGTTGTTCAGTAGCCTGCCATGCTCTACCGACCTTGGGACTTTCAATGGACTTGAATTAATGGCCTGCTGTGTGGTTTGGTTACATCGGGACTGTGACTTTTTGCTTGTCAGTCTCAGCAGCCAGTAGCTGTCTAAAGAAGAGCCTCTAGCTCCAGTGGGCTGGGAGCAGGAGGCACAGAGCTAAAGCCCAAGGTTAAGCGGCTTTAAACCGCCCCTAGAACCTGACACTTTGAACTCGGACTTAGTGCATCCAAACTGTAAAAGAATAAACTTCTGTTTGTTCAGCCATCCCATTTGTGGTATAGTCTTGTCAGAGTGGCACTAGGTAACCAGAACAGAAGGATTTCAGAATGTATAAATACACTGTAACCTAAAGACTTTATGTGATCCAAGGATAGAACTTAGAGTACCTTAGAGAAGTAGACGAATACCATGCCACTAATGTTCTCTAAGGAGCTCTGGTAGCATAGTGCTTAAGGCACTTGACTGCTAACCAGAAAGCTGTTGATTCAAACCCACCAGCCACTCCTCGGAAGGAAGATGGGGCAGTCTACTTCCGTAGTGATACTGCCTCGGAAACCTAAGGAAGGGTCACTATGAGTCGGGTCCAACTAGACGGCACATAACAACAACAACAACAATGTTCTCTAATTATTTCTTGAAGCCAAAGTTGTGTAGTAACAGATAATTTGAAGTCACAATGTGTGAAAAAGAAATTACTCTGGTACTCTTTATTGCTGATTAAAGTATATAAAAATTCTAGGTTCAAAGGTAATACAGATGGACTTTGTGTACCCAACCCATTCAGCACTGATACTAGCATTGGATATCAAATTTATGTGCGATTAGGCTATTGTTATGTTCCACATATTGAATATTATTTTAGAAGTATCAATAGTATTTGACATTTTTATTAATTTTACGTTTCCTCTGGCCCTCTCACTAAACTTAATAAATATTATGGCTTACACTCCTTAATGCCAAAAAAAAAAAAAAAAGAGATTTATAGCCATGGAAATCCAGTGAGCGTTGCTATGAGTTAGAATTGACTCGATGACAGTGAGTTTGGTTTTTTGAGTAGAGTTTTAAATTATTCTCCATAAGTCTTTTGCTTTTTTGTTAAGTTAGTTATGTTTTTGAAGCTATTGTGAAGAATACCTTATCTCCTATTATATTTTTTAATTGCATATAAAGGAGCCTCTTGAAACACCCCTCTCCCATATATTGTTATGGAAATTTTCAAACTTAAAGCAATGTTTAAAGTTTTCTGCAGTGAACACACAAAGAGCCACCCCTACATTCTACATTTAACATTTTGCAATACTTCATTTATCACCTATCTATCTGTCCCTTCAATCCACCTTACTTTATTTTTTAAAAAAAAGGAAGTTGTAGATATTGATACACTTTTCCTATCCACTTCAGCACATGTATTATTACAGTATTTGCTTATAGTTTTTGTTTTCTTTTGAGGTAAAATTTGTATATAGTGAAATGTACCATTTGAAGAGTTAATATATATAGTTGTGTTAACCAAGCCTTTATCAAGATACAATATGTTACCGTTACGTCAGAAAGTTCTCTCATTTTTCTTGCAAAGCTCTACCTTCATCTCCTCTCCACTCACAAAAAGGGGGAAAGAGAATATGAAAATAAAGTGGTGAATAGAGGAGAGAAGAAATGACTAGAGACAAAATAAAGATTTATAAGGGAAAAAGGATCTTATAAACAATTACATATTGACATATCTGAAATGCTTCTCTGTTTTTCTTTTTTTTTGTTTTAAAGTTGAGAAATTAAGAAAATATTTTGCCTTCTCTCTTCATGGCTGTCTTTAATGGCTATCAAAAACCAAAGGGGTCATACATTGGATTATAATGATCTCCTCTAGACATTTTCCTTTGAAAAGTTTAGAACACAAGAGGAAGAGAGCAGAGAGTAGAGTGTATGGTGATATGTGTTTGAAAGAGGCAGTGTCTCCTAGGGATTTTATAACTCATTCATGTCTGCTTTACCATAAAGTGACTCTTAAGTATGATGAAATTTAAAGGACTCTCAGATCATCCTTAAAGACTTCTTCTTTTTTTTTTTTTTTGATTGCCTCATATTTAGCTTTTTCCTAAAACCAAGTACCTCTGGTGACAGTTTTCAAAGTGGCAGTATTCCACTGGCAGCTGAACCCCTGGAGAACAGACCTGTATCCAATTCAGCAGAGCCTGACTTGATCAACTTTACGGATTTACCAAAACATACCCAGACCATAACTGAAGAAACGAGCTCTGCAGTTGAATCAAGGTACCATAGGGTACAAAGAATTCTTTGTATTAAACTGGGTACCCTTGTAAAAATGCTACCTTTAATGACAACTATTCTCATGTAGGCATAAATTCTCACATTTTAAAATATTTAATCTTAAATTTTTACTACCACAGATTGTTTAAATAGCAAATTTACGAATCTGATGATAAATGATTTTTGAAACTAGGTTTAATATTTTATGTTGGTCTTGTACAAAATGAGTTTCTCAGCAGAATAAAATATCCTTTAATATGTTGTTGTTGTTGTTGTTATGTGCCGTCGAGTCGGCCCCGACTCATAGCGACCCCTCCTTGGGTTTCCGAGGCAGTTATCACTACGGAAGTAGGATTGCCCAACAGTGGCTAAGACACTTGCCTGCTAACCAGAGGGCTGGCGGTTCAAACCC
>NW_006921932.1:731125-732023 GCF_000298275.1 Orycteropus afer afer
CCCAACCTTCCTTCCGAGGAGTGGTTGGTGGGTTTGAACCACCAGCCTTCTGGTTAGCAGTCAAGTGCCTTAGGCACTATGCTACCAGAGCTCCCGTGATTTTGTTTATTAAGTATGAAATGATGTTTGAATAAAGCAACTGTAAATGGATACTTTGATTTTTTTCAAATAAATGCCTATTCACTACCATATGTCCTCCTCCCACTCACTTCTCACCAGAGTCATTCATTCCATCCTGTTATTCTGACCAGTTTTACAAAAATCCTTGAAGAAAATTTCCTTCTCATAAGGTGGTAGGTTATATTTGGTAGATTCAAGATGCATTGCAGAAAATGCTCTGGCTATGTAGATTTAGGTTGTTTTTTCCAGCATAAATAATAGCATTTCTTCTTTTTTTTAAGTGATGAACTAAAGAAAGCCAGTAGAGATGATGCCCAAACTATGAAAATTTCACCTGTGCCTAATAGTTTATCAAAGCGAAATGTATCTTTGACTCGAAGCCACAGTGTTGGAGGGCCCTTGCAAAACATTGATTTTTCCCAGCGACCGTTTCATGGTATTTCAACAGTTAGTCTTCCAAATAGTCTGCAGGAAGTTATGGTAGGTAACAGCATTGTGATTATACTGTGTATATATGTACTTACTAAATTAGCACTCTAGTAGACTTGTTCTACACACATGAAAAGTGCAAATGTTCTGTGAACACTTGAAGCAATTTTTTATTGTGGAGAATTTCAAATATATACAAAAATAAACAGAAATGTATAATGAGTTACCTTCACTTATCATCTAACTTTAATAATTTTAAATTTATGGCCAGTCTTTTTTTTTTCCTTTTTTTTTTAAATGCATTTTATTGAAATATAATTTATGTACAGTGAAATACACAAAACTAAAG
>NW_006921932.1:733611-738614 GCF_000298275.1 Orycteropus afer afer
AGTTCTCCTCCAACAAATCTTGGACAATTTTCTCAGTGGTTTTATTTTTCTCTTCGTGTTCTGGAATTCCAGTGACACATAGGTTATTCCATTTGATGGTATCCCACATGAACCTTAGGCTTTCTTCATTTTGTTTTGATCTTTTTTCTGATTGATCCCTTTCCAAAGAAGTGTTCAGTTTGTCTTCAGTCTCATTAATTCTGTCTTCCATTGCATCAATTCTACTCCTTTGCCCTTTCAATGTGTTATCTATTTCTGACAATTTAGTATTAATCTTCTGGATTTCTATCTGTAGATTTAGAATCATTTCTTATTTTTCATTTATTTTGTCATTTTGTTCTTGTATTTTCTTCTGAAATTCTTCTATAGTTTTTCTTGGTTTGTCTCTCATTCCTTTGAAGATACCTAAATATAATTCCTTTGAATTCCTTATCAGGGAATTCCAATGCTGCGTCTTCCTCAGGGATGTGTTTTTGGGTCTGTATCCTGGTCCCTTGTTTCTCCTTCTTTATCTTGCTTCTTTGTGTGGACTGTGATGCTCTGTTGTCTCCAAGCCATTGTGACTTTTTTGTGTTTATATTTAATTGGTGATTATATGTTGGAGTGATTTGACTACAATTTTCATTTTCTTTGTTTTGTTTGTATGTTATCTATACAGTCAGGGTACTGTGCTGTGCTCCTCTGTTCACTAGTCGACAGCACTTATACACTCACCACCTGTTTCTTTTGTCAGCCTCTCATATGGCCTTGCCAACCATGGCAAACAGAGCCTGTTCTTAGGTCCTGTTTTCGTTCAGGTTTTTCCACTAGTTGGTGCCTAATCCACTTCTGTCTAGTTCCTTTCAGAGCCCACGGTTCCATGATTATCTTCTGTATCTCTGTCACTTGGTTTTTCTTTTCTTTGTTGAAGAGGGTCTGGGTCGCTTGTCTGCTTATTCCTCCATTTACCAGAAGTCCCTTATGGCTAGTCTTCTTTCATGTATACCTTCCTTCATTTTCCCCATTATCATTTTGGAACAAATTTCAGACATTATACATTCCCTTTACAGACATTTCAGTATCCATGTCTAAAAGATAAGGACTCTCTTTAAAAATATATAATAATGAATGCCATTATTATATGTAAAAAGATCATATCAACTTATTCAACATTTTTTCAAATTTCTGATTTATCTTAAAACGGTCAATATTGTGTGCATTTTTTCATTTGTTTGAATCAGAATCAAGTAAGATTTATGCATTGCATTGATTGATAAGCTCTTAAAATTATTTTTAATTTATAGATTCCCTCTATTATTTTTCCTTGCAATTTATTTATTGATAAAATGTGTTAATTTGCTATTTAGATGCTAAAGTTGCCTACCATGCAGATTTTGTTGATTATAGTCCTGTAAATTGGTATTTATATCTAGAAGTATGATCTGATTCAGGTTTTTGTTTTTATTTTGTTGTTCACTTGTTTTTGTAAGACAGCTTCAATGGTGATATGTTTCTCCATTAGGAGGCACATAGTATCTGATTTGTTTTTGTGACGTTAGTAGCTATTAATGCCAAAGTGCTTATATCAGTTAATTCATTGGACGCTGTAATGGTAAACATCTAATTCTGTCATCTCTTTATTAGGTGGTATGCAAATGCAACCACTGCTGTGGAGTTGGACCTGACTCATAGCGACCCCTGCTTGGGTTTCTGAGGCAGTATCACTGTGGAAGCAGATTGCCCAACCTTCCTTCCGAGGAGTGGCTGGTGTGTTTGAACCACCAGCCTTCTGGTTAGCAGTCAAATGCCTCAGGCACTACACTACCAGAGCTCCCTTCTTATATGGAGTACCTCTATAAAGAGAACTTTCTGTTTTCTAAAGATGCAATTTTTATTGGAAAGGCAGGATAAATGTTTGATTCTTTTTATTTACCAATGTTCAACATAATGAATTTGGTATCTAACATTCTCCAAGATAATAATTTGAGGGAGGAAGTAAACTGATTATGAACTCATGGATTTAAACATTTATGTTTCAATCCATTGCTATATTGTTCTTTTTGACACTTACCTTGTCCTGTCCTTGGCCAGCTGGAATCCTTTATGAGTTGACTCCTTAGACACAACTCTAGTAGCCTTTTTTTTTTTTAAAGCTTCCTTGCTTTCTTATCTGACAAAGTGCTTCATACTCATCTTATGTATTTCCTTCCCCAGACCTGAAATCAGTCATTTCTCTAAGTAGCTCTGGTTCCATTTAGAGGGAAATGGTATTTGGAGACCACAATCTGGACACTTGGGGTACTCATTGATACTGAGTTGGTCATAAACTTTTGACTCTGACTATAATGTGCATGACTCAACAGTGTCTAGGTTGTTTTCTGAGTTTTTTATTTTCATTTGAATTATAAAACTGTGCCCTTTAATTATTTCAACTTTTGTTGCAATCAGATATAAAGAGGAGTTTAAATAGAATTTTAAAAAGAGTCAGCAAAGAATATCGACACAAAAAATTTGTACCATCTGTTTGTAGGAGGAAGATAAGGCCATACATCTTTTGGTATCACCATTATAAACATCTGAAATATAAAATATTTCTTATAAAAAAAATTAAAAAGGAAAGACCCATCATATATACATCATTGCTCTTATCAACATAATAGAGAATTTTTGTTTTTAGGTTCTGCTGCCTAAGGCACTTGACTGCTAACCAGAAGGCTGGCGGTTCAGACCCACCAGTCACTCCTGGGAGGGAAGGTTGGGCGATCTACTTTCATAGTGATACCGCCTTGGAAACCCAAGGAGAGGTCACTATGAGTCGGGTCCAACTCGACGGCACCTAACAACAACAGCAGCAACACTGCAATATAGATTATTCATTTTTTCTTGTAATCACTTAACACAATGGCACTTAAGAGTTATTTTGATTTTTATTAGCATGTTCTCCTGCATGTAGCAATGGCTGTAAAATAACTGATTTTAACAGGGTGGATGGGAAAGCATAATCTGATTGAGAAATACTCTTTAACATTGCAGACTTAAGCAAATAACATTCATTTCTTTTTTTTATTTTACTTTCTTTAAGGATCCTTTAGGGAAAAGGCCCAGTCCTCTCCCTGTTTCTGTGCCCTACCTGAGTCCTCTTGTGCTTCGTAAAGAACTTGAATCTCTGCTAGAAAATGAAGGTGATCAGGTGATTCACACATCCTCTTTCATCAATCAACATCCAATCATTTTCTGGAACCTTGTGTGGTATTTCAGACGTTTGGACCTTCCTAGTAATTTACCAGGACTAATCCTCACATCTGAACATTGTAATGAAGGTGTACAGGTAATGTGCCAACTTCTACTTTTAGCACATTTGTGTTGGTTAGGATGAGGCTTAACTTCAGGTTAACAGAAAGTATACAGTAACAGTAGCTTAACAAGACATAGGTTTATTTCTCTCTCACTTAACAGTTTGGGTGGGTAGTTCAAGGACCTAAGTGGCAGGGACCTGAGATCTTTCTGTCTTTTTGCTCAGCTGTTGTAAGACCTCCATTTCCAAGTTATATTCATGGCTAAATCTGGCTCCAAGCCATCACATCTACATTCCAGCCAGCAGTGAGGATAAAAATGGATGGAGAAGAGTGTGGCTTTTTTCTTTAGGGATACCTCCTGGAAGTGACACATATTTCCACATATATCCATTTACCCTGAACTTAATTATAGGGTCATATCTAGCACTAAGGCTAGCTAGTAAAGGTAGCTTTTATTCTGAATAATCATTTCCCAGCTAAAATTTTCACAACTTTATTTGATGAACACTCATATTATCCATATTTTTCAGTTGATAGGATTAAAAGTTAGAGAAGTTGAGTAATTTCTCCAACATCACATAAGTTACGGATAGAATCTGGCCATCTGACTCTGTATATAAAGTCAGTCTGTACTCTGCTTGTACTGGAACCCCTGATTACTTTGAAAACAATCAGTTCTTAAAGTTTCTTTATAATACTGAAAATCGAGAGATACCCCACACCCTAAATGTATACCAGGGGCACAAGAAAATCTTTTCTTTAAAGTATTATAAACTCTAGTATAACTTATTTATTTATTGATTGATTCATTTTGATTAGCAGTTAGCACAACAGAATTATTTGGTAAAACAGTAGAAACTGTTGCACTTTCTCTTATGTTAAAATGTACTGCAATGGAGGTGACCATTGTACCAGTTAGCAAGTTGCCATTTCAGTTCTTGAACCTAAGAATGAGAAACCTGCACCTCAGAAGATAGTAAGAACATTTATCTTAAGACATAACTAGAAATGTAAAATTTATTTAGAATTTTAGGTTTAGAATTTTGAAAGAACTGAGTTTTTTTTTTTGACATAATGTCATGCTTTGCTGGATTCACTGATAATTATTATATTTGGGTTTTAATATTTTCTGTTGCTCTTTTTTAGCTTCCTCTATCATCTCTGTCCCAGGATAGCAAGCTTGTGTATATTCAGCTGTTGTGGGATAATATCAACCTTCATCAGGAACCAGGAGAACCTTTGTATGTTTCATGGAGAAATCTTAGTAAGTAAAATAGAATTAAAGACATAATAGCTCAAATATCCGTCTATAGGTGAATGGGTAAGTAAATTGAGGTCTATCTATCCATACAGTAGAATTCAGCAATAAAGAATGGACTACTGAAAAACAGATGAGAGAAGTAAATTATTTTGTTCAACTTTTAAATTTTTAATTTTTCTTACCTTCTCAAGATTCTTTCCATTTTAATTCAAATTGATTTGCTGTTGTATTGACCTGTTTAATTGTGTCAGGTTTCAACTGAGTTGAGGAAAGAGTGTGTGTGTGTGTGTGTGTGTGCGCGCACGCGCCAAATATCAATTTGGTTTGTTGGTATTTTGAGAGTAAGTTCTATACACCAGAAGAGTATATTGGTTGTGTTGGCATTGGATCCATAATTACGGTTATGTGGGGGGGTACTGACTAGTCTTTTTTTTTTTTAATTAGGATTTGGGTGAAGATTTACAGAG
>NW_006921932.1:742148-755075 GCF_000298275.1 Orycteropus afer afer
AAAAGGATCTAAAGTACAGGGTTATTTATAATAATGAAAAATTTTAGTATTAATAACCAACAGAATTGTAGTAAATCCACACTATAAAATATTGGCAGCCAGCTTTCAGGCAAACAGTAGACAGGCCTACAAGATGATCAGTAACACCAGGGACATATACATCCCTTAGATGTAAAAGGTCAACTGTACAAGATCAAAAGGGCAGCATTTGCCCACGGGTAAATGCAGAAGCAGGAGAAGGAGTAGTAAAGAAGAACAGAAATGGTAAACACTGGGAGAAAGAGATAAGAGTGTTGTTACACTGTGGGGATTGCAATCAGTGTCATGAAACAATGTATATGAATTGTTGAATAGAAAACCACTTTGTAAAGTTTCACCCAAATCAGTAAAAATTTCCAAAAAAAAAAAAGGTATTTGTACAAAGGGATGCATGTTATATATTAAGTAAAAAAGACAAGTTACATAACAGTATATAATCTTTTTTCCCTTTTTTGTAGAAAAAAAACAAAAATATGTATTTATTTGCTTTTATATATGTATAGAAAAGGTCTAAAAGGATATATCTCAAACTGTTAACAGTGGTGACCTGAAAGAGAAAGGGAAAAATTCACTCCTTTTTTTTTTTTTTGTATTACACTTTTTTAACTATCACAACTTTGTGATTTCTGTACTTAAAGCCTGAAGAAAAAAAATCTGATGCTTGCTTTGCAATACCCCAAACACAAAATTATGGATACACACATTGTAAATTGCTTCTGCCTTTAGTTTTTGGACCAGTCGTGATACATGAATGATTTTTAGGCAAAAGTATTATAACTTTGAAATTTATGGTAGGAAAGACTAGAGCTAGAACCACCATTCCTTTATAGCTATTTTCCTCTATAACTTGAAATAGGCAGGTGTTTTAAAGTATTCTTATAATTTGTGATGGGAATAAAATTTGAACTCTCAAGAATGATCTTGTTTGTCTGTTTAGCTTCTTTAAATGAATAATTGGCATGTAAATAACATTAAAAGACATATAAGAATTAAATGAGAGATGCCCTTTCAAATGGCAAAATGAGGAGTTTCACAGACTCTCTCCCCAGTAAGACAACTAGAAGTGAAAATTATTTTTTTTTAAATAAAGTTTTTGGAAATTGTCCTAAGGCCATATATAGCAAAAGAAGAAACATTTATTCAGAAAAGGCTTAGCCATGTGCTTTGTGAAGACTACAGCCAGGAAAACAGGATGGAGCAATTTAGTTCTACTTTGTAACACATGGGAGTTGCCGTAAGTTGGAATCAACTTAGCTGCAACCAGTTTGGTTTGGTTTTTTAGGACTTGGGAGTGGGCTGAAATGCAGAATGACTGCCAATGGGTGTGCGATTTCTTTTTGTGGGTGACGAAAATGTTCTAAGATTGATGGTGGTGAGGATCGCATAACTTTGTAAATAACACTAAAAACCAATGGAATTGTATACTTCAAATGGGTGAATTGTATGGTTTGTAATTATACTTAAAAAAGTTATTAAAAATGAATTAAAGGAGATATAGTGAACTTGCATCTTATATATGGGTTAGGCTCTAAAATCACAGCATAGAATGAAAATTAAGTCTATTGAACAGTCATCATTTAGCAGGTGGAGGAGATAGGACTAAAACACATAGCAGCTAGTATCTCCTTTGGCTTTGTAACAGAGAACTTTGCTATTTTTGGGGGGAGCACAGATGAAGTATTAGTAATGGCCTTTATTTACGGGCTGTGTTGTATCAAAATACCAATGCTTGCCTTATGACATGGATTAAAAATGAGGCTGACTGAGGAACTAGTGGGGTACCTCCTGCTAATGTGGGTGTAAACAAAATTGTATGCTGGCTGGAATCACCTGCATTATTAAAAAATTTTCCCTTCCCCAGGCCAGAAATACTTTGGTGAATTTGCACATTTAATGTCAGTATGATTCAACTGTACATACCACTGAAGCACATTTTTTTTCCTGCTTTGAAGTTATTTTCATGACCATGTATTACATTTTTTTTTTGGCTGTTTCTTTCTTTCTTTTTTTTTTATTGTGATTTGGGTGAAAGTTTACAGAGCAAATTCATTTTCCATACAGCAGTTCACATACACTTTGTCTCATGAAATTGACCACAGTTTACCACAATGCAACAGCTCCCCTCTCACATCCTCCCCACAGTTACCTCTTCCCAGTGACCATCCCTCCATGTACTCCTGCTCCCTGAGCTGTCTCCCTGTGCATAAGCAGCCCTTCTTTCTCCCATGATTGTTCTCTCCCAGGAGTGTATGTACTTAATGTAAATATTCAGCTCATATGCCTCTCTCTTGTTTGGCTAGAAGCCACAGGTGTGGTTTCAATTCTAGACCTGAAGGGCATCTAGGGGCCATAGTCTCAGTGGTTCCATCAGGCTCTATCAGACCAGCAAACCTGGTCCCTTTTTTTTTTTTCTATGATTTTGAGTTTTGTTCCACATTGTCACTGAAGCACTTTTATACACTATGAAATTTGTATAAATGTCTGTTCTCAGTAGTTCTAGAACTGCCCTTGTATTGGGATTAAACTGCTATATGAAAGAAAACACAGAGGCTTAAATAAGGTAGAGGTTAGTCTCTCATATAAGTAAGTTATGAATTAGACAGCACAGGACTGGTACGTATTTCCTGTGTCGTCAGGGACCCAGTATCCTCCTGTTGTGTGTGCTTTATCATTTATAAAGGTACTTCATGGTCACAAATGGCTGCTGGAGTATAAGCTGTCACATCCCACCCTCAGGAAATCATCCATTAGGGCAGTGGCATAGGAACAGACTTCCCCTATCTGAATGGAGCAGGAAAAGTGCTTCTTTTAGTTGGGTGACACTGCCACATAATTTTACTAGTAAGGGAAAGCAATGTTGAGTAGAACTTATAAGATGCCACAATCCTGGGGGAGAAAAGCTGCTATTTAATACTCAGAGAGGGGACCGAAAAAAAAAAAAACCTCGTTGCCATCGAGCTGATCCCAGCTCATTGCTTATTCCTAATTACTGTGTTCTGGTTACTAGATTCTGAAAAGAAATTGTCACTCCTGTCAGAGGAACAGCAAGCAACAAGCACTTTAGTAGAACGCATCAGGCAGAGTATTCAGCATAATGATGTTCTTAAACCCATCACCCTTCTTTCACAACAAATGAAACCAGACATGAAAAGACAAAGGTAATAATCCAGTGTGCTTCCTGCTTGGTGCCATGCAAAATAATTTCACAATTCTTTTTAAAAACTTACTTAAGTATCCCTGGTTGTAAGAGGAAATATACTCATTGTAGAGTATCAGGTTATATTACTAAGTGCTTGTCAGAATATTTGCATTCATACTTGAGCACAGGCACATAATAAAAGTGTCTGTGTAAACAGATAAAAACTGTATGAAGATAATTTATTGATATCTAGAATGTACTGGGTATTTTGGAAACATCACTTACGCAGTCCAAAAAGCAGCTAGCTTCAGGCATCTATAGTTTAAGGACAGGAAAATAGTATTACAAGTGTCTTTTCGTGGTTTCTGAAGCTTCTAAAGAAAGCAACATGAAGCATCATCAGAAATCAGTTAGCCTCTTTTTCTTCATGTACTTAGAAATCAGCTCATTCTGTAAGTTTAACCTTCATCTTTAACAACTAAGCCATGAAGCTCATTTTTAATGTTTCATTTGTGATATTTTTATGTTCACAAACTAAATAAAGGTTAATTTATGCTTTTTGTGGAATAAATAGTAAAGGGACCTTAGCATCTTTCACATTGTTTGTATCTAAGGGTTTTAGACCTTAATGAATTACAGAAATTAATGTCATTTTGTGAAGTGTCAAAAAAATGAGAGGACTCTTTTTGTGAAATTTAATTAGAAATTAGAGGTAAAACATTATATAATTTAAAAAAACTGTAATAGCAAAAACAAACCATTTTTATTATTAGATAAATAGGTTACAAAACCATTTTGTTATTGGTATAAATCTTTATGCCCATTAACTTTTTTAAAAAACTTTAATTTAAAATAGTTTGCTAAATAGTATAGTCCTGTGTACCATTCAGGAGCTCTGGTGGTGTAGTGCCTAAGGCATATTTGACTGCTAACTAGAAGGCTGGCGGTTCAAACCCACAACCACTCCTCAGAAGGAAGACTGGGCAATCTACTTCTGTAGAGGTACCACCTCGGAAACGTGAGGGGTCGCTGTGAGTCAGATTTGACTCGAGGGCAGTGAGTTCTTTTTAGTTTTTAGTGTACCATTCACCCATCTCCCTTCAAAGGTGACATCTTATGTAGCTGCAGTACAGTATCAAAACCAGGATATTGACATGGGTACACTGGTGTTAACTAAACAACTTATTTCATTTTCACCATTTTTAAACCTGTATTTGTGTGTGTGTGTTGAGGGTAGTATTTTTATACTTTATGTCTATTAACTTTATATTTATTTTATAGGAGTTTATATAGAGAAATCCTTTTCTTATCATTAGTGTCCCTTGGAAGAGAGAATATTGATATTGGTAAGTTGATTAATGATAGTTTATTTTAGAGGCTTATTTTCTAATATGATTTTTTAAATTGTAGCTATATATTTAAAGATTTTTACCATTAAATATATAGTTTAAATATATACAGATATACCCTGGAGATTGTGTAGGTTTGGTTGCAGACCACTACAGTAAAGCATGTCACACAAATTTTTTGGTTTCCCAGTGTTTATGAAAATTGTTTACACTATACTTTTGCCCATTAAGTGTGCAATAGCATTATGAAAAAGTCTGATGAAATATTTTGAGAATTACCAAAATGTGACAAAGACATGAAGTGAGCACATACTGTTGAAAAAATAGTATCAGTAGACTTGTTCACTTTGAGGTTGCCACAAACCTTTAATTTGTAAATAAACTCATTACCTGTGAAACACAGTAAAGCAGAGGACAGTAAAACATGCTGTATATGTAATTATAATTTGATTCAGTGCCATTTTTGACTGCATGACTTCTGTTTTCTTTATAAACAAGTTATAACTTTTTCAAAATGTCTTTCAGAGGCTTTTGACAACGAATATGGACTTGCATATAAAAGCCTATCTTCAGAGATTCTTGAAAAGTTGCAGAAAATTGATGCTCCGCCAAGTAACAGTGTGGAGTGGTGCAGGAAGTGCTTTGGAGCACCTCTTATTTAATTAAGAGATGAACTAACTCTTGGAGATGATATGTAATAAATTGTAATTCATACCGAATCATCTCAAAATGTAAAATGTCATTAAAATGCCCCAGGGTTTATTGCCATTGAAGACTTTCAACTTCTGAACTGCTTATCAGACTGTTGAAAATGAATTTTGATTTCTCAGTATTTTTATTAGTTTGATACTGATGAGAAACCATATGCTTCATCCTAGACACTTTGTTGATATATATTTGAAGCTATTGGATTTGGGAAATGGCAAATTAATGTAAACTTGCCTGGCCCGAAAACATATGAAATCTCTCAATTATAAGAGCAACTATTGGTGTACGTGTGTATATATATGTGGCTGTGTAGATGTGTTTATACAGCCATATTCTAAGTGTGTATTTATTGAAATTCTTAGATTATGTGCTGCAATACAATTTTTGAAAGGGGTCTCATTGACTGTTAAATAAGTGACTGCTACATTGGTGTGTAGTCATTAATCTCAAAATTACCTGAAAGTCTGACAATTGCCTTGCCTCTGACTTTAAATTTAATATATATCTTCACCTTTCGTATTACTTATTTACTTGCTTACTAGATTCTATTTTGAATATTGTTACTTCCTCCCATCTTTCAATACCATGTTAATTTACAACAGCTTTAAAATTGGAATGAATGAGCCAATGAAATGGCTTAGTAAATTTAGGTTGGCCTCATAATTTAAAAGATATTTGTAATGTGCTTAAAATGTTAAAAGTGTATAGTCTTTTGACCTGAAATCTTTGTCCAGACACATAAATCCTTGCTATTGCTCTTTTTAAAACCTGTGGGATAAACTTGCACTGCAGTTTTATTCTTATGTATTTTGATTTGTATGCCTGTGAGTAAAATGCACATATGTAAATAATGTTTAGATTGACTCAATGAAGTTCTAAAAACTTTAAAGCGAATTGAGTTTGTCAGTAGGTTTATGAAAATCATGACTTCACATTGCCTCACTTTGACTTTTATCATGTCCTTTGGTTAACATCCCTTAGAAGTATAAAGTGTGCCTTGCTTGCTGCATAATTTAAAAAACCAATAGTTGGGGAGATGGTGTGGTTAAGGTCAATCTGCTTTTACAGTAATTATGCAGGTGACTCAATCAACTGATTACTAGGCAGTACAGTTAAACAGTACAAATTCCCTTTCTACCTGGTGTAGCCTAATTATTGTACTAGTCTTTCAACTTAAACATTTCAGGACTAATCTGACCTATGTAGAATTATAGTCTGAATGAATTCGTCAGAAATTATGTACAGTTCTCATTACCTTCAAAATGGACGCTTTGCCTTGTTTCAGAATATATATTTTTGCAACTAAGACTTGGCACTAAAGTTTTCATACGTACTCAACGATGTTTGGTATCACCATGCTAGTATTAGAGTGAAAGCATATAAAAAATTGAGTTTGAATAAAATGAAATGTTCTGAGTTTACTGTGATTATCTATGTGTGACATATCTAAGGCTCCTGAAAATCTTAAGATTAATTCAAACTTTTGTGATTTTTATGAACTCCTGTCTAAGGAATAAATTGTTACTTATCATTGCACTTTAAAAAAAAAAAAAAATCTTTAATAGGCCAACTTGCTGAGTCCTGCTTAAATAAAACCCATTTACATCTTGGAAATTTTAACCTGCTGGTCAGTTTAGATATAGGGATTGGTTTAGGAAGTTGCTTAAAAGCTTTTTCTAACACCCACCACAAAAAAAGGGTATCACTAAAACTTAGAAAACTCATAGAACAAAATGTGTTTTCCTCCCCAAACTTGAATCATAATATTGAAACTTAATCTTGGTAACTACTGAAAGCAATCTTTGAAATAAATCAGTTGTTTAGTACAACCTTGTTTTGTTGTTGGGTGACATTCTGGATTTAAATTTAGCTTTTTATAGGTTACCGCCACTTGTGTGATTAAATACTGATTTTTTTAGTTGGCTCCACTCACTGAAATTAGAAACCAGGGTAATTTTCACATTTTGTGCCTAAGAATCAA
Source organism: Orycteropus afer afer (assembly GCF_000298275.1). NCBI lineage: Eukaryota > Metazoa > Chordata > Mammalia > Tubulidentata > Orycteropodidae > Orycteropus > Orycteropus afer. The sequence continues at coordinate 749,365 of NW_006921932.1, forward strand.
GCAGGTACTGGTTTTCTGGACTGTACACCAGATTTGCCTTTTGAAGTTAACCTACTGGGGACTGCAATTTGCCTGTTTGGGCTAATTTTATAAATGCTCCATCTTCTCCTTTTGCTTGTTTCAGAACTTCAACTTGCATTAATGTCAGTTCCCAGTTTTCATTTATCTACTTGCATCAACTTTCTAACACCACGCATTAAAAGCAGTGGTGACCTTGGTATGCAGACTGGTAGCCTTAGCCTCCTGTGGGAGCTTATTAGAAATGTGGTATCTGGGCCCCATGCATGAACTACTGAACCACAATCAGAATCTGCTTTGGAGTCCAATCTCCAGGTGATACAGAATAGTGATGCCCTACTGTACTATCTATATACGTTTCAACTATTTGAAAATTGCACTCCCATGTGCTTATATACTTCAAATGAGCCTCTTTACTTCAGCCTTAAAGCCTAATGTGCCTTGTTTTTAAGACCGTTATTCTGTAAATGAATAAAGTTGAACCCATTTCAGTTACTATAGAAAGTACTACAAAAAGTGTAAATGGTACTGTATTAAAAAAGTATGCTACTTTTTCTTTGCATCCTTTGTTGGTGCAGGTGTTTCTTATGTAAATAAGCAGTCAGCTTTTCAAGAGTGTGAGAGTCAAAGCATGGAAAAATTAACATTTCACTAGCTGAAAAGCTTTCTGTTAATGCAATAGATTTGCACTGGTTTTAAAAGCTTCATAAACTTTAATAAAAATGGTATCCATTAACTATGCTTTGTAACAAATTATCTTTTTACATGACACATGTCCATCTTCACAAGGGCACTTGCCATGTATTAAATTTTGTATAGATGTTGAAAAGCTGTATTCTGCAAAATAAAGTGTATAAATGATTTACAGTCTTCGTCACTTTATTTTCCCTACTGTTCCATGCCTTGCTAAAAAACCTTATATGAGTATCTTTTCCAGAGCCACCCACGCTCTGGTAGCATAGTGCCTAAGGCACTTGACTGCTAACCAGAAGATTGGCATTTCAAACCCACCAGCCACTCCTTGGAAGGAAGGTTGGGCAACCTACTTCCGTAGTGATACTGCCTTGGAAACCCAAGGAGGGGTTGCTATGAGTCAGGTCCGACTCAACAGCACATTCACCACCACCACCACCCAAAAACCTTTCTCTTGGACATTGCTTCCACCAATGAAAGGTCACACAGTCTCTATTTTATTTGCTCATGATTTCATTTCTGTATATACCCCTCTTTTCTCTCCCTTTCACCAATGAAAAAAGAGACTCGAATAAAAGACATGTAATGTATGGGCTTATTTATTTGTCTCAGAAATTTTTATTTCTGACTGGACTCAGACTTAGAGGTAGAAGCTCTCAGAGAGGACAGCCTCCGTCTCTTGGCAATCTGTTCCTGGCGCTTTTCTTTGGCCTCCTAAACAAACAGAACAGCACACAGTTAAGGCTTGACTGGATTAAGATACAAAGCCAAAGCTGAGCCTAAATTTTTTCAAATTTTTAAGACTTACCTTCATTCTCTTGGCCAAAAGTTTGGCATATTCTGCAGCCTCCTCCTTATTTTTCTTAGTGCGCTGTTTCTTCAGAGCAATACGCCTACGTTTGTGTTGCAGGACACGTGGAGTAACAAGACGCTGAATCTTGGGTGCTTTGGTTCTGGGTTTCTTGCCTAAAGATTGAGATGACCCAATCATTTTGAAGAATGACATCTATGTTTTTAAAATATTAGTAGCAATAGATTTAACTTAAACAATGTAGTAAGCACCTAGTCTTAACTATTCTACAACTTATATTGTAATGGTAGGTAATTAAAATTGAATTTCCCAGTTGTAAGTCATGAAGTCAGTTTTTAATGCCTACTTCAGACTTGCCCTCCCAGTAAAAATCTAAGAGGAGCCAACAGTCTAACTTTATTCAAGTTTTACCTAATGACCTTGTCAATCCTCACAAAACAGCTTGTTCAGCTATAAATTTTGTTGTCAAGTTCGAGCTCATTTCTAAATGTAGGCTACCCTTTGCTTATTAGCAATGCAGTCAAGCTCTATCCTTTCATAAAGTCAAAGGAAGTAAAGGACTTCCCTCTCACTTTGACTTCCCATTTATAATTAGATTTGTTCTGACAAAGTACTATACATATCCTTGTATTTTAGAAGATAGTGGCATTATTTTAAAAGTTTAATAATGCAGTTAACTGGTCAATGAAAATGAAATAAAGCATCATCCTATCATACTTATCCATCATTATGGCCCCACATGGGTTCACAGAGCAGCTTTTCATTTAGCCTTTCTGATCTGTATTTCTGTAACACTAATAAAGTCCTCTTCAGTAGTTCATGTATGATTTGGGGGAAGTGGTAAACATCTCAGGTAAGTACCTTTCTAAAACTACATGCTAAATCATTCAGATTTTGCTTACAAATTAGGTAAAATACTCCTATAATTTTAACAACAATCTTAAAAATACCTATTCAAGACTTTTACTCTGATGATGGTATTTCTAAGGGTAGATTATGGAAAACTGCTACATATTTGCCACCTGGAAATTTTTTTTTTTTTTTTTGCAATGTAGCTCCGTGAGAGTAGGAATTTTTCCCATTTATACAATACCCCAGCACCTAGAACAGTACACCTGGCACGCTCAAAGTGAATGAATATAAGCACTCGCTAAATGTCAGGCAGACATTCTTAATTCTGAAAACCAAAACCCAACCACTGCGTACATACTATTCTCTTTAGTATAAATATTCGTACATTTCACAACAGAAATACACCTGCTCTCTAGTATTCTGGATGAAACATTTTCCCAACTTCTAATTCTCATCAAGCCCAAACTACTGTTACCACAGCCCAGATAAGGAATACATTTCTCCAGCAAACAAGGTAACAGCACCTGACAATGCATGCATCGATGGCTAAAGAATCATGTCAGCTACAATTTCAAGAAAATTTTAACACTCTACAAGGCTTTGGATACAACAAAGCAGAAATAATAATGCTTGTGTACCTTATCCCACCCACCACACCAAAACATTTTCCTAAAACCTGTTAGCTGCTATCGAGTTAATTACAAGTTACAGCAACCCCATGTGGTAATCAATACAAGATAGGTTTTTATCTTCTAGAATACACAATCTACTAGAATCGTTAAATCACCAAAACTGATCAAGTACTAAATTTCATAATCTCTCCTACCTTCTTTGTTCAGGGGCTTTCTCACAACATACTGGCGGACATCATCTTCTTTAGAGAGATTGAAAAGTTTGCGGATTCTGCTAGCTCTTTTAGGTCCCAGGCGACGAGGCACAGTAGTATCAGTTAGTCCTGGAATATCCTTCTCCCCTTTAATAAAAAAAACCCAAGTTGAGAACACTCAGATTAGCATCCACAATGCAACCCCGGACAGATTTGCGCTTTCTCTCTCCAGTTCTCCTTGGTCTGTAACAGGAATGCCCCTTACTCAGCAGCAGGCGGACACGGCCATGGGTCAAGACACCCTGCTTCATGGGAAAACCCTGTTTGTCGTTCCCACCACTGATTCGGACAACATAACCCTGCATGAAGACACAACAATATTTACTATTTGTATTTAAAATTTACAGAACACTGGAGAGTGGCCTCTATGAACTACACCATCAGTTCTCGAGTAGGTTATTAAGACCAATTTGAAACATTTTTAATAAATTCCTTCCAACCTAGTTGTATTTCTAGTTTGTTTTACTTAGACCAGCAGCACTATAAAGGGCAGGAGTATTTAATAAACCAAAACAGCAAATACAAAAACGAGCAGCAAATACAAAAAATAAACCCTTCTTGGCACTTACTGACATTCGGGAGTGACTTGGGTGAAATAAAACCCAGAATTCGAACCCCACCGAAAAGACCGTGGTCTTACCAACGGCGTTTGCCATCTCTCATTCACATTAGCTGCAGCAATGTGGTAAGTCAACTTTTACCTTCCACTCGTCTCCTAGAGAATCAGCAGCAACTTCTGTGGCCATTCGCTTCTCATAAAAGGTACGAAGTTTGCGTTCATCGTCCACTTCAATGAGTTTCTGGCAGCCAGTGGCTGGAAAGGAGATGTTCAGCTAAGAATCAAAAGCAAAAATAAAAATCTTATGAATCCTGCAAAATCGCGTACAAGAATAATTCTGTTGTAGAAAAACTTCCAAATCACTGCCAGCAGGAGGAAATTTCAGATACTGATTCCATTCTCCAAAGCACATGTGAGCATAACTTACAACAGGCAAAGTACTAAATAGGGCACCTCTGACATCAAACCCCGAGTAAGGGACTTGGGTGGCGAAGGGTGCTCCTCACAGTTGACCACCACCAAGAGCGGGGAGCCCAATCTAGATACGGGGTGAGGGTACGCACCGCAGGCCTGTCGCAAAACTGGCAGCAGGCCCGCCTCGAAGGCGCCACCATGGCGCTCCCAGCCCGGCGCAGCTCCTGCCGTAATCACCCGTCATCCGCCCTCCTAAGGAGCCCTGGTCTCCGGGAACCGATCTTTCTTCTGCCCCAGGAACCTCTCCACCTAGAATCGTGATCTCGGCGTGCCGAGAGTGCGTCAGCGCCATGTTTTGAAGCCCGAATCAAGGTACCACAACCTAGTGTAACGCCCGCTACCACTTCCTACCTTCATGGTGAAACAGCCGATCGCAGCCGCGGCGCCACGAAAAAGAGACCCAAGTTCCGCTGAGGCCTAGTCACATAGTTGGCCTCAGTTCTCGCGAGATGAGGAGGGGGGGTTGATAGCGGAAATGAGCACAGATAGACTCCACTTCCGGGGTGGGGCAAATCCGAGAAGGACTAGAAATTAGGCGCGCGGCATAGGCATGGCTGCTTCCGCGGCGGTGCCGCGAATAAGGTTGGACTTGTTTAGTTTTGGAGGGTTATCTGATCTTTCCCGGGTTTGCGTAGTGCCTCCAGCGGAGGCCCATCTCGGTCGCTGACGCTTCTCTTGATGGTTCTTAAGGATGAGGGAAGGAGCTCTGGTAGCATAGTGGCTAAGGCACTTGACTGCTAACCAGAAGGTATGAGTCGGGTCCGACTCGACGGCACATAACAACAACAACAACAAAGGATGAGGGAAGGACCGGCTTCTCTTTTCGGCTAAATAGTCCTGTCCTGTAATTCAAGTTCCGCCCAAAGATTTCCAGTTCAGGAGCGTGTTGTGCCCTGATCCTGTCAACTCACAGCAAGAACTCATTTTGAAAACAGAGATTTTTTTTTTTCGTCCTTAAATATTCAGCCATCACTTAAACCTCTCAAACCACTCTGCAGTCTTTGCTGTCCAATGTCTAGACCACCCAACGTGCTTCCTAGATAATTTTCCTGCTTTTTCGCTTGTCTTACCGCATGCAGTTCATTTTCCACATAGCAGCCACTGTGATATTTTTAAAGCGCAAATGTGTATCACTCTCTTACTGGAAATGGCACTGTTTACTTCCCATTGTAACTCACTTATTGCCACTCGTTAATGACATGCAGGCCTTTCAAATTAAATGTCACCTTCTAAGAGAAACCTTTACTGACCACACTACTTAAAAATAGTATCCCCTTCCTTATTCTTTATCTTAACACTGTCAGCTTTCTAGTATCTAATGATGCATAGTGGCTAAAGCACTTGACTGCTAATCAGAAGGCTGGCGGTTCAAACCCACCAGCCACTCCTCGGAAGGAAGGTTGGGCAATCCTACTTCC
>NW_006921932.1:755300-760601 GCF_000298275.1 Orycteropus afer afer
AGACACTTGCCTGCTAACCAGACGGCTGGCGGTTCAAACCCACCAGCCACTCCTTGGAAGGAAGGTTGGGCAATCCTACTTCCGTAGTGATACTGCCTTGCAAACCCAAGGAGGGGTCGCTATGGGTCGGGGCCGACTCGACGGCACATAACAACAACAGATGGCAGTGAGTTTTTCTTTTTTTCATGATATATAAATTTCTTGTTTATGGCCAGCTTCCTCCATTGGATAATAGATGAGGGCAAAGCTCATGTTTTATTAATTTCACGTGATATACTTAGGACTTAGCATAGTGCATGGAACATAGTTAAATTGTTCAGTTAACATTTATTAAGTGATCACACCCCAGCTCTAGTCATATTAGTCTGTTCGGATGTGGCAGTATGGAGCTAAGGCATCCCTAATGGCACAAATGGTTAAGCACTCAACTACTAGCTGAATGATTGGCAGTTCAAACCAAACCAGGGTGCCTTGGAAGACATTTCTGGCAATCTGCTTCTGAAATGTCACAACTTTGGAAACCCTATGGAGCAGTTCTACTCCGTACACATGGGGTCACCATGGAAAACAGCCAGCAAGAATAAGTAAGCGTTTGAAAGATTGGGCAGTGTTCTGGTTCTCTAGTGCAGCGCTAACAAAATTACCACAAATGGATGGCTTTAATAAACAGGTTTATATTCTTAGAGTTTAGGAGGCTAGTAGTCCAAGTTTAAAGTGCCAGCTCTAGAGACTGGGTGAAAGACCCTTGGTTTTGGGCTTCACTTCTGCCTCTTGCTTCCAGCCCACTGAAGATGGAGGCTTCTCTTAACTCAAACATCTCCTTGCTGCTGAGGCTGATAAACCCAAGGTGAACAAATAAAATGGTACAGTCTTAAGATGACCAAACAACATGGCAGGCCACTAGTTCAAGTCCAGAGACAGTCCCAAGCTTGGCAGGAAATGTGGCAGACTGCTGAAGGCTTGGCTACATGCAGGGTCCAAGCATGCTACAAAGCTCAGAGACCTTCCTCAAAGCTTTTTATATGCTGGAAGCAGACCACATCCCTAAGGCAGCTGCTCCAGTACAGTACACCATGGAGTTGATTCCCAGTCTCATCATGGGAAATAACTACATCCAGCTGCCGAGCCACTCAAAACGAGGCCCAGTCAAGTTGACACACAACTTAACTACCACAGCAGTCTGCTTCCGTAAAGATTTACAGCCTTGGAAACCCAGTGGGGGTTGCTGTAAGTCGGAATAGACTCAATGGCAGTGAGTTTGGTTCGTTTTTGATTTATTATTGTAAATATTGAATCAGCAATGGTGTAGTCCTCCAGAGCATTCCTGGGAAGATCAAATTGGGAACCTAGGTGATCTAACTGAACCGCATACTCTTGATCAGTACCATGAAGAAAGTAATACTTACTATCAGCTAAATACTTGTTTCGTTCTGCTGTGCATGGGGTTGCTGTGAGTCGGAAACGACTCGACGGCACTTAACAACAACAACAAATACTTGTTGCTGTCTAATCGATTCTGACTCATAGCAACCATATAATTAAGAACCCCTTTCTCTAGATAGAAAAGAGCCTTGGTGCTACAGTGCTTCAGCTAACCGAAAGATTAGTGGTTTGATATCCCAAGCTACTTTGTGGAAAGAAGATGTGGCAGTCTGCTTCAGTAAAGAATTACAGCTTTAGAAACTCTGTGGGGCAGTTCTGCTAGGTCCTGTAGGGTTGCTGTGAGTCATCTACTTAAGATTTACTCCATATTTTTTTCTCCAAAAAAAATTAAATATTAAAACTGATTTCCTAGTAAACAAAAATTTTACTTTCCAAAATCATTACCCACCATTTTATCTTTACAAAGTTTTGAGTATAGACATATTTCACATGCAAAGTTGAAAGATTCTACTAAATCTTGTTTGGCCATCTGATATTAATACATGTAATATTAGTGAAATGATTGTTGTTGTTGTTGTTGTTTGCCGTCAAGTCGGCCCCGACTCATAGCGACCCCTCCTTGGGTTTGCGAGGCAGTATCACTACGGAAGTAGGATTGCCCAACCTTCCTTCCAAGGAGTGGCTGGTGGGTTTGAACCGCCAGCCGTCTGGTTAGCAGGCAAGTGTCTTAGCCACTATGCTACCAGAGGATGCTTTGTAAAATCTTTGTATGTAATTTTTTAGGTGAAATTCACATAAGAAAATTAACCATTTTAAAGTAAATAATTTTGTTGCATTTACTGCATTCACAATATTGTGCATCTACCAACATCTACCTAATTCCAAAACATTTTCATCACCCCAGAATAAACGCTGAACCAATTAAGGCATTCTTCCATTCCCTTCTCCCCTAAGCCTCTGACAACCAACCAATCTGTTTTGTCTCTATGGATTTACCTATTTGGGATATCTCATATAAATGGAAACACAATATATGACTTTGTGTGTCTGGCTTCTTTAATTTTTGAATTAAGTTTGGTACAATTTCATTCTTTTGTATATAGCGGTGGCCATTTTGGATTTTAAAGTGACAGCATTTTCATTCAGATTTCAGGGACCTAAGAATAGGCTCCATTTGCCAAGGACGGCAGGGACATATGGGAAGCTGACAATGAGAAAGGAGACAGATGGTCAATGTATAAGTGCTGCCAACTAGTGAATGGAAGAGCACAGCACAGTACCCTACTTACGTAGATAACATACAAAGAAAATGAAAATCGCAGGCAAGTCAATCCAACATAAAATCACCAATTAAATATAAATACAAAAGCATCACAATGCCTCAGAGACAACAGAACATCACAGTCCACACAAAGAAGCAAGATAAATCAGGTGAAACAAGGGACGAGGATATGACCCAAAACACATCCCTGAGGAAGAACGCAGCATTGGAACTCACTGATAAGGAATTCAAAAGAATTATATTTAGGTACCTTCAACGAATTGAGTCACATCAAGGAAAACACTGACAAACTGAGGAAAGCACAGAGAAGACCCTAGAACAATTTTGAAAGACAATACAAGAACAAAATGACAAAATAAATGAAAAGTCAGAAATGATACAAAATCTACAGACAGCAATCCAAAAGATTAATACTAAATTTTCGGAAATAGATAACACATTGAACAGGCAAAGGAATAGAATCGAATCAATGGGAGACAGAATTAGTGAGATTGATGGCAAATACCTCAATACTTATTTGGAAAGGGATCAGTCAGAAAAAAGATCAAAACATAATTAAGAAAGCCTAAGGATCATGTGGGATACCATCACAAGGAATAACCTATGTGGAATCAGAATTCCAGAACAAGAAGAGACAAATTACAGAAAAAATTGTCAGAGATAAGTTGGAAGAGAATTTTCCTGGTATGATGAAAGATGAGAATATATCCATTCAAGAAGTCCAATGAACCCCAAACAAGTTACACCCCAAAAGAAAATTACCAAGACATATCATCATCAAACTCACCAAAAGCAAAGACAAAGAAAGAACCCTGAAAGCAGCACAAGAAAAACAAAGAGTTACCTACAAGGGGCAACCAATAAGACTAAGCTTGGATTTCTCAACAGAAACCATGCAGGCAAAAAGACAATGGGATGGTATATATAAAACCCTGAAAGAAAAATTTCCAACCAAAATTATATACGCAGCAAAATGTCCCTCAAATATGATAGTGAAATTAGGACATTTCCAGATAAGCCGAAATTAAGGGAATTTGTTCAAACCAGACCAACCTTACAAAAGATGCTAAAGGAAGTCCTTTGGACAGAGAACCAACAACAGCAAACAACAACTGACCATTAACACACATGATGACATAACCTAGAAACCAACCCAGTTATAGAAGTGTCCAAAGTAAATAAGCCTACAAGATTGTAAACAGGGAACCAGAGACATCAATTGACAAATGAATACAACTACAAACCAAAAAGAGGGAAAAAAATTGTGTAGTTTCAGAACTTCTAAATGGTAGAGAAGTCAAGACAACTGCAAGATACAATAGACTGTTCTAAACTTGGGAAGAAAATTATAAATCACAGGATAACCTCAAAAGAAAAAGATAAACCTTCGCATCAAAATAAAAAATAGGACTAGCACAAATATTTAGGAAATACTAAAACACTAGCAATGAAGGAGGTGATAACATGATTCATAAACAAAATGAGCTCAGCAGAGAAAATTATGTGGAACAAAGAAATCGACACCATGAAAAAGCACATAATAAATTGACAGCAAAAAAAAATCATATTTGTTGATAGTTACATATCTGACAAGGGACTTATTTCTAAAATTTATAGAAAACTCCAACACCTCAACAACAAAAAGACAAACAATGCAATTAAAAAATGGGCAGAAGACATGAATAGACACTTCATCAAAGAGGATATTCAGGTGGCCAGCAAATACATGAACAAATGCTCACGATCATTAGCCATCAGAGAGATGCAAATCAAAACAACAATAAGATACTATCTTACCCCAGCACTAATGGCAAAGTTCCGCAAGACAGAAAATAACAAATGCTGACAAGGATATGGAGAGATTGGGACTCTCATACACTGCTGATTGGATTGTAAAATGATACAACCAGTGTGGAAAGCAATATGGCGATTTCTTTAAAAAGCTGGAATTAGAAATACCATTTGACCCAGCAATCCCATTACTAAGTATATATTCTAAACAAGTGAGACCCAGGACAGGAACAGGTATATGCACACCCATGTTCATCGCAGCACTATTTACAATAGCAAAAATATGGAAACAACATATGTACCCATCAACAGAAGAATGGATAACCAAACTGTGGTACATACACATAGTGGAATACCATGCTACACTAAAAAATAATGGATAATCTACAAAACAGCACAGAACATGGATGAACTTGGAGAACATTTTGCTGAGTGAAATAAGTCAATCACAGAAGGACAAATATTGTATTAGTTCATTATTGTAAAAAGGCAAGGAAAGGTTTATACATGGAAGGAAACTTTCTTTGTTGGTTACCAGGGGTGGGAGTTGAGGGGAGGGAACACTGAAAAATAATTAATTAATTAATTTAAGAAATATACATATCATAAGCAAACTTGCAGGTGCTCTGGTAGCATAGTGCCTAAGGCACTTGACGCTAACCAGAAGGCTGGCGGTTCAAACCCACCAGCCACTCCTCAGAAGGAAGATGGGGCAATCTACTTCCATAGTGATACTGCCTCGGAAACCCATGGATGGGTTGCTCTGAGTCGGGTCCGACTTGACGGCACATAACAACAACAGGATGTTGTTTTAGAGTATTTCACTCTTAAGCTGAGTAGACATT
>NW_006921932.1:760701-768212 GCF_000298275.1 Orycteropus afer afer
TTCAAACCCACCAGCCACTCCTCAGAAGGAAGATGGGGCAATCTACTTCCATAGTGATACTGCCTCGGAAACCCAAGGAGGGGTCACTATGAGTCGGGTATGACTCGACGGCATATAACAACAACAACAACAAGCAAACTTGCAAAAACCAAAGACAAAGAATCCTGAAAACAGCTTAGGAAAAATGAAAAGTCACCTGCAGAGGGGAACTGGTATGACTAACCTCTTATTTCTCAGCAGAAGACATGCAGCAGGAAGACAATGGGATGGCATATATAAAACCTTGAAAGAAAAAAAAAAAACCTGCCAAACAAGAATTATATATCCAGGAAAATTGTCTCTCAAATATAATGACAATTAGGACATTTCCAGAAAAAGAGAAATTAGGGGAATAGTAAAAACCAGACCAACCTTACAAAAAATATCAAAGGGAATCCTTTGGACTGAAAACCCACATCAGACACCAACCTGAGATTAGGATACAGAACCACATCAGCCAGATACCATCCCAAATAAAGAATTCTCAAAAAATTAAACAAAGCTGAAAGACTGAAAACAGAGAACAAGAGATATCAATCTGTTAATGGTAATATCATGCACACAGAGACACACACAAAAGACATAAATGATGTAGTTATAGAACTTTCATATTGAGAGGAAGTCATGGTGATATAAAGAAATAGAAGACTCCTTTAAACACAGGAAGGAGCTCTGGAGCGTAGTGCCTAAGGCATTTGACTGCTAACCAGAAGGTTGGGGGTTCAAACCTACTAGCCACTCCTTTGAAGGGAAGATTGGGTGATCTACTTCCATAGTGATACTGCCTTGGAAGCCCGAGGAGGGGTCGCTAGAATTGGATCTGAATCAACGGCAGGAGTTTGGTTTTGGTTTTAAACTTAGGAAGTTAAAGATAAATTTCAACGTAATCACAAAGAAAGTTAATAAACCTACTCAATAAAATAAAAAAAGAAGAAAACCATGAAGACTCAGTAAATACCAAATCAACAACAAACAAAAAGAACTCAACATAGAATACTAAGCAGAACAAAGAAACCACCAACACCACACACACACACAAAAAGCTCAACACAATGTCAGCAGTAAACTCATACCTATTGATTGTAACACTGAGTGTAAATGGCTTAAATGCACCAGTAAAGAGGCAGTTGCAGAATGGATATAAAAATATGACCCAACAATATGTTGTTTACAAGAGACATAACTTAGACACAAACAAAAACTCAAAGGATGGAAAAAAAATTTATCAAACAAACAAAAAAGCAGGAGTGGCAATATTAATCTCTGATAAAATAGACTAAGGAAAATCCATCGTAAAAGATGAATAAAGGTATTATATCATGATTAAAGAGCAATCCACCAAGAGGACATAGCCATAATAAATAACCACACACCCAATGACAGGGCTCCAAAATACATGAAATGACTCTGTTGTTGTTTGTTGTTATGTGCTGTCGAGTCAGACCTGACTCATAGCGACCCCTCCTTGGGTTTCCAAGGCAGTATCACCACGGAAGTAGATTGCCCAACTTTCCTTCTAAGGAGTGGCTGGTGGGTTTGAACCGCCAGCCTTCTGGTTAACAGTCAAGTGCCTTAGGCACTATGCTACCAGAGCTCCTATGAAATGACTCTAATAGCATTAAAAAGAGAAAAAGTTCCACAATAATAGTAGGAAACTTTAATTCACTATTTTCAGTGAAGGACAGAATAATTGGAAAGAAACTTGTCAAAGATACAGCAGATCTAAATGCCACAATCAACCAACTCAATTTTGTGTTTGTGTGTGTATATCATATGTTTATACACATATAAATAACATTTCATGCAACACCAGAAATTATACATTTTTTTCCAACTCACATGGGTCATTCTCCAGAGTAGATCACATTTTAGGCCACCAAACAAGCCTCAATAAAATCCAAAACATTGGAATAATACAAAGCATTTTCTCTCATCATAATGCTATAAAAGTAGAAATCAGTAATAGGAAGAGCAAGGAAAAAAAAATCAAATACCTGTAAACTACATAACACCTTACTTGAAAACTGCTAGGTAATAGAAGAAATCAAAGGTGAAATTTTGAAAATCAAATAGGATTTTCAAATAGGAATGTAAACACAACAAAAAAAGTTTGGGGCAAAGCAAAAGCAATGCTCAGAGGTCAGTTGATAGCAATTAACACACCAAAAAAGAAGAAAGGGCCAAAATAAAAACATTAATCCTACAACTCAGACAAATATGGAGCAATAAAAGAAGTCGTAACTCACCAGAAGAAATGAAATAATAAAAGATTAGAGCAGAAATAAATGAAACAGAAAATAATAGAAAGGATCAACAAAACCAAAAGTTAGTTTTTTTGAAGGATCAATAAAATTGACAAACCACTGGCCAAATTAACAAAAGAAAAGCAGGAGAAGAAGCAAATAACCCAAATAAATGAGATGGGTGACATTGCAACAAAACCAACTGAAATAAAAAGGATCATAAGAGAATGCTATGAAAAATTGTACTCCAACAAATTTTAAAACTTATAGAAAATGGACACATTTCTAGAAATACACTACCTACATATGCTAACACAATCCAAGGTAGAAAATATTAACTGATGCATAACAAAAGAAGAGATGAAGAGGTAATAGACTCCCCAAAACAAAAAAAGCCTTGGCCCAGATGACATCATTGGAGAATTCTACCAAACATTCAGAAAAGAGCTCACATCAATACTACTCAAACTATTTCAGACCACAGAAAAGGAAGGAATACTCCTGAATTAATTGTATGAAGCCAGCATATCATATCATATATTTATAGACATATAAAGAACATTTCATGCAACACCAAAAATTATACATTTTTTTCCAACTCACATGGGTCATTTCCAGAGTAGATCATATTTTAGATCACCAAACGATCCTCAATAAAATCCAAAACATTGAAATAATACAAAGCACTTTCTTTCATTACAATGCTATAAAAGTAGACATCAGTAACAGGAAAAGCATACCCTAGTACCAAAGCAAGGCAAAGACCCCACAAAAGAAGAAAATAACAGACCAATATCCCTCATAAATATAGATTGAAAAATTCTCAACAAATTTCTAGCCAATAGAATTCAACAGCATATCAATAATAATAATAATACATCATGACTAAGTGGGATTTATACCAGGTATGCAAGGAAGGTTCAACTTTAGAAAACTGATCAGTATAATCCATAATATAAAGAAAAGAATCACATGATCATCTCAATCAATGCAGAAAAAGCTTTGATAAAGTTCAATACCAATTCCTGATTTAAAAAAACTCTCAGAGAAATAGGAATAGAAAGGAAATTCCTCAACACAATAAAGGCCAGTTATCCAAAACTAATAGCCACCATTATTCTCAATGGAGAGACACTGAAAACACTCACCTTGTGAATGGGAACCAAATAAGGATGCTCTTTATTTCCACTCTTATTCAACATTGTACTGGAAGTCCTAGCTAGAGCAATAAGTCAAGAAAAACAAAACAAAACAAAGAATATTCATTTTTTTTTTAAAAAAAAAGTAGTAAAATTATCCCTATTAACAGATCATATGATCCTGTGCATAGAAAATCCCAGAGATTCCACAAGAAAGCTACTGGAACTAGTAGATGTTCAGCATAGTAACAGGATATAGGATCAACATCCAAAAATCAGTTGGATTCCTCTACACCAACAAAGAGAGCTTCAGAAAGAAAATCAGGAAAACAAAACCATTTGCAATTGTTGTTGTTGTTGTTATGTGCCGTCGAGTCAGCCCTGACTCATAGCGACCCCTCCTGGGTTTCCGAGGCAGTATCACTACGGAAGTAGGATTGCCCAACCTTCCTTCCGAGGAGTGGCTGGTGGGTTTGAACCGCCAGCCTTCTGGTTAGCAGTCAAGTGCCTTAGCCACTGTGCTATCAGAGCTCCCAATAGACTCTCCAAAAGATACAATACTTAGAAATAAATCTAACTATACAAAGAAATCTAACCCATACAAAGAAAATTACAAAACATTATAGCAAGAAAACAAAAAAGAACTGTATAAATGGAAAAACATACTATGCTCATGGAGAGGAAGACTTAACAATTGTGAAAATGTTTGTACTACCTAAAGCGATCTGTGGATCCAAATTCCAACAACATTCTTTTGCAAGATTAGAGAAACTAATCACCAACTTTACATGGAAAGTATGTCAGCCCTGGATAAGTAAAGCATTACTGACAAAGAAGAGTGATATAGGAGGTCTCACACTACCTAATCTCAGAAGCTACTATACAGCCCTGGTACTCAAAACATCTTAGTACTGGTACCATAGACACATAGTCCAATGGAACAGAATTGAGAATTCAGACATTAATCATTCACCTGTGAACAGCTGATCTTTGACAAAGGGCCAACACCCCATTAAATGTGGAAGAGAAGGTTTATTTAATAAATGATACTGGGAACACTGGATGTCTATCTGTAAAAAAATGAAACAGGACCTGTACCTCACACCATATACAAAAACTAACTCAAAATATATTAAAGACCTACATATAAAATCTAAAACTGTAAATATCATGGAAGAAAAAAGAAAAATAATACTGTTGTTGTTGGGTGCCATAGAGTCAGTTCCAACTCATAGTAGCAACCCTGTATATAACAGAATGAAACACTGCCCAGTCCTGCACCATCCTCACAATTGTTGGTATGCTTGAGCCCATCATTGCAGCCACCATATCAGTCCATCTCATTGAGCATCTTCCCCTTTTTTGCTACCTTCTGTTTTACCAAGCATGATATCATTTTTCAGGGACTGGTCTCTCTTGATAACATGACCTAAGTACAGGAGACAAAGTCTGGCCATTCTCCCACTTAAGGAGTATTCTGGCTGTACATTCTCCAAGACAGATTTGTTCATTCTTCTAGCAGTCCATAGTACATTCAGTAACCTTTGCCAACACCACAACTCAAATGTGTCAGTTCTTCTACAGTCTTTATTAATTGTCTAGCTCTGACATGCATACGAGGCTATTGAGAACACCATGACTTAGGTCAGGACTACCATAGTCTTCATAGTGACAGCTTTGTTCTTTAACACTATAAAGTATTACAGCAGATTTGCTCTGTGTAATATGTTGTTTGATTTCTTGACTGGTGCTTCCATGGACGTTGATTGTGGATCTAAGTAAAATGAAACCTTTGACAACTTCAAACTTTTCTCCATTTATCATGATGTTGCTTTTAGGTCCAGTTGTGAGGATTTTTGTTTACTTTATGTTGAAGTATAATCTAGTGAAGGCTGAAGTCTTTGATCTTCATCAATAAAGTGCTTCAAGCCTTCAGTCTAACCAGCAGGCAAGGTTGTGTTATCTGCATATGTCAGATGTTAATCAGTCTTCCTCCAATCCTGATGCCATGTTCTTCTTCATATAGTCCAGTTTCTCAGATTGTTTTCTCAGCATACAGATTGAATACGTATGGTGAAAGGATACAACCCTAACCACACATTTCCTGATTTTAAACCAGTTGGTATCTCTATGTTCTGCTTGAACAACTGCCTCTTGGTCTATATACAGATTCCACATGAGCACAATGAATTGTTCTGGAATTCCTATTCCTTGCAATGTTATCCATAATTTGTTGTGATACACACAGTCAAACGTCTTTGTATAGTCTATAAAATACAGGTAAACATCTTGCTGATATTCTCTGCTTTCAGCCAATATTCATCCGACATCAGCAGTGATATCCCTCATTCAGTATCTTCTTCTGAATCCAGCTTGAATTTTTGTCAGTTTCCTGTTGATGTACTGCTGAACTGTTTTGCCTTATTTTCAGCAAAATTTTACTTGTGTGTAATATTAATATTGTTCAATAATTTACACATTCTGTTGGATCATTTTCCTTTGGAATGGGCGCAAATATGAATCTCTTTCAGTCGATTGGCCAGGTAACTGTCTTCCAAATTTCTTGGCATAAACAAGTGAGCACTTCTAGCACTGCATCTGTTTGTTCAAATGTCTCAATAGGTATTCCAGCAATTCCTGGAACCTTGTTTTTCACCAGTGCCTTCAGAGCACCTTGGACTTCTTCCTTCGATACCATCACTTCTTGATCATATGCTACCTCCTGAAATAGTTGAACGTTGGCCAGTTTTTTTGTTTTTTTTTTTTGTACATGGACTCTGTGTATTCCTTCCATCTTCTTTTGATGCTTCCTGCATTGTTCAATATTTTGCCCATAGAATGCTTCAATATTGCAAGTTGAGACTTGAATTTTTTTCCTCATTTCTTCCAGCTTGAGAATTTCCTAGCTTATTTCCTTTGCATTTTCTAACTCCAGGTCTTGGCACATTTCATTATAATATGTTGCCTTCTGGCGCTGTCCTTTGAAATCTTCTGTTCAGCTCTTTTACTTCATTTTTTTTTCTGTTTGCTTTAGCTACTCTTGAGTTTGTTTTTTATTTGGAATATATGGCACAAATAGAATATCAAACATAACTAAAATGCACAAACAGCAGAAGATGAACTGTATATATGGTACCTCCTGAAAATTAAATACATAGGCTCATCAAAAGACTGCTGCAAAGAGTAAAAAGATAACTTACAGAATGTGGGAGAAAATTTGGCTACAATATATCCATGGGTCTAATCCTTAAAATTTATAGAAGATATCAACAACAAAAAGACAAATAACCCAGTTTAAAAATGGACAGCAGATATGAGCAGACACTTCGGCAAAGAAGATATTCACGTGGCTAACAAATACATGAAGAAATAAGCCATTACAGTTGTTGTTGTTGTTGTTGTTATTTGCCATCAAGTCGGCCCCGACTCATAGCGACCCCTCCTTGGGTTTCTGAGGCAGTATCACTATGGAAGTAGGAATGCCCAACCTTCCTTCCGAGGAGTGGCTGGTGGGTTTGAACCGCCAGCCTTCTGGTTAGCAGTCAAGTGCCTTAGGCACTATGCTACCAGAGCTCCTAGCCATTACAGAGATGCAAATCAATGAGATAAACTATCTCATCTAGACAATAACAGCACTTTAAGAAAAAGAAAACCAAATAACAAATGTTGATGATGTTGTGAGGAGATTGGACCTCTCATCCAGTGCTGGTGGGAATGTAAAATAGTACAACCACTATGGAAAATGGTATAGCATTTCCTTAAAAAATTAGAAATAGAAATACTGTATGATTCAAGAACGCCATTCCTAGGTATATGCTCTAAAGAAATAAGAGCCATAACATGAATAGACATATGCACACCCACGTTCATGCAGCAATATTCACAAAAAGATGGAAACAACCTAAGTGTACATCAATGGATGAATGAATAAACTAACTAGTATACATACAGAATGGATGATTCAATGATAGAGAATAAAAATCCTTGAAGCTTCTCATAACATAGATGAATTTGGAGAACATGCTTAGTGAGATAAATCAACCACAAAAGGATAAATATTCTATGAGAGCACTACTCTCTCTCTCTCTCT
>NW_006921932.1:783868-792877 GCF_000298275.1 Orycteropus afer afer
TTCTAATTTTTCATTTATTTTGTCATTTTGTTCTTGTATTTTCTTCCAAAATTCTTCTAGGGCTTTTTCTGTGTTTTCCTTGGTCTTTCTCTCAATCCTTTGAAGATACTTGAATATGATTCTTTTGAATTCCTTATCAGAGAGTTCCCATGTTGCTTTTTCCTCAGGGATGTGTTCTGGCTCTATATCCTGTTCCCTTGTTTCTACCACTTTATCTTGCTTCTTTATGTGGACTGTGATGGTCTGTTATCTCTGAGACATTGTGGCATTACTGTATTTAGATCTCTGTTAACTGTTTGTGATGATTAGCCAAGTGTGATTCAGGCTCTTCTTGGTGGTTTTTTATCATTGGCCTGGTTGAGAAGCAGGTGGTGGCTCTCGCCCAGTAAGTGAAGTTGCAGTAGGTGTGGATGTAGTTGTGTCTTATGGTGACTGTTGCTGTCTCCCACTCAGTTACACAAAATTTACAATTGAATAACCATCAAAAAATTAAAAGCACATGGACAAAAAATACACCCTGTAATCACACAGGAACAGTAGCCAAGAAAAGAAAAAAGGGTAAAAGAAGAAGAAAAAAACAAGAAAACCTGCAATATCTGGGTATAGGGCAATAAGAGAAAAAAGGTAGAGAAGGAGAATAATGAAGAAAAAAATGGGAAAAAGGCAAAAAGAAAAACAAGGAACAGGGTTAACCATGAGGAAAAAAAATTTTTTTTGCAACCAGGAACAGGGAAAAGAAAAAAAGCTGGAAACTAGAACCTGGGGGGAGAAGAATAAAGAATAATAGTAAACAGGACAAAAGTATTAATAATAATAGTTGTTTTAAAACAGACAAAAACAAGCAGACTAAAAATGAGAAAAAAGAAAGAGAAAAAAAAGAAAAAGAAAATAAATCAGGGGAGGGCAGGGCAGGGCACCCAGGCTCCCTCTGAACACACAGACTGGGAAGGAGTTCCTGTGGGCCCAGAAGGTGGGTGGGAGTGGGGGATGGCTGCATCTCCATTCACCAAGTGGGTGTGGGGTATAAGATTAACAAGGGGAATGTCGCACCTTTTCAGTCATCCAGGTTACTGGCAAGCGGAATCTGTTCTTAAGCCCCTGGAATCTGCGAGAGCGCTGTCTCTTTAAATATCTGAAATGGTCAAGCTGCTTGTAAACATTCAAAATGGCTGCGCCCCCAGTGAGCTAAAAGTCCACAGCTCAGCCCGCCTTCATCTTTGCTGCTGCTTTGCCTTTTGTCCCCCAGCCACCAGAGCAGTCCTCTGTTCAGTCCCTGGCTAGCAGGACTGATTGTTAGGTTAATTCTTAGGTCCTACCACCACTCGGCAATCTCCAAGCTGTCTGTGCCATCAGGATTGCTCAGGATTGCTGCCAGAATGCAGCTCTGTTTGTCTCCTTTTTTGGTATTTTCATGCAAATTCTTCTGCTAGTTGAGGTTTAGTCCACTTCTATATCCTTCCCTTCAAGGCTCAGGGGTCCAGGATTATCTTCTGTGTCTGTGTTAATTGGTTCCCCTTTTCTTTGTTGAAGAGGGTCTGTGCAGTCTTTCTGCCTATTCTGCCATCTTACCGGAACTCCAAGGTGGTAAATCTTTATAGAAGTAGATTGATTGCCCCATCTTCCTTCTGTAGAATGTCTGGTAGGTTTGACCCACTGAACTTCTGGTTAGCAGTCAAATGCCTTAGGCACTGTATCACTGGAGCTTATACACATCACACATACACACACAAACACATGCACACACATTTTAAGATAGTTACAAGGGATGGAAGGGAGAGGACAGGAAAATTATTACCTAGATAGAAGATACATGTTAATACATGAAGGGAAAGGCCATATGCAATATAGAGGAAGTCACAACATGACCAAGTAAAAGAAAGACACTGAGAGGAGTGCAAGAAGAAAGGGCAAGTACAGTAATTACTATAACATAGACTATCCTGCAACAATAGTATTGTTGTTGTTTTTATGTGCCATCGAGTCAGACTCGACTCACAGCGACCCATCCTTGGGTTTCCGAGGAAGTATCACTACAGAAGTAGATTGCCCAAACTTCCTTCCAAGGAGTGACTGGTGGGTTTGGACCACCAGCCTTCTGGTTAGCAGTCAAGTGCCTTAGGCACTACACTACCAGAGCTCCCCAACAGCAGCATTAACAACAATAGTATTAACAAACAATAATTTATAAATAGGTACATAAGTAGATAGGCATGCCAATGAGGTGTGTGAGGATATATGGGAGCATATCCACCTGCAGATAGAGGTTTGGTTGTGTAAATTCCTCTAGACATAATTGTAGGTGTTGCATATATATTAATATAGACAATAGACCACACAAGCGGCACAGTCATTGAAACTTCTTAGACAGAACAATACACCTAGATGTACAGACAATGATCCTAGGTTCCAACTGGAAGGACCATAGACTTGGAGGACAGTTACATCAATTTGCATAATATAGTTCATAAAGATAGTGTTCTATATCCTACTTTGTTGAGTGGTGTCTGAGGTCTTTCAAGCTTGCAACCAGTCATCTGAGTTACAACTATTGGTCTCTTCCCATCTGGAACAAAGGAGAGAAAGAAAACCAAGTACTCAATGGAGCAATTAGTACAAAGGACTAGTGGGCCACATGACCCTCTGGACCAGAAGAACTAGATGGTGCCAGGTTACCACTAGGGTCTTCTCTGACTGGGCTCACAACAGAGTGTTATGGACAGAGCAGGAGAAAAATGTAGAACAAAAAATCAAATTCACAAAAGGGACCAGACTTACTAGTCTGACAGAGACTGGAGGAACCCTTGTGACTATAGCCCTAAGACACCCTTCTGACCTAGAACTGAAGCCATACCCAAAGACAACCTTTCAGCCAAACAATAAACAGGCCCATGAAACAAACATCATCTGATAGGAACATGTTCCTTAGAACAATCAATTATATGAGATCAAAAGGACAACATTTGCCCAAAAACAAAGATGAGAAGGCAGGAAAGGAAGAAAATTCAAATGAAAGGAAACAGGGAATCCAGGGCAGAAATGTTAAGGGTGCTGACACACTATGGGGAATGTAACCAATGTCATGGAATATTATGTACAAACTATCAAATAGGAAATTAATTTGTTTGTTTGTTTGTAAACTTTCACCTAAAGCACAATAGAAAAAAAATTAAGAAAATAATAAAAGAAATTAAGAGATTGAAGAGGTGGAATGGATAGAACTTTACAAATGATGGGAAGGAGGGAGAAGATAGAGTCAGGATGACACCTAGGTTTGTGGCTTGTCATGGGGTTGTCATTACTGATTAGGGGAATCCTAGAGGAGGAGCATGCTCTTAGTGAGTGGGGAGAGTTGTGTTTTGGACACACTGAGTGTGCTATGCCTATGGGATATACCAGTGGAGACATCCAATAAGCTGTTGAGTAAACAGGTTTAGAGGATGAGTGTTTAACATTGTGAAAGAGGTGCACTCTTGAATGATACCTCAAAGGCAGCCATGAGGTTCCTGAACAATTTTCTATAATCAAACCAAACCAAACCCATTCCCATTGAGTTGATTCCAACTCATGATGACCCATGTGTTACGGAGTGGAACTGCTCCATAGGATTTTCTTGGCTATAAGCTTTATGGAGGCAAATGGCCAGGCCTTTTTCAGTGCTTTTGGGTAGGTTCAACCCACCAACCTTTAGGTTAGTAGTTGAACACAAACCGTTTGTGCCACCTAGGGACGTTTTCTCTATTGAAGAGAATACAGAAATTGAATACTTAGAGTAATCCTAAAAGCAATCAGTAAAAGTAAGTTACTGATAATTATGTGAAAATGTGCCTTTCTCAAGTGTTTGTGAGGAAAGGGATATTTTCCAAGGGGAGGTAGAAATAAATACAGAAAGGAAGAGAAATAGTAGGGGAGGAAATGAGTGCAGTAAGGTATCTCCTTTCTGGCCCAAGTCAAGGAAACAGGAAGAAAAAAAAAAAAAAAAGATCATTTTAGGTACAAAAAAACTAAATTTCAAGGTCAGTTTCTACTCATGAGGAAGAAACTTACTTTAAAACATGCCACACTATATTTGAGAAAGGAAGTTAAATTTAAAAAATGAAGTTAGAAAAACTGTTTGGGAGCATTCCTGTAACAATGCCTGGGAGCAAGAATTAACAATGGAGTTTTTAGGTCATGGGTCAGGCACTAAGGGATGTTTTTGTAGTTTAGGGAATTCAAGCCTGGCATACATTTATGAAAGATCTAATGGTGTGCAGGAAGGAGCGACATGACAGGAAAACTGATCAAGTCACGATATCAGGCCAATCTTCTTTCTGTCTCATGTACTTTTTATTCCTTTAATAGTTATGTGATTTTTGACAACTTACTTGCCTTCTCTGTGCCTCAGTTTCTTTATTTGCAAAATGGAGATAATAATATCACCTCCTTCACAGAACTCCTGTCAGGAATAAATTAAATACATGAAAAAAGCTAAATGGTTCTTACATAGATTCTCAAAGAATGCCAGCTATATCACTACTACTAACCATCATCATCATTGTCATCACCCTTGTCCCTCGGCTTTGCTCATGTTCTCTCTGCTGCCAATGTACTTCTGGGAGTATTTCTCTGAGGATTCCAATCTAATCTGCCCTTGCTGCAAGAGGGACATGGAATTCTGAACTTGGCACTGAGGTGTTCTGGACCAGTTAGGGCAAGATCTACTCCTGAACCAAGGCACTCTAGCCATAGGGTCAAACAACAACAAAAACAAACAAACAAACAAACTCACTGCCATCGAGTCAGATCCAACTCATAGAAACCCCTCCTTGGGTTCTGAGGTGGTATCACTACGGAAGTAGATTGCCCAACCTTCCTTCCGAGGAGTGGCTGGTGGATTTGAACCGCCAGCCTTCTAGTTAGCAGTCAAATGCCTTAAGCACTGTGCCACCAGACTGTCCCTACAGTAGCCACCTGAATGGAGATGGGGAAAGGTAGGAGGTGGGCAGTCTCCAGAAGAAGCAGCAGGAGTCCCAGAAAGGAGAGTATGACAAGACAGAGCAAACAATACACATCTACTCCATGTTGTCACTTCTTTCCAGGCAAATTGCAAAATCTTGAGTCTTCAGTTCCATCTCTTCCCACTTCCTTCAGGATCTGATTTCATTAATTGACCACTCTTTCTTTTATATTTTAAATGTTTCTCTACTTAGGCTTCTTCTCCTGGGCCTCGAATTTGCTCAAAACTCTCCTGTAACAAAGGGACCTCTAGGCTCCCTAACTGTAGGCTTCTGTCCAATTTGTGTACCTTTCTTTGCCAAGTACATGTCATCAGCCCTGTTTTAATTACCTCGTTCCACTGTGACAGGAATATACCACAAATGGGACGGCTTGAACAAATAGGAGTTTATTCTTACAACTTGGAGGCTTTAAGTCCTAGTTCAAAGTGCCAGGCTCTAGGAGTTGGGTGAAAGCCCCTCAGACTTGGGCTTCAGCTCTGCCTCCTGCTCCTGGTCCAGTGAAGCTAGAGGCTTTTCTTCACTCAGACAACTGCAGGCTGCTGAGACTGGCAAGCCCAAGGTTGACAAGTAAAAAGGCACAGTCCCAATGTTACCAAACCACACAGCAGGCCATTATTGCAAGTCCATTGAAAGTCCCAAGGTCAGCAGAGCCTGACAGGCTGCTGAACAACGACATGGCTACAGGCAGGGTTCAAGCATGCCATAAGCTAGAGACCATTCCCAAAGCTGTTTCTTATAAATGAGAAGCAGACCACATACTCCAATAGATTCCACCATGGAGTTACGAATCTCACCATGGAGAATAACTACATTCAGTTGCCCAGCCAGTCAACCAGGCCCAACCAAGTTGACACACAAACTTAACCACCACAAGCCCCTTATTCAAAGTCTCTGGCTGGCACTCAGCTGCTAATCAGAGATTTGAGTCCAGCTAGACCAACCTCCTAAGAAAGGCTTAGTGATCTGTTTTTGTTGTTGTTGATTGCCACAAGTTTATTCCCACTCACAGCAACCCCGAGTACAAAGAACAAAACACTTGTCTGGTTCTGCCCTATATTAAATCACTGCTATGCTTGAGCCCATTGTTGCAGCCACTGTGTCAATCCATCTTGTTGAGGGTCTTTCCTTTCTCTCTGACCCTCTACTTTACCAAGCATGATATCATTCTCCAGGGGCTGGTCCCTTCTGATAACATGACCCAAGTAGGAGAGATGAAATATGGCCGTTCTTGCTTCTAAGGAGCATTCTGGTTGCACTTCCAAGACAGAGTTGTTCTTTCTTCTGGCCATCCATGGTATTTTCAATATTCTTTGTCAACATGACAATTCAAATGCATCAATTCTTCTATGGTCTTCCTTATTCATTGTCTACCTTTTACATGCATATGAGGCCATTGAAAATACCATGACTTAGGTCAGGAACACATCAGTCTTCAGAGTGACATCTTTGCTCTTTAATGCTTTAAAGAGGTCTCTTACAGCAGATTTGCCTTATGCAATACATAGTATGATTTCTTGACTGCTGCTTCCATGGGTGTTGATTGTGGATCCAAGTAAAATGAAATAATTGACAACTTCAGTCTTTTTTTACTGTTTATCATGATGTTGCTTATTGGTCAGTTGTGAGGATTTTTGTTTTCTTTATGCTGAGATATAATCCTCAAAGGCTGAAGTCTTTGATCTTTCATCAAGTCTTCTTCACTTTCAGCAAGCAAGATTGTGTCATAAGCATATCTCAGGTTGTTAATGAGTTTTCTTTCAATCCTGATGCCACATTCTTCTTCATATAGTCCAGTTTCTCAGATTATTTGCTCAGTATAAGATTGGATAAGTAGTGAAAGGATACAGCCCTGACACATACCTTTCCTGATTTTAAACCAGTTAGTATTCCCATGTTCTGTTTGAATGACTGACTGCCTCTTGGTCTATACACAGGTTCCACATGAGCACAATTAATTGTTCTGGAATTCCTATTCCTTGTAATGTTATCCATAATTTTTTATAATTCACACAGTTGAATGCCTTTGCATAGTCAATAAAACACAGGCAAACATCTTTCTGGTATTTTCTACTTTCAGCCAAGAGCCATCTGACATTAACAATGATATCCCTCATCCCACATCCTCTTCTGAATCTGGCTTGGCTGTTCCTTGTGGATGTACTACTGAACCATTTTTTACTTACTTTCAGCAAAATTTTACTTATATGTAATATTAATGATATTGTTTGATAATTTCTACATTCGGTTGAATCTCCTTTCTTTGGAAAGGGCACAGCTACGGAATTCTTCCAGTCAATTGGTAGCTGTCTTCCATATTTCTTGGCATAAATGATTGAGGGCTTCCAGGATTACATCCTTAGTTGAAACATCTCAATGGGATTTCATCAGTTCCTAGAGCCTTGTTTTTCATCAATTCCTTCAGCGCAACCTTGGACTTCTTTCTTCAATAGCATCATATGCTACTTTCTGAAGTGGTTGAATGTTGATCAGTTCTTTTTGGTACAGTGACTCTGTATATTCCTTCCATCTTTTGATGCATCCTGCATTGTTCCATATTTTTTCTATAGAATCCTTCAATATTGCAACTCAAGGTTTGAATATTTTCTTGAGTTCTTTCAGCTTGAGAAACGCCAAACACGTTCTTTCCTTTTGGTTTTCTAACTCCAGATCTTTGCACATTTCCTTATAATACTTTATTTTCTTAAGCTGTTTTTGAAATCTTCTGTTCAGCTCTTTTACTTCATCATTTCTTCCATGCACTTTAGCTACTTTTGGTTCAAGAGCAAGTTTTCAAGTCTCTTCTGACATCCATTTTGTTTTTTTCTTCCTTCCTGTCTTTTTAATGACAGGAATCATTAATGATGGAAGGAATATACAGAGTCACTGTACCAAAATTGCTTTCTTCATGTATGATGTCATTGATGTCATTCCACAACTCATTTGGCCTTCAGTCATTGTTGTTCATTGCATCAGATCTAATCTTCCCATGATTTCAGGATTCAGGTGGGATATACTCAGTGTTGTATTTTGGCTTACATGCACTTATTTTAATTTTCTTCAGCTTCAGCTTCAGCTTAAACTTGCGAATGAACAATTGATGATCTGGCCCACAGTCGGCCCTTGGCGTTGTTCTGACTGATGGTACTGAGTTTCTACATTGTCTCTTTCCACAGATGTTGTAGATTTGATTCCTGTGTAGTCCATCTGGCCAGGTCCATGTTTATAGTCACCATTTATGTTGTTGCAAAAAGGTATTCGAGTAGGTCATTGGTCTTGCAAAATTCTATCCTTGTCATTCCTGTCACCAAGGCCATATTTTCCAACTACCAATGCTCCTTTTTTTTCCAACTTTCACATTCCAATCACTGGTGATTATCAATGCATCTTGATTGCACATTTGGTCAGTTTCAGACTGCAGAAGTTGTTAAAAATCCTCAGTTTTCTTGGAGTTGTTGAATGGAACCCCATCTAAGTTGGGCCTAGATGTAATAAGTTTCTCACTTCATCTAGTTTTACCCTTGCAATTTATTTGTTTTGTAGAATTTATCTCAATCTGGAGTTTTCTGATTGCTTCTTTGTGGCATTGTTTAACAAATCCCTTTGTCTTCTACAGTTTCCATAAGTTGGTGGTTGAATCTAGAGGCTTGATCAGATTCATGTGCAATTTTCTTGGCAAAATTGTTTCATGGATTGTCTTGTGTTCTTCCATCCAGATCCATATAGTATTTGGTTATGTCTTTTTTTTGTTTGTGATATTAGTGGCAGTTGATGATCATTGCCTAGGTAAGTTAGTTTATTAGTGTATTAGTTATGTGCTGTGTAACAATATTATCACAAAGTTAGTACTTGAAATATCACACATTTATTATCTCACATTTCTGTAGATTAAAAAAAAAAAAAAAATGTCCTGGCACAATTTAACTCTCCTTGGGGTCTCTCAAAAGACTGTAATCAACTCAGAAAGGGATCAGGGTAGATGATCCTGGATAGAGTGGGAGAAAAATGTGGAACA
>NW_006921932.1:793786-797315 GCF_000298275.1 Orycteropus afer afer
CAATGTCATGAAACAAAATGTGTAAAATGGAAAATGAATTTTCTCTGTAAACTTTCACCTAAATCATAATAAAAAATAAAAACAACAACAAAAAAAAGCAAAAAAAAAAAAATCTTCAGTTTCTTCATTTTAGGCATTAGTGGTTGATGCTTAAATTTGACTAATATTAGTATTAACTGGTCTTCCTTGTGAGCATATGGATGTTATCCTATCACTAACAGCATTGTACTTCAATTTGTCATTCCTGGCATGGTAGAGTATATGATTGTCTAATTCCAAATGGCCAATACCAGTCCATTTCAGGTCATTAATGCCTAGGATAGCAATCTTTATGCGTTCCATTTCATTTAGACAGCTTAACCATCTTCCTAGACTCATACTTCATACATTCCACATTCTAATATTAATGGCCTTTTGCAGCTGTTTCATCTTGTTTTGAGTCATGCCCCATCAGCAAACGAAGGTCCTGAAAGCTTTATTCCACCGTCATTAAAGTCTACTCTACTTGGGGAGGGAGCTCTTTTCCAGTCATACTTTAGGTGCCTACCAGCTTGAGGGGTTCATCTTCTTGTACTGTATCTGTGTTTCACTGCTATCCATAAGTAGTCGAGTTTTTCAGAAGTGGACTGCCATTTCCTTCATCCTAGTCTGCCTTAGTCTGGAAGCTCTACTGAAATCTTTCTACCATGGATGTCTCTGCTGGTATTTGAAATACTGGTGGTATAGCTTTCAGCATCACAGCAACACACAAGCTACCACAATGTGACAAACTGACAGGAGAGTGGGAGTGATCTGCTTCCAAAAAGAATCAGCTATTGAAAACCCTGCGGAGCAGTTTCACTACACACACATGGGGTCTCCATGAATCAGAATCTATTCAACAGCAACTGGTTTGTCCTTTATTCACACTTTACCCCCATTTGGTCCCCTCACTCTTCAGTCCTTCACCTCTGTTTCTCCCAAGGTGAGTCTTTTTTTTTTTTTTTTTTTTAATATTTTTTTATTTTTGGTGAAAATATCCATAGCAAAAAGTGGTGCCATTCCAGTTTCTAGATACAATGATCAGTAACATGGTTACATTCTTTACAGTGTGTCAATATTCTCATTATTTCTGTTCTGTTTCACTTCCATTTACTTAATCTTTCCGAACCCAATCTTCTTATCTGTGCTTTAACCCAAGATATTTCTTGGTCTTTGAAAGGCTGAAGACATCACAGTGTAAAGGAAGCATGGCATGTATAGGCCACTGGGACGAGGTTCAACCATAGGTGTGACATCTCTGACTGCCAGTGTCTCAGACACAGCATGTCTTAGAAGCCACAGAGCCCAGCTCCAAGGGGCCCCTGGAGTGTGAAGTACTGCAGTGACCAGTCTCTGACCTTTCTAGCTTCCTGGTGCCAGAGAGTCTATGGCCATAGCACCATCTGGATCCAGGCTGTTGATTACCAGCTTGTTTACTGAAGCCTCCTTGGGTGAAAGGGACCTTCTCACACAGAGGCCTGGGAAGATATCTCTCAGATAAGCTGTTTGCTTCCTCAGACAGGGGATAACCTCCTGTGCCAGTACTGTGCCCTCTTGAATGAAAGGAAAAGGTAACAACCACAGGTTCTACCAGAACTGCTAGGTGTCCAGCCCTCAGCTCTCACTCATTAACCTGCCTTTCTGCTGCTCTTGACTACCTGGGTGTTTGTGGGTCAACATATTTAATGAAGCTTTCTGCAACTGTGGTTTTTAAAAACTTTTTTATTATGGAAAATTTTAAACATATACAAAAAATTGTTTTAACTGTCTACCACCCAGTTTCAACAATTAACCATGCAAGTCCAATGTTATTCTGTTTATACCCCTAAACCAACACCCTCCCCCATTATTTCAAAGCAAATTTTGGAATTTTATTTTATCTGAAAATATTTCAATATATGTCTCTAAACAACAGCTCTCCTTATTTATTTTTGGTTTTGGTGAGGTTCCTTGAGGTATAATCTATATACAGTAAAATTGACTCATTTTAGGTACCGTTCTGAGTTTTTAGAAACTCATTCAGTCATGTAACCACAGTACAGAATCAAGATATAGCTTTGACTTGGTTAGCAGTCAAGTCCCTTAGGCACTATGCTACCAGAGTTCCTTTGTGAGTGAATAATATTCCATTATATGTCTATGCTCTATTTTGTTTGTTCATTTATCTGTTGATGGACATTTGAGTTGTTTCTACCTTTTTCCCACAAAAAAATTCTCCTAAGCCCTTTTGCAGTCAACCCTTTCCCTTACCCACAAACACAGATCTGTTTTCTGTTCCTATAGTTTTACTTTGTCCAGATGTCATAAAAATGGAACTATATAGTACGTAGTTATGTGTGGTGAAATATATATAACAAAACATTTGCTATTGCAGCCACTTTTACATGTACAATTCAGTAACATTAATTACATTCCCCATATTGTGCAACCTTCACCACTATCCATTTCTAATTTTTTTCATCACCCTTAATGGAAACTGAATGCCCCTTAAGCAATAACTCCAACTTCCACCCCTGGTGACCACTAATTAACTTTGGACTATATGCATTTGCCTATTTTATATATTTCATATAAGTGGAATCTCGGAAGGAAGGTTGGGCAATCCTACTTCCCTAGTGATACTGCCTCGGAAACCCAAGGAGGGGTCGCTATGAGTCGGGGCCGACTCGACGGCACATAACAACAACAACAACATAAGTGGAATCATACAGTGTTTGTCCTTTTGTGTCTGGTTTATTTCACTCAGCATAATGTTTTCAAAGTTCATATTGTAGAATGTATCAGAACTTCATTTCTCTTTGTGAGTGAATGTTGTTGTTGTGTTGTTATGTGCCGTCGAGTCGGACCCGATTCGTAGCGACCCCTTCTTGGGTTTCCGAGGCAGTATCACTATGGAAATAAATTACCCAACCTTCCTTCTGAGGAGTGGCTGGTGGGTATGAACCGCCAGCCTTCTGGTTAGCAGTCAAGTGCCTTAGGCACTACGCTACCAGAGCTCCTTTGTGAGTGAATAATATTCCATTATACGTCTATGCTCTATTTTGTTTTTTCATTTATCCGTTGATGGACATTTGGGTTGTTTCTACATTTTGGCTATTTTGAATAGTGCTACAATAAACATAAGTGTACAAGTATCTGTTTAAGTCCCTATTTCAGGTCTTTTGGGTATATGCCAAGGAATGGAATTGCTAGGTCACTTGATAATTCTATGTTTAACTTTTCTAGCAACTGCCAAATGATTTTTCACAGTGGCTACCCCGTTTTACAATTCTGCCAACAGTGGATGAGGGTTTTAGTTTTTCCACATCCTCACCGAAAACTGTTGTTTTCAGTTTTTCTAGTCATAGTCATCTTAGTGTGGGGTGAAGTAATATCTTACTACGGTTTGATTTGTATTTCCCTAATGACTAATGATGTTAAGCATCTTCTCATGTACTTTTTGGTCATTTGTATGTCTTCTCTGGTGAAATGTCTATTTAAGTCCTTTGCTCATTTTTTTTTTTTTTTT
>NW_006921932.1:825995-832942 GCF_000298275.1 Orycteropus afer afer
CCTCTGGCCCGGCAAAAGTCCACAGCTCAGCCCACCTTTCTCTTCACCTACTCCGTTTGTTCCAGGGCTGGATACTTTCAACAAGAAGAAATAACTAGCCCTAACTCAGTTTCTCCATTTGTAAGGGGAGAATACAATGAAACACTAAAAATTTCACCAGAAATGATCCTTGAGTGGTACATATGGTTTACACTTCACTAGTTCTATTCTGTAACATGTGATCACCATGAGTCAGAATTGACTTGACAGCAACAGTTTTGGTGTTTTGGTTTTTACTAACTTAAAGCTTGGCAATTTGAATCCACACAGCAATTTGAATTACACAGCAATACCAAGGGAGAAAGGCCTGCTGATGTGTTTCCATAAAGATCACAGCCAAGAAAACCCTAAGGGGCAGTTCTACTAGGAATCACATAGGGTTGCCCCATGAGTTGGAGTCAGACAACAGGCTTATATGTGTGTGTGTGTGTGTGTGTGTGTATAATTACCTTGAGGGGAGTGTGAGAGCCTGTCCTCAAGCTGTCATCTCTTCCTTAACTTGATGAAATTCTATTTATTCATTTTTTTATTTTTTGAGGCCTGCAGAGAGAGTCAGACCTGATTATTTTGGTCAAAAAGTTAGTGTATGGCTGCTCTGAGCCTGTCTTGAAAAGACCCAGAGTGCTGGATGAGAGGGAGAGTTTATTTTGTCTTTTTCTTTAGTTTCATCCCATTGGAGCTGTTGTGTAGTGTGCACCAAAGTCCTTTTTAGAAATGAGCTGTTGATCTTCGGCTTTAGTGGCTGTGGCTGATTAGCCCTGTTGGTCAGTCTGACAAATCTTATTCCTTATACCTGTAAATCACAAACTTTGCTTTGGCAAAGTGGAGAAACTAAAGCTAGGGTCTCAGAGAAGTAATTGATCACCCAACTTTGTTGAATGCAGGTCTAGAGAGTTTAGCAAAAAACATTTCCTCCCCTCTGTTCCCATGGCCCTAGTTAACTTCTGATGGTTATCCTTTTTGGAGGAAGACAGTGAATGATAAGCATTTCATTAAATCCTTATAACAAGGCAGCACATCTAATTATCCATTTTATAAGAAACCAATAATCATTATCAATTGTGATAAAAATTTAAATTGAAGATATTAAATCTGTAAAAGGCTGGGACAGGGTGTCTAGAACCTTCAGAATGGGCCGTAGGGATAGCATATCACTGTATTACCTGCTGCTGCTGAGTCGATTCCAACTCATAGTGATCCTATAGGACGGAGCAGAAATGCTACATTGGGTTTCTGAGACTCTTTACGAAAACAGAATTCCACATCCACGGGTTTGAACTGCTAACCTTTTGTTAAGTAGTTTAAAAGCTACACCACTAGGGCTCCTTTCAATTACTACTCAAACTCTCCTATCAAGTTGATTCTGACTCATAGTGACCTCCAGTGGATTTCCAAGACTATAAATCTTTATGGAAGCAGAATTCCTCATCTTTCTTTCTCAGAGCAGCTGGTGGATTTGAACCACTGACCTTTTAGGTAGCAGCCAAATGCCTTAACCACTACACCATCAGAGCTCCTTGTTAATTACTACTCAAACCAAAGACCAAAGTCATTGCCATCGAGTCAATTCTGACTCATAGTGACCCCCATTGGGTTTCTGAGGCAATAAATACTTATGGAAGTAGATTGCCCCATCTTCTTTCCACAGAGTGGCTGGTGGGTTTGAACTGCTGACCTTCTGGTTAGCAGCCAAATGTCTTATCCATTATGCCATCAGGGCTCCTTTTTAATTACTGCTAGTTACCATTAATTAGGAGGAGACTGGTGGTTCATTGGTAGAATTATCACCTTACATGTAGGAGAAGTGGGTTTGATTCCTAGCCCGTGTACCTCATGTGCAGCTACCTCCCTCTGTCATTGGAGGCTTTCATGTTGCTATGATGCTGACCAGGTTTCAGCAGAGCTTCTAGACTAAGGTGAACCAGGAAGAAAGGCCTGAGGATCTACTTTCAAAAATTAGCCAGTGAAAACCCTATAGATCACAGCAGTCCAATCCCCAACTCATCTTGGGGATAGCACAGGACCAGTCAGTGTTTTATTCTGTTGCTTGTGTATGGGATCTCCATGAGTTGTGTGTATATATAAATACACAGCATAACTTTTTTTTTTTTTTTTTAAACACAGTTGGGATCATACTATACAAACCTTGCTTTTTTTCACTTAATGTGTTTTGGAGGTATTCTCTTATCAGTTCATATAATGCTACTTTCTTCTTTACAATATATATGCAGTATTCTATTGATTGCGTGGACTGTAATTTAACCAGACAGTCCTTTATTGATAGACATTTAGGACAGTTTCCCTTTGTTTTATTATTTACACTTCACTATTCTCAACAGTGGTGCAATGAATATCTTCATACAAGCATCTGGAAGTACTTTTGTAAGTACTACTCCTCGATGGAGAATTGCTACGTCAAGGCGAATATTCCCTTTAAATGTTGACAGTTATTGCTGAATGGCCCACCAAAGAGAGTAATCTGATTTAACTCCCATTGACAATGTTTGGGTAGATGAAGCCTTTGGTTTTTGATCTCTATAAATCTCTCTTGCCTCAAATCTTGTCATCCTTCTTTGCTTCAGCCAAGTTCAAATATCTATTCCAAGAACATGTCATATCCCTTGACAACCTTTTGCTTGTGCACATTTTGTACTATTTCTCTACAAGGAAATATATGTATTCCTTTTCATGTTTTAAGTTTAAGACTCCAGTCATACTGAGGAGACAGATTCCAGACCTAGCAGCTTTGCAGAAAAGTTGAGTCTGCTTTTTAACCACTGAGTTTGGCTTTTGGGGACCTTGTTGCTGGGCAGGGACTCAAGGAGACAGAAGTAAGCCAACTGGTGCTAAAACAGCAGTCTTGAAGCAAAGTATATGTGTATAACCAGCCCATGATCTGTTACCCCCACCTTATCACCAAGTTAAAGAAAGTAGAACTCTCTTTATATGCTAAAGTCTGCATCCTACTATCTGTGAGTCATAATCCTCTTTCTCTCTCTCTATATATATGCATTTACTGTGTGTGTATATATAAACATACACACATTTTATATATATATACACACACACACACACACATTACATATATATGTATATATATGCGTTATATATATGTATGTATACACACGCACACATATACATATATTTAAAAACCAACTCAAACCCAAACCTACTGTCATTGAGTTGATTGTGACACATGGCAACCCCCATGTGTTTCCAAGGCAGCAAATTTTTACAGAAGTAGATTGCCTCATCTTCCTTCTGCAGAGCAGCTGGTAGGTTTGAACCACCAACCTTCTGGTTAGCAGTCATATGCCTTTAGCATTGTGCCACCAGAGCTCCTTTATGTATAGATGTATAGATGTATATATATGCACAGACATATACATATATACATACACATATATGATACACATGTATATATGTGTGCATGATACATATAGGTTATATGTGTTATGTGTGAATTTTTTCATATATATCTCGAAACAATTGCTGTTGAGTTGACTCCTATTCATCGTGACCCCATGTATATCACAGCAGACTGTACACCATAGGGTTTTCAATGACTTCTTCCAAGGAGTCTCTAGGTGGATTTGAGACTACAATCTTTTATTAGCAGCTGAGTGTATTAATCATTTGCACCACCCAGAGATTCCATTCATATGTATATTTCATATTATCTCAGTTCTCTAGTACTGCTATCAGAGACATACCACAAATGGATGGCTTTATCAAACAGTGATTTGTTGTCCTACAATTTAGGAGGCTAGAAGTCCAACTTCAAAGTGCTGGCTCTAGGGGCTAAGTGAAGGCCTCTCCACCATAGGCTTCAGCTCTGCCTCCTGTTCAAGGCCCACTAGAGCTGGAGGCTTTTTCTGACTCACACAGCTGCTGGCTCATGAGGCTGATGAACCCCAAATCAACAGGTAAAATGACACAGTCCAAGATCAACTGGCACATGACAGACCACTGGCTCAAATCCAGGAACAATCCCCAAATTGGCAGGCAACATGGCAGGCCACTGGATGAAGACTCAGCTAAATCCAGGATCTAAGTGTGCCAAAAAGCTAGAAACCTTTCTCAAAGCTTCTCCTTATATACTGGAACCAGGCCACACCCCAAAATCAGCTCTCAGCTGTTCACAGCAGATTTCCACCATGGAGTTGATTACCAACCTTATCATGGGGAATAGCCACATCCAGCTGCTAGTCATTCAAGACCATGGCCCAGCCAAGTTGACACACAACCTATATCTATGTGTATATATGTATGTGTATACACACACATACACACATATATAAAACATGTACTGTGTGTCTGTCACAGAAACCAAACCTGTCAGCCATCATCTGGGTGGTGAGGGTCAAATAGAGGTATGCACAAGATGCTGAGGGAGTTATTAATACCCTGTGTGTAATTGATGTAAAGTGTGAGGTGGTGGGTTTTGCAAAAAGGCTTCTGAGCAGGATGACAAACTTCTTTTAGTTTGCCTGGACTTTCTGGGTTTTAAAACTGAAAGCCCACCTTCCCAGGAACTCTGATTCTCGGGCAAATGGGACAGTTGGCCATCCCCTCTCAGAGGTGTGATCTGAGTGGGGCTGAACTTTGAAGGAGGCATGAGGCGAGTAATAGAGTAGATTGTTATAACTCTGCATACAGTTGAAAAGTACCAAATGCTACTCAGTGAGGGTGAAGCTCCTTAGCTCTTTGGGAAGCTGCTGTCGAGACTATTTATGGCCTGTTGCTTTGTCAGTATTTACCCTCTGTCTGGGAGACTGTACAGTCAGATGCATCAGGATGAGATTGCAGTATGTTCAGGCAATTATGTTGCAGCACATGCTATATAAGAATCATAAATGAGGGTATAGCAAAGGAAATAATTTTAAATGCATTAAACATTGTGGTTTCCTTTCTTTTTCATTTTTAAATTCTGGTTTCCTTTTAATTAAAAAAAAAATCTGTTTTGCAGGCCTTAAACAAATCAATCCTCCAAAGGCTAACACAACAATAGGCTTTGAAAACTATACCTTGGGACTTCTGGTAAGATGGTGGAATAGGCAGATAAGCTACACAGACCCTCTTAAACAAAGAAAATAGAAACCAGTTGACACAGATACAGAAGATAATCCTGGAGCCATGAGCTTTGAAAGGAAGGATACAAAAGTGGATTAAACACCAACTAGTAGAAGAACCTGAATGAAAACAGTGAGTAAGGAGACAAATGGAGCTGCAGACTGTCAGCTGTCCTGGTAGCATGGACAGCCTGAATATTTCCAAATAGTGTGAGGACCTGAGAATTAACTTAAAAATCAGCCCTGCTCACTAAGGGCTGCATGGGCTACTACACAGATAGCTGACGATGTAAAAAGGAAAAAGAAAAGAAGGAGACAAACTGAGCTGTGGACTTTCAGCTGTCCAGATCTAAGTGTGCCAAAAATAGCACAGCTATTTGGAATGTTTATAAGTGGTGGCCATTTTAGATATTTAAAGTGACAGCATTCTCATTCAGATTCCAGGGATCTAAGAACAGGCTCTGCTTACCAGAGACAGCACAAACAGATGGGAGGCTGATGACTGGAAAGGAGACAGGTGGAGACTCCATATATGCTGCCAACTAGCGAATAGAGGAGCACAATACCCTGCTTACTCAGATACATCCAAACAAAACAGAATACGAAAATCTTGGGTGAATCACTCCAACATACCATCACCAATTAAATATGAACACAAAAATGTCACAATGTCTTGGAGGCAACAGACCATCACGGTCCATACAAAGTAGCAAGATAAAGCAGTAGAAACAAGGGACCAGTATACAGACCCAGAACGCATCCCTGAGGAAGAAGCAGCATTGGAACTCCCTGATAAAAAATTCAAAAGAATTATGTTTAGGTCCCTTCAATGGATTAAGAGACTGAGCAAGGAAAACACTGACAAAATTGAGGAAAACACAGAGAAAACCCTCAAACAATTTTGGAAGACAGTACAAGAACAAAATGACAAAATAAATGAAAAATTAGAAATTATACCAAATCTACAGATATAAATCCAGAAGATTAATAATAAATTCTCAGAAATGGATAACACATTGAATGGACAAAGGAGTAGAACTGAATTAATGGAACACAGAATGAGTGAGACTGAGGACAAATACCTCAATACTTCTTTGGAAAGGAATCAATCAGAAAAAAGATCAAAACAAAAAGAAAACTTTAGGTTCATGTGGGATACATCAAAAGGAATAACTTATGTGTAATCAGAATTCCAGAACAGGAAGAGACCAATAAAACCACAGAGAAAATTGTCAAAGATTTGTTGGAAGAGAATATCCCTGATATGATGAAAGATGAGAATGTATCCATTCAAGAAGTCCAGTGAACTTCAAACAGGATAGACTCCAAAAGAAAGTCACTGTGGTATAGTAAATTACTTAGTGTGGCTTTTCTACCCATAAGTCTTTGTAAACTCAGTGGTGGAATGAGCAACTGAGGAGCTCCCGATTGTAAATGTTATCCACCTGAGGTATTTCTGTTGGGCGTGGCACAACACAATATTCTGGGGGGCTCACTCTCTCTCAGGTGCTTAGAATCCTCATGCTATGATTGGCTAGTTTGGCCATTCTGCCAGGCTCAAAAGGAGGTCTCCTAGAGGCAGAACTCTCTCTCTGACTGCTGGTTGAGGAAGACGTGCTGCTGAAAAAGACATGCACTCCTGAAAGAGACATGTGCTGCTGGGAAAGAGACACAAGAGCCATGCATTGTTGAGTGAGACACCAAGGGACACTCACTGTTAGAGAGAGACTATGAGAGACTGTGAGAAACTGTTAGGAGAGAGACTGTGGGCTGGGAGAGAGACTGAGCGTTTTTCCTGAACTTGCATTGTAACCTGGTGCTTCCCTAATAAACCCC
>NW_006921932.1:833640-839977 GCF_000298275.1 Orycteropus afer afer
AACCAACAAACCAAAAAGAGGGAAAAAATAGTGTAGTTACAGAACTTCTAAATGGTAAGGAAGTCAGGACAATTGCAAGATGAATGGACTATTCTAAACTTGGGGAGAAAATTATAAATCACAGGATAACCTCAAATAAAAATGATAAACCTTCACATCAAAATAAAAAAGGGGACAAACACAAATATTTAGTAAATACTAAAACAATAGCAATGAGGGAAGTGACAACACAATTCATAAATAGAACGAGCTCAGCAGAGAAAATTATATGGAATGAAGAAATCAGTAACACCACGAAAAAACACATAACAATATGACACCAACAAATTAATACTTGTCAATAATTACACTGAAGGTCAATTAATGAAATGCACCACTCAAGAGATGGAGAGTTGCAGGCTGGATAAGAAAACATAACCCATCAATATTCTGTCTACAAGAGACCCACCTTAGCAAGAAAGACACAAATAGACTGAAAATCAAAAGTTGGAAAAAGATATATGAAGCAAATGGCAACCATGAAAGGGCAGGAGTGGGAATATTAATTTATGATAGAACTGACTATAAGACAAAACCACCATAAGAGATAAGGAAGGACATTATATAATGATTAAAGGATTGATTGAACAAGAGAATATAACTGTAATAAATATCTATGCATCCAATGAAAGAGCCCCAAAATACATAAATCAGACTTTAACAAAATTGAAAAGACAAATAGATGACTCCACAGTCATAGTAGGAGGCTTTATTACACTACTTTTAATCAAAGATAGAACAACTGGAAAGAAACTCAAAAAAGACACAGAAGAACTAAACAATACAATTCACCAACTTGACCTTACAGATATCTACAAAGCACTTCCCCCAAGAACAACACAATATACTTTCTTTTCCAATACACAGGGAACATTCTCCAGGAGAGACCATATGTTAGGCCCCAAAGCAAGCCTTAATAAATTTAAAAACATTGAAATACTGCAAAGCATCTTCTCAGTTTACAATGCTATAAAACTAGAAATTAACAATATGAAGATCAACAGAAAAAGAGCAAACACATGGAAACTGAATAACACCCTCCTTGAAAATGACTGGGTAATAGAAAAAATAAATAATGAAATAAAAAAAATCCCTAGACTCAAATGAGAATGAAAACACAACATACCAAAATCTTTGGGGCACAGCAAAAGCAGTGATCAGAGGACAATTTATAGCAATAAGTGCACACATCAAAAAAGAAGAAAGGGCCAAAACCAACACTTTAACCCATCATCTCCAACAATTAGAAAAGCAGCAAAAAAAAAAAAAAAAAAAAAAAAAAGCCTATAGTCACCAGAAGAAAAGAAATAATAAAGATTTGAGCAGAAGTAAATGAAACAAAAAATAGAAAGACAATAGAAAAAAACAAGACTAGAAGTTGGTTTTTTTAAAAGATTAATATAACTGACAAACCACTGGAAAATATAACAAAAGAAAAGAGGAAGAGAATACAAATAACATGAATAAGAAATGAATTGGGCAATCATAGCAGAACCAATATAAATTAAAAGGATAATATCAGGATACTATGAAGAACTGGGAGCTCTGATAGCATAGTGCCTAAGGCACTGGACTGCTAACTAGAGGGCTGGTGGTTCAAACCCACCAGTAACTCCTCGGAAGGAAGATGGGGCAATTTACTTCCGTAGTGATACTGCCTTGGCAACCCAAGGAGGGGCCACTATGAGTCGGGTCCGACTCGACGGCACATAACAACAACAACAACATGAAGAACTACTACACCCACCACCACTCACTGCCCTTGAGTCGATTTCAACTCATAGTGATCCCTCCTTGAGTTTCCAAGACAGTATCACTATGGAAGTAGATTGCCCAGTCTTCCTTCCGAGGAGTGGCTGGTGGGTTTGAACCACCAGCCTTTGGGTTAGCAGTCAAATTGCCTTAGGCACTACATCACCAGAGGTCTCATGAAGAACTATACTCCAACAAATTTGAAGAAATGGACAAATTTCTAGAAACATACTAGTTACCTAAACTAACAGAGACTGTGGTGGAAAATTTGAGCAGACCCATAACAAAAGAAGAAATTGAACAGGTCATAAAAAAATTACCAAAAAAAAAGGCCCTGGCCCAGACAATTTCACTAGAGAATTCTACTGATCATTCAGAAAAGAACTGACACCAATCTTACTCAAACTATTCCAGAACACAGAAAAAGATGGAATCCTCCCAAATTCATTTTATGAAGCAAGCATAACCTTGATACCAAAACCAAGCAAAGACATCACTCAAAAGGAAAACTACAGACCAATATCCCTCATGAATATAGATACAAATATCTTCAACAAAATCCTAGCCAATAGACTCCAATAACATATCAAAAAAATAATACATTATGACCAAGTGGGGTTCATACCAGGTATGTAAGGATGAATCAACATTAGAAAAAGAATCAGTGTCATCCATCACATAAATAAAAGAAAAGAACCACATGATCATATCAATTGATGCATAAAGGGCATTAAAATCCAATACTGAGTCCTGATAAAAACTCCCAGCAAAATAGGAATAGAAGAGAAATTCCTCAACATAATAAAGGAAATATATACAAAACCAACAGCCAACATTATTCTCAACGGAGAGAGACTGAAACCATTCTCCTTGTGGACAGGAATCAGACAAGAATGCCTGTTATCACCATTTCTATTCAACATTGTATTGGAAGTCTTAGCCAGGGCAGTAAGGCAAGACAGGGAAATCAAAGACATCCAGATTGGTAAGGAAGAAGTCAAACTATCCCTATTTGCTGATGATATGATCTTATACATAGAAAACCCAAAGGACTCAGCAAAGAGCTACTGGAACTAATTGAGAGATTTAGCATAGTGGCAGAATATAAGATCAATAAGCAAAGATCAGTTGGATTTCTCTACACCAGCAAAGAGATTGCTGAAAAGAAAATAAGGAAATCAATACCATTTACAATAGCTACCAAAAGAAATAAAATACTTGGAAATAAATCTCTCTAGGGACACAAAAGATCTATACAAAGAAAACTATAAAACATTACTTCAGGAAACCATAAGAGATCTACATAAATGGAAGAATATACTATGCTCGTGGACAGAAAGATTGAACATGGTGAAAATGTCACTACTACCCAAAGCAATGCAATCCCAATCCCGATCCCGTCAACATTATTTAAGGATATGGAAAAACCAGTCACTAATTTTATATTGAAAGGAAAACCAAAAACTCACTGCTGTCAAATTGAATCTGACTCATAGCGACCCCTCCTTGGGTTTCTGAGGCAGTATCTCTATGAAAGTTGATTGACCAATCTTCCTTCTGAGGAGTGGCTGGTGTATTTGAACCACCAGCCTTTTGGTTACCAATCAGATGCCTTAGGCAAGACCTCGAATAAGGAAAGCACTGTTGAAGAAGAAGAACAAAGTAGGAGGTCTTGCATTCCTGGATCTCAAAACCAACTCTACAGCGACAGTATTTAAAACAGCCTGATATTTGTACAACAACAGGCACATAGACTAGTAGAACAGAATCGAGAACCCAGAAATAGATCCATCGACATATGGTCAGCTGATTTTTGACAAAGGGCTGAAATCCATTACATGGGGAAGAGATGATCTCTTTAACAAATGGTACTGGCAAAACTGGGTATCCTTTTGCAGAATAATAAAACAAGATCCGTATCTCACACCATATAGAAACACGTACTCCAGATGGATCAAAGACTTAAATGTGAAACCTAAAACTGTAAAACTATGGGCTCAGGTATAGCATGGATCGTGAGGCTGGCACAAGACCGGGCAGTGTTTTGTTCTGCTGTGCATAGGGTTGCTGTGAGTCAGAGACTACTCGATGGCACCTAACAACAACAACAACAAATCTATAATGTTCCTCAAGGAAAAAATAGGGACAGTTTTAGGGACCCTCATTTATAGCATAAAGAGACTGTCAAGCATAACCCAAAATGCATAAATAGCAGAAGATAAATTAGATGAATGGGACCTTCTAAAAATTAAATCTTTATGTTCTTCAAAAGATTTCTCAAAAAGAGTCAAAAGAGAGCCTAAAGATTGGGAAAAAATATTTGGTAATAACATATCTGACAAGGGACTTATCTCTAAAATTTATAGAAAACTCCAACACCTCAACAAGAAAAAGACAAACAATGCAATTAAAAAATGAGCAGACGACACATGAATAGACACTTCACCAAAGAGGATATACAGGCGGTCAACAAACACATGAAGAAGTGTTTGTGATCATTAGCTATTGTTGTTGTTGTTGTTATTTGCCATCGAGTCGGACCTGACTCATAGCGACCCCTCCTTGGGTTCCCAAGGCAGTATCACTACAGAAATAGATTACCCAACCTTCCTTCCGAGGGGCTGGTGGGTTTGAACCGCCAGCCTTCTGGTTAGCAGTCAAGTGCCTTAGGCACTATGCTACCAGAGCTCCTCTATAGCTATTAGAGAGATGCAAATCAAAACAGCAATGAGATACCTACCATCTGGCCCTAGCACTAAAAGCAAAGTTCAACAAGACAGAAAATAACAAATGCTGGCAAGGATGTGGAGAGATTGGACTTTCACACACTGCTGATGGGACTTTAAAATGATACAACCAGTGTGGAAAGCAGTATGGTGATTCCTAAAAGAGTTGGAATTAGAAACACCATTTGATCCAGCAATCCCATTAGTAGGTATGTATCTTAAAGAAGTGACAGCCAGGACAACAACAGACATATGCACACCCATGTTCATTGCAGCACTATTTACAATAGCAAAAAGATGGTACCCATCAACAGAAGAATGGATAACCGAACTATGGTACATACACACAATGGAATACTGTACAACCCTAAAGAGTAACGTAGAATCTGCAAAACACTGCATAACGTGGATGAACTTGTAGGAAATTATGTTGAGTGATTTAAGTCATTCATAGAAGGACAAATATTGTATTCATCATTGTAAAAAGTCAAGGAAAGGTTTATATATGAAAAAACTTTCTTTCTTGGTTACCATGGGTAGAAGGGGAGAGGAAGAAACACTGCAAAAATAAAAATTAAAACAAAACAAAAACAAAAAAACTTAGCTGAACTGTTCTTCAACTTAAGTGGCCCACACAATTTGAAGAGAAGTTTCATTTATCAGTAGAGACAGTATCACTGAGTCTGTCTCTTAACCGCAACTGGGTTGCTTTTCTGTCTTTCTTTTGGAGTTCCTTCCTTTTTCTGTTTTGAGGATTGGCTCTCTTTAACTTGATTTTTTTCCTTTTCATATGTTGGTGTCTTTAAAAGGGATCGTGGAGGCCAGCAAGGTGTGGCGAATCGGCTATGAAGCAGCAATAATGTGATTTCTATGTTATTTGGGAGCATATGCTACATTGGTACTCTAAATTGAGTTCTCTAATGTATGCATTTAAAAATAATGTTTGAAGTATCATAATTTTATTGCATGTGCAGTAAACTACTTTATGCTCCTGCTACTCGCGTATAAATAGATTTAAAAGTGATGAATGCATATATTGCTGATGG
This sequence comes from Orycteropus afer afer, assembly GCF_000298275.1. Taxonomy (NCBI): domain Eukaryota; kingdom Metazoa; phylum Chordata; class Mammalia; order Tubulidentata; family Orycteropodidae; genus Orycteropus; species Orycteropus afer. Next base: position 839,204 of record NW_006921932.1, read on the forward strand.
TCATAAATTAATAGAGGCATTTGTGGGGCAGCTTGGCAGTAGATCTTGGCTGGAAGCAAGGGAGATTGAGAGGACTTGAGGCAATAAAGATGTACTCAGAGTGAAAAACAAATTGTGTTATATTCTTCAACATGGTTAAGTGGGGCTGTGAATTGGTATTCCTTCCACAGGAGAATGACCAAATGAACTTCTGCCACCTGCAGCAGTGACAAGTGAGGTAAATCTGTATAAACTGGGATGAAAATATTTGCAAGGCATATTGTTGAATGGAAAAAGGGAGTTGCAGAATCATAGTGTTACAATATGTGTTTTCTATGTATACACACACATATAAAACCCCTAAAAAAAAAAAATAAGAAAAAAGAAAAAACCCACCAAAAACACAGTTACTGTTGTGTTGATTCTGACTTACAGTGACTTCCTGTGTGCACAGTCGAACTGAGCTCCAAGCATTTTCAAGGCTGTGACCTTTTGGATGCAGATTTCCAGGCTTTCTTTGGATGCACCTCTTTGTGAGTTTGAGGGTTTAAACCACCAAACTTTTGGCCAGTAGTTGAGCTTGTAACCATTTGCACCACCTGGAGACTTTCTGGATACCTCTGTGTGTGTGTCTGTGTGTGTGTGTGTGTGTGTGTGTCTGATGGTGCAGTGGTGAAGCACTTGGCTGTTAATCAAAAGATCAGCAATTCTGCTGAAAAAGAAATAAGAAAATCAATACCGTTCTCAATAGCTACCAAAAAAATAAAATACTTGGGAATAAATCTTACCAGAGAC
>NW_006921932.1:841804-905894 GCF_000298275.1 Orycteropus afer afer
ATGAGACAAAGTATATGTGAACTGCTATATGAAAAGTGAATTTACTCTCTAAATCTTCACCCAAATCGTAATAAAAAAAAAAAAAACAAAAAGATCAGCAATTCAAACCCACCAGTCACTCCACGACAGCAAGATATGGCAGTGTAATTCTGTAAAGATTTACAGCCTTCAAAACCCTAAAGTTCTGCTCTGCTCTATATGGTCAAGTATGCATTAAAATCAACTTGACGGCAGTGGATTTTGGTTGGGGATATATATATGTATATGTGTGTGTGTCTAACACACACAGAGGCATATCTAAGGTGTGGAAAATATGGTATATGCCCAGAGTGCCACTTGAAGGAAGAGTGCCACTTGAAGGGGGGCACCACTGAACAGTTTCTATTAATTATAGCTTCCTTGCCAACTGTGAGATAGCATTCAGCAAGTTAAACTAATACAGTACTTTCATATTAGAGAGCCTTCATAGATCAAGGCAGACCATATGGTCTTGCTCTGCTGAGTACAGAAAGAGAAAAAATTGAAAAAAAGATTTTGAACACATCATAGACTGATTTTCATCAGTGAAAGCAAGGAAGGTGCAGTTGTAATTTTCATGTAGTGCCGTAATATGTTAAGCAAAAGATTAATGATCTTGTACTTTTGAGCTGATATTATGGTAAAGTTATCTAAATGATGGGTGTCAGATGTTTGGGTAGGGATGCAATTTCAGTACTTGCCAAGAGGCTCAATTTTCTGTAGATGTGCCTCGCTCTCTTGCTCTCTATATAATATGCAAAGAAAAGATTTGAAGACTGTATGAGTCTGAGAACAATGATTATGTCTAAGAGGAGGATAGAAAGGAGACTTAAGCTTTGTAACATTTCCTTTTTTACAAGGAAGACACCTTCACGTATACGAAGGGAGAAAGATGAGATTTTAAGTTAACCATGTTCTAACAAATCCTTTTTTCCCCCCTACTCCTCCTTCTTCCCTTCTTTTTCTTCCTTCTATTTCTATGTGTAACAAAAGTTAAACCACATTTAAATCATGTAACGAGTTGTATTGCATAGTGTGTGATACAATGAAGAATTTCTATTTGCCCATGGAGGAGGTAAGCCAAGGCAATCAGAATGGTGTTGGGTGGGTTAGAGGTGGAAATCATCTTGGAGCAGTGGAGGAGCAGGAGGTCAGGAGTTAGCTGGCTCCATGCTGCCCTGGCTGTGTGACTGGTTGATTGCTTCTCTGATCTTAGTCAGCCTTGGAGCCTTTCTGAGTCCTCAACTACGCCCCCTTGTAAAACAAGAGAAGATCTTTAACATTCTTTATTTTTCACTGTTAAAGATCTCTGATTTTTTAAAAAGGACTCCATAGGAAGACAAAGGCTGTGATAATAACAGTGAACAACAGCCTGCTACATCTGCAGTACTTAGACTTGTCCTGACTCCTCCTTGCTTGTTTCTTAGTAAATGTTTCCAAGGCTTGAGACCTGCATACCTTGGACATCTGAGAAAATTTATCCGTACCCCTACCCAGGCTTACCTTAGCTCATAGGGCTCCTGTGTGGGAAAGAGAAAAAGATCCCCTTCTAAAAAAATCTGTCCTGAAATGGAATGGATAGTTAAAGATCTGCATACAGTTAAGAAGCAGAATTGTTATTGCTTCTGACTAGATAATAGTTCTGAAATTATTCTTGCTACTAATGAGTCCAAACTAGGGCTTTCAGCCCTGGGTTTCAACCAAAGGCAGTGCCCATGCTCCCATCTCGCCCTGACAAAGGATCTTGTTCTCCTCCTGAGTTTCATTTCTCTCCCACCCTATTTCTCTCTGCTCTCTAAACACTGTCCCTCCCAGATCCTTCTTGTTCTAGATGGTGACAGAGGCATGCGTTGGCTACTGAGGTTGTCATTACATATTTTGTTTGTTTAGTTGTACATCAGAGTGATTTCTTGGGTCTGGTAAAGCCCTTCTGCCCTGCCCCAGCTTTCAGTCCACTTCAGGCACCCACCCTCACAGTTCTTTAAAGGCCTTTTGTAAGAAGAACTTTCCGTATTGTCCCACATGTGCGACCAATCTTTTCTTCTGGAAGCCCCTGGTCGCTTGGCTTTGTAGACTTCATCTGCTCCTTCCTGTCTCTGAGTATTTTCTTTTTATAATTTTTTTTGTGCACCCCCTTTTCCCCCATCGCTTCCCCATGATGTTGCTCATTTAGACTCAGCTCTTCTTTTTATTTCTGCACATGTCTTTGGCATTACACAGAGTCTTTTACAAGGAGCCCACTCATTCCACAATCAAAACAGAGTCTTAAGCCCATACTCAAGTCTGAAGGATAAAGTTATGTCATTTTAAAGCTAGAAGGGCACTTAGAAATTTGGTCTTTACCTAAAAATGGGATTTGATGAGGATGACAAAGTTGATCAAAGGCAACAAAGGGGGAAATTAGGAAAACTCCTCTGTATGTGAGTCAAGGAGAAAGGGTGTCCTTGCTGGTGAAAAATGATTGGAAACTAGAACTTGGCTAGGCCTTCTCATGCCTGCTTTAAACTTTTTACTATTACTAAGTACAAACTTTATCATTAAACATATATATGCAAATAGATTAGGGTGCTTCATAATTAGTCTGTGCAAATAAAGAGTAGTTGGTTCCCTTAATTAAGAGAGGAGCCTGGGCAACCTTCATAGCTTGCAGTGTTTTCATAACTGCTCCTATGATCAAAAGAAGGGGCCCTGGTGCCACGATGGTTAAGCGTGCAGCTGCTAACCAAGAGGTCAGCAGTTCAAAGGCTTTTCTCCAGCAGCTTCATGGGAGAAAAGACTTGACAGTCTGCTCCTGTAAAGATTCCAAAAACCAAACTCACTGCTGTCGAGTCAGATCCGACTCATAGCGACCGCTCCTTGGGTTTCTGAGGCTGTATCACTATGGAAGTAGATTGCCCAACCCTCCTTCCGAGGAGTGGCTGGTAGGTTTCAACCTCCAGCCTTCTGGTTAGCAGTCAAGTGCCTTAGGCACTATGCCACCAGAACTCCCCCTGTAAATATTATAGCCTAGGAAACCCTATGGGAGCAGTTCTAGTCTGTCATATAGGGTCGCTATGAGTTGGAATTGACTCAATGGCACACAACAACACTAATCAAAGAAAGGAGTCCTTAGGTGGTACAAATGGTTAAGAGCTTGTCTACTAACTGAAATATTGGCAGTTTGAGTCCCCCTGTAGATATATGCCTGAGAAGAAAGGTCTTGTGATCTGTTTCCAAAATGTCACAGCCTTCACACACTCTATGGAGCACAATTCTCTGAAACATATGAGGTTGCCATGAATTAGCAAGTGGTATGATCTGAGAGGAAGCAAGGAGTTCCTTAACTGGTTATTTAAGAAGTTTTAAGTTTTTCTGGTTATGTATCTGCAATTAAAAAAAAAAAAAAGTAAAAGCTTAAGCTAGATGTATGGCCACATCCATTCCCATTTGCAGAGGACACACTTGAGACAAACTGCTTTATTTTCTGCCTGGACATTTACTTAATATGCATCTTTTCGTTTTACATTTCCACCCCCAGATCAGCAACGTCTTGTTTTTTGTTTTGCCGCCCATCTGCATGTGCTTGTTTCGGCAATATGCAACATGTTTCAACAGTGGCATCTACTTAATATGGACTCTTTTGGTTGTAGTGGGTAAGTGAATTAGTTTGTGAGCCTGAACTGAAAGGGAGGAAATGGAATTCTGCACATTTCCTATCCCCTTTGAACATTATGTTTTATAAACCAAAGTTACTCTGACGTCTTAGCAAACGTTTTCTTTTCAGTTTGCTTGACGCCAAAAGAAGGTCACTGTGAATGCAGGCTTGATAACAAATTTGGCTATAACTATCACTTAATTACTTCTGAGAATTCATTTCTATAATAGCTTTTGGTCTTGTGCCAGTGCAATTTTTTGAGAAAGCCATGTGGAACAATTGAACACTAGTGAAACTGTAGCTCCTCGCACATTTCAAATAAAACATTCTAGATGTTTGATCCTTCATTGTTCTGTGAAGTACTTGTGTAATTTCCATTTCCTCCTGCTTGGGAATTGTTAACAGTGAGGGAATGTTGTCTTTTATTTACTGCCTGTTTCTATGAAGGCTCAGTGGATAGAGAGTGTGTTTAACTGTGGGCTTAATAAAAGTTCTGATGTGCTGATATTTGGGCCCTACTTGAAAGCCTCTTTCTAGATGTGGAGCCTGCATGCCTAGGTGGTGTGAGTTTCTGCCTTCAGTTTGTTTTCAGTGAGACAGTGATCTGGTGATTGTGATAGCAGTAGGTAGAAGGACAGTCCTTAAGCAGTATATTGAACTTGTGGGCCCCTTTTCCTATGGTGACCTTCTTTATTGGTTTGTAATTGATTCTAGGAATTGGATCTGTCTACTTCCATGCAACCCTCAGTTTCCTGGGTCAGATGCTTGATGAACTTGCAATTCTTTGGGTTCTGATGTGTGCTCTGGCCATGTGGTTTCCCAGAAGATATCTACCCAAGATATTTAGGAATGACAGGTAAGCTTAAGCTAAATATTTTTACAATTACCAACAAGTACAGTACCTGATGTAATTATGTATATAAAGAAAAATAACACATGATTGAGCCCCGCCTAGTGATGAGCTTATATACTATTTTAGTATCCACTGATTGGTTATGATCTCATAGTGTAAATAGACTGACAGATAAAAAGGGACTTTTAATATGATTGGGGAAGAATTTATATGACCATTAAAGGCAAAAAATCAAAATATCTCCTTTATTTGATATGAAAAAGTATGGAAAGATTTTCAATGGGGGAGAAGTTGTTGGATGGTAGTTCAAAGACCTTCTTTGATTTCATGTTAGAACACTTCCTTGAGTCTAATCCAGTTCTGCCACTTTATATGTCTGAAGGAGAAGCCTCACTGAGGAATTGGTTCTTGGAACTATAGATACTGTAGTTTTCAAATTGCCTTGTAGTTGCTTCTGATGAGAGTTACATACATATATATCTACACATGTATACAGAACTCTAAGCTAGAAACCTGGAATTTCAGGAAGGGGGACATTATAATGGCCATTGTGTTATGGTTATACGGTTATTAATTCATCCAGTAAAATATTTTGAACACGTGCTATCTACTATGCACTTATCTGTTAAGGATCTCTGGTGATGCAGTGGTTAAGGCATTTGGCTGCTAACCAGAAGGTCAGTGGTTTGAACACATCAGCCATTCCATGGAAGAAAGATGAGGCAGTCTGTTTCTATAAAGATTTACAGCCTTGGATACCTTATGGGAGTAGCTATGAGTTGAAATTGACTCAATGGCAGTGAGTTTGGTTTTGGAGTTTATCTTTTGTTAGCTGCTATCTAGTTGACTCTAACTCATGGCGACCTTATTTATAATAGAACAAAATGTGGTTTGATTCTGCACCATCTTCATTGTCATTGATATGTTTTGTATCCAGTTATCCAAGCACTGGGACATCAACAAAAGTTCCGAGTCCCTATTTCCAATGAGCTTACACTGGAAATTGGGAAATTGTAGTTCAACAAACCAAAAAACTAAACTCACTGCCATGAAGTCGAATCCGACTCATAACAACCCCTTCTTGGGTTTCTGAAGTGGTATCACTACGGAAGTAGATTGCCCAGTCTTCTTTCTGAGGAGTAGCTGACAAATATAAAATAAAATGTTAGGGAGTAATAAGTGCTATGATTAAAAAAAAAAAAAATGAAGCAGCTTAAGGGGATAGTGGTGACGTGAGTGTTGATTTCAAGAATTTAGTCAGATAAACATTTGAACAGAGATCCTAATGAAGTGAGAGAATGAGTCCTAGTCCACCATGGGTGACCCTGCTGGTATTTGAAATACTGGTGGTGTAACCTCTAGCCTCACAGCAACATGCAAGCTACTGCAGTATGACAAACTGGCACATGAGTGGTGGAACAACAATCCAGACAGAGGGAATGGCAAGTATAAAGGCCCTGAGTTAGAAATGTGTTGGACATGTTTGAGGCATAGCAAGGAAACCTGTGTGGCTAAAGCAAGTGAGCACCAGGAAAGCTGTGGGAGAGGAGGAAGGGGAGGTGAGTGGGGACCACCACACAGGGCTCTGTAGGCCACAAGGGTGTCAGGGTTTATTCTCATGCTATGGAAGCCTTTGCTGAATTTTAGTGTCTGATTCATACTTGATCACCATAGTTAATGGACTGTAATTGACAAGAGTGGAGTCAGGACGACCGGTTAGTAAATCATTATAGTGATTGCCCCAACAAGAGGTGATGATGCTTGGGCAAGGGTATAACAGTGGAGGGGATTGATATCAGGATGATTTTGAAGGTGTTATCAATAGGATTTACTAATGGACTAGATGAGGAGTGTAAGAAAAAGAAGCATTAAGGGTGACTTTGTAATCTTTGGTCTGAATGACTGGGTGGATTATGGTGCCTTAATGAGAATAAAAATTAGGGAGCATTAGGCAGGAGTGTGTGTGTGTGTGTGTGTGTGTGTGTGTGTGGTATGCAGGTATTCGTTTGGACATGTAGTAAGTATAGGGTAGCCATTATCTTTTTAGTGCTGTGGTCTGATGATCTACTTCCAAAAGATCACAGTGAAAACTCTATGGAGCATAATTCTAATCTGGAACACAGGGATGCTATGAGTAGTCAGAACTGACTCACAGCAACTGGTTTTTTGTTTCTGGTGTTTTTTTGTTTGTTTATTTGTTGGTTTTCACTTGTTTGGGATTTTCTCACTCAAAAAAGAAATATAGTGAGGTTTTCTAGTAATATCTGTAATAAGGAGAGCCAGCCTAATCAGGATGAGACACATTCCCAGAACATACTACCCACATATTTCTCTTTAGGACACTGTGTTCTGTGAAAAAGTATATTTGGATAAATAATCTAAGAATATGGATTCAATTAAGCAATCTGTGTGTACCCAGGGAGGAGTTATACCAAGAAAATAAAAGAAGACATTATAGTTTTCCTGGTACTCTGAGAAGAAGTAGAAGCAATGCAGCTGTTAAAGAGGATGGCTGCTCTCTCTGTACTGAAGAAGAGGAATACCTATGAAAAATGCTGCCTGCAACATGCACATTGTAGAGTTGGATGTGTTATATTCTATTTTTAGAATTAATGAACTAAATTCTTTTGGGATATATGCTTTTGTGTGTGCACAAAAATACCTGGGAAGACAAGGACACCAAACTCCTGCCATTGGCTACTCTTTCCTAAGAGTGGAGAGAGAACTTCCACTCTTACTTTTAGTCTGTTTGGAATTTTTTACAACTAGCTTATGTTAATTTTTAACAATAACAATTTATTTTTAAATAAATAGGGAGAATAGGGAGAAAGCATACTTTAAATTGATTAACTGTACAATCTTCATACTGCGAAGCAGGATTTGAATGAAATAGTATTATCTTTGAGAATAATCTAGCAGATAGACCCTCAAGAATATAACTTATCACCAAAACAGAAAACAAACAAGAGGACATTACAACTGACCTGATAGAAATAAAGAGAATTATGATAGAATTATTATGAATAACTGCATGACGATAAACTGGATAACCCAGATGAAATGGACAAATTCTTAGAAGCACGCAACCTCCTCAGACTGACTCAAGAGGAAATAGAAAATCTTAATAGACCCATAACAAGTTAGGAGTGATCAAAAACCTCCCAGCAAAAAAATAGTCCTGGACCAGATGGCTTCACTGGGAAATTCTACCAAATATCAAGAGCAGAATTGACACCAATACTGTTTAAATTCTTCCAAAAGATAGAGAAGGAAGGAATACTCCATAATTCATTTTATGAAGCCAACATAACCCTGACACCCAAACCAGACAAAGATACCACAAGGAAAGAAAACTATAGGGCAATATCTCTTATGAATATAGATGAAAAAAGTCCTCAACAACATACTGTTGTTGTTGTTACTGTTATGTGCCGTTGAGTCGGACCTAACTCATAGCGACCCCTCTTTGGGTTTCTGAGGCAGTGTCACTATGGAAGTAGATTGCCCCATCTTCCTTCCGAGGAGTGGCTGGTGGGTTTGAACTGCCAGCCTTCTGGTTAACAGTCAAGTGCCTTAGGCACTATGCTACCAGAGCTCCCAACACCATACTAGCAAACAGAATCCAACAGCATATTAATAGAGTCATACACCATGACCAAGTGGAATTTATTTCAGGAATGCAGGGATGGTTCAACACTAGAAAACCAATCTACATAATATACCACCTCAATAGAGCAAAGGAAAAGAACCATGTGATCATCTCTATGGATATAGAAAAAGTATTTGATAAAATCCAACACCCTTTCTTGATGAAAACACTGAAGAAGATTGGAATAGAAGAAAATTTCTCAATCTGATTTAGGGCATATATGAAAATCCAACAGCCAATATTATACTTAAAGGAGAAAGACTGAGAGTGTTCCCCTTGAAATTGGGACAAAGGATGCCTGCTCTCAGCAGTTCTATTCAATGGTCTATTAGAAGTCCTAGCCAGAGCAATAAGACAAGAAAAAGAAATAAAAGATATGTAGATTGGAAAAGAAAAGGTAGAATTATCTGCATTTGAATAGAGAACCCCTGAGACTGTTGCCCTGAGACACTTTTTAAATGTAGAACTGAGCCTATCCTGAGTCCACCTTCTAGTGAAACTGCAGAATGACACACAAAATAAAGGATAGTACTGATAACATTGGTGCCCTCCTTAAAAACCATCAGTATGAGATCTAAAGGTCAACAATTTTTCAAAAGCAAAGATGAGGTGATAAGGGGGCAGGGAAACTAGAACACTAGAAAAGGAACAAATAGCACACAAACAAAATGTTGACACGTTGTGATGAATGTTGACACGTTGTGATAAATGTAACTAATGTCATAGAACAACTTGTGTGGAAAATGTCGAATGGCAACATAACTTGTTGTGTAAACTTTCACCAAAAACTCAATAAAATATTTAAAAAATTATCTTCATTTGTGGATCATATGATCCTTTATAGAAAATCTCAAAGACTCCACAAGAAAACCTCTAGAGCTGATAGAAGAATTTAGTACAGTTGTGGGGTACAAGGTTAACAAAAATCAGCTCAGTGTCTGTACATCAGTGATAAAGAAAATGAAAGGGAAAATTAGGGAAATAATTCCATTTACAATAGCATCAAAGAGAATGAAATACCTAGGAATAAATCTAGCTCATGACGTGAAGGACTTAAACAATGAAAACTGTAAAGCACTGCTAAAAGAGATTAAAGACTTAAACAAATGGAAAGATGTTCCATGTTTATGGATTGGAAGACTTAATATTAAGATGTCAATACTACCCAAAGTGACCTATAGATTCAATGCAATCCCAACCAAAATTCCAACAGCCTTCTTTACAAAAATAGAAAAATCAATCCTCAACTTTGTATGGAAAGGCAAGAGGCCCAGAAGAGCTAAAACCATGCTGAAAGAAAGAATGAAGTAGGAGGACCCACACTTCCTGATTTTAAAACATACTATACTGCTACAGTAATCAAACTAGCCTGGTGCTGGTATAACAATGTACACATAGACAAATGGCATAGATTGAGAGTCCAGAAATAAACCCACTCATCTATAGTCAACTGGTTTTTGACAAGTGTGCTAAATTCATTCAATGTGGAAAGTAGAGTCTCTTCAATAAATTATCCTTGGAAAACTGGATTTCTGCATGCAGAAAAATGAAATATGACCCATACCTCACACCATATACAAAACAACTTCATAATGAATGAAGGAGCTAAATGTGCAAAAAAAAAAAAAAAAAAATCAAAATTCTTAGAAGAACACACAGGAGCAATGCTGTCAAGCCTGGTTTTCAAAAATGAATTGTCTAATATAATAACAAAAGCACAAACAGCAAAAGACAAAATAAATAAATGGGACCTCATAAAGATTAATAATTTTTGTTCATCAAAAACCTTTACCAAAAAAAGTGAAAAAACAAGGTATTTTTTTTTTCTTTTTGTTGTGATATGGGTGAAAATTTACAGCAGTTCACATATACTTTGTCTCATGACATTGACCACAGTTTACCACAATGCAGCATCTCCCCTTCTACTTCCTCCCAATAGTTACCTCTTCTCTATTTCCATCCCTCCATGCACTCCTGACCCCTGAGCTGTCTCCCTGTGCATAAACAGCCCTTCTTTCTCCCATGCTTGTTCTCTCCAAGGAGTGTATCTACCTCAGGTAAATGTTCAACTCATATGCCTGTCTGTTGTTTGGCTGGAAGCTACAGGTGTGTGTTCAATTCCAGACCTGAAGGGCAGCTAGGGGCCATAGTCTCAGTGGTTCCACCTGGCTCTATCGGGCCAGCAAACCTGGTCCCCCCCCCCTTTTTTTTCCCCAATGATTTTGAGTTTTGTTCCACATTGCTCTCCCTGTCTATCCAGGATCTCCTACATAGATCCTCTTCCAAGTGGATGACAGTAGTAGCCAGGCACCATCTAGTTCTTCTGGTCTCATAGTTGTATAGGCTGCAGATCGGATGGTGTACCAGTCACTGGGACTAATTGTTTCTATGAATTTTTGGTTTTCTTCATACTTGTTGGCTCTGGATGAGGAGAGACCCATCGTTGCATCTAGATGGCAGCTTGCAAGCTTTTAAGATCCCAGTTGCTACTTGCCACTGTAGGAGGTGGAACAATGTTTTGTGTAGTATGTTATGCCAATTGAGCTTGATGTCCTCTGCAACTATGGTCCCGAGCCCACAGGTTCAACTACTCAGTCCCTCTGGGTAGCTGGCTGTGACCAAGCTGTGACTACAACCTTGCCCCTTGTCAGCTCCACTATACACCTGGGAATTGAGATCATACACATGAAGTTATAGGACCATTGTCTGCCAACCCTATACATATTCTTGGGTACACTCCCCACTTCATAGACTTACCTACTAGTTCAGCCTGTCCACCCATCTATCCACCCATATACCCGTGTTTGCCTTCACTGACCACGTGGTACTATATGTGCAAAAGGGTTCATCTTTGTTGTCTGTACTTCCCACGTACCTCTCTCTATGTCTTTCTCTTCTTCAATGCCACTATATTGATCACTCACATTTGGTGCATTGCCCTTCTCTTCACCCAAATCAAAACTTTATCTATCTAACAGTATTCCCTCCCCTCCCCTCCCACCCCTGGTAACCAACAAAGAAAATGTCCTTCCATAGATAAGCATTTCCTTGACAAAAAAACAAGGTATTGACTGGGAGAATTTCTTCGGAATATGTCCAACAAGAATCTAATAACTAAAATACATCTAAAACTTCAACAGCTTAACAACAAAAAGACAACTAACCCAGTCATAAAATGGGCAAAGGACTTGAATAGACATTTCACCAAAGAGGACATTCAAAGGTCACAAAATACATGAAAAGATGCTTATTGTTATTAACCATCAGAGAGATGCAAATCAAAATCATAATAAGATACCGTGGGATTAGATTGTTAGATTTTGGTTTGGAGAACACAGGAAGAAGGGGTGCTAAGGGTCCCCTGACATTGTGTTCTAGTATGGAATCATAATGTGTTAGAAAGTTGAAAACAGGACCAGTAGGGTTGCCCATCATCATTGTTTAGAAAACACCCTGTTAGGCCCCTTCCTTCTGGATATTTCTAGCTGTCCTTTGTACCGAGGCCCTCTGGTGAATCAGGGCTGGCTGGCTTTCTGCTGGCCACATGACCTCTGTTTATTTCTGCAGGTCACAGAATTGTGTGTTCACAGTACGTCTTCTCTAGCTAAGCTGCCTGCCCCAAAACATTCCTCCATACCCTGTGGAACTGATCTGGGGAAGGTGTCTGTGAATGGACTCTTTAAAAGATGACATGTTTCATCAAGCTTGCTGCCTTTGAAGTATTTGGCAGTACAGTACAGAGCTTTGGATGATTGTAACACCAGTCAGGCAGATGCTCCCTGAGAAAGTGATATTATTACCTGTAATAATAATGTTGTTAGCTGTCAGCAAGTTGATGCTGACTCTCCATAGGGCTCATGGCGTTTTCAAAGCTGTGACCTTTTGGATGCAGAACACCAGGCTGTCTTCTGAGGTGACTCTAGGTGGTTCGAACCATCAACCTTTCAGCTAGTAGTTGAGTGCTTAACCATTTGTGCCACCCAGAGACTCCACTAATAATAAAGTTATTTAAAGTAACATTTATTCTCAAAGTATTAGTAATAGTAACAGTAATAATGAATTTTATTAACACATAACCTGTGCCTGAGGAGTCCCTGGGTGACATAAGCAAGGAAGCACTTGGCTACTAACCAAAAATTAGCATTTAGAATCCATTCGGAAGGCACGTTGGAAAAAAGGCCTAGTGATCTACTTCTGAAAGATTGCAGCCATTGAAAACACTATGGAGTGCACTTCTCATTTGACACAGGAACACCATGAGTTGGAATTGACTCAAGGGCAACTGATTTATTTTTTTGGTTAACTTGTACTTGTCACTGTGTTAAGGACTGTAAAATGCTTACAAAAATACTATGAGGAGCAGGATGCCTTAATTTTCAGATGGTAAACTTGAGGCTTGGAGTATTAAATTACTAGCTAAAAGTCCTGTAGCTACTAAGTGGTGGAGGCAGGATTTGAACATGTATCAGTCTGAACTCCAACACCTGTGTTTTAATCACTCTGCTGCCCACTCTAATGTGTGCCTGAATCCAAAACCATTGGATAGAAGGTGATGAAACTTGGAAGTTTCTGATGACGTTTTTATCCAGTCTAAAAAGGCCAACTGGCCTTGGCATGAGTCACATAACCTCAAATCCACTGAAAGAGTGACTGAGGGCCCCTCAGGGGCCATGTTGTGACAGGGTGGTGGAGTTGTGGACTGTCAGCCTTTTATCCAGGAGTTGAAGGATGCCAGCCAGGGCCAGGAGGAAAACATGGTTCTCCTGAGGATTTGCTGCTTAGTTCCTTTCCCATATGTATATTTTTTCCCCTGGTTGAGGTTCAGGGTTACAGTTCCTGTTCACACCAGTCAGAAACTTGGCAGCTTGATCAATGACTTCCTGTGCCTTGATGATAAACAGTTTTCCTATTCAGGAGATAAATTTGTATTTTGAAGGTTCAATGAACTTTGATTTCTTTTTAATGGAATTTATTTAGTTTCCTAACTATGATTTGTTCCAGGGCTCTTGGCCAAAGCAAATTGTGCAATGATGAATAAGAGAAACTTCAGGAAAATCTTGTACTCCTAAATTTAAATCATGGGTGAAGCCTCAAAATCATCTTTTGTAGCCTTCTCATTTATAGATAAGGAGATAAGAGTCCCAGGGGGAGAGGAAGGAGCATGTCCAGGAGCACGTCTCCACTTTTGGCTCTTTCAGCCACGCCACCTCTCCTGAAGGCTGGAAGGGTGGTATCAATTACTTTTCTAATATCTGTCATGTTGAAAACTTGTCAACACAAATTCTAGCACACAAACTAGACTTGTGGATTGTAAGTGTAGACACTAGTAGAATTTTTTTTCTTAGGACTTTCAGTTTTGTATGCTAGACACATAGGACTTTTTTTTTTGGTACTATTAGGAAGGTTTGTTTTCTTATGGCCTTTGTTTTTGTTATAAAAGTTATATATGTTCACCCAGGAGCACAGAGAGTGTCAGACTCCATTGTGTGGTCCAAATAAGATATACCACTGGTTTTTGTAAATAAAGTTTATTGGCACACAGCCATGTCTGTTCATCTCCTTACTGTTCATGGTTACAAGGCAAAGTTAAATAGTTGCAGCAGAGATGGTATGACCTACAAAAACAAAAATATTTATGGAAATAATTTGCCAACCCTTGTTGCAGAACATCTGAAAAATATAGAAAAGTAACCTTAAGGAAAAACAAATTACCTACATCTCACCCTCAAGGACTTAGGTTGAATTCTAATTTTACACTAATAAATAATACTCAAATGATGATTTGTGGCTGCATATTTTTGCAAATCTCTGATTATTTTGTAAGGATATTCCTACAAGTGGGATTACTGAGCTGTGAATATAATGTTTTTTAGGCTCTTGGTACTAAGTGCAGAGATTTTAGCTTGCACTTCCTCCTGAAGTGCCTGTATCTTGCTAATATTAAACAGACAAACAAATGAACAAACACTGTTTTTCTAATTGATTGGGTTTTGCTTCCACCAATTCAGGGGCAGGTTCAAAGCAGTGGTCTGTGTCCTGTCTGCGGTTACGACATGCCTGGCATTTGTTAAACCCGCCATCAACAATATCTCTCTGATGACACTGGGAGTTCCTTGCACTGTGCTGCTCATTGCAGAGCTAAAGAGGTGGGTGCCTTTCTTCCTGCCTGCCCCTTAAGCTGCCCTGGGATAGGAAAACCCCCCTACCCCTGGTTCCTGTGAGTATGGGAGACAAATTTTACTCTTCATGAAGAATGAGTTCCTGACTACTGATTGGAAGCAGGTTTGAGGGTTTGGTTCAAAATGTTAATGATCTCCTTTTCAGAAAGAGGGGAGCAACTAATGCATAGTAGGTACAATCCCAGTGATCGAGAGCAAGCTCAGCAGAACATCTCAAGAACCTGCCGAGCACCTAAGTGAAGCTGCTCAGACTTAATTCTGTAGAAAGGAGAGCAGATTTGTTCATGTGATAAAAATAAAGAGAAAAGTAAAATCCTAAAGGGGCTATGGAACCCCTGGGTACTGTAAACAGTTAACTCACTCAGCTGCTAACTGAAACATTGGAGATTTCAGTTCACCTAGAGGTGCGTTGGAAGAAAGGTCTGGTGGTCTTCTGAGAAATCACAGCCATTGAAAACCTTATGGTCATAGGGTCTCCCATGAGTCAGAGTGGACTTGAGAGCAACTAGTTTTAAAAAGGTCATGGCATTCACATACACAGAAAGAAAAAGGGGAAGGAAGCAGGGAAAGTGAATTTTTATATATAAGGAAACCTTAACTTTATGTGGGATACTGTAACTTTGATAGATCTGTGCTTTGAGGCTTAGTTTCACATTTACAATCTGTCACATAAGGCCTTTGCTATTTGCATAAGCATTTTCCTCTGGAAAGTTACATACTCTTGAGTTCAGGTTAAATCCAGAAACATTTTATTTTAGCACTCTTGGGTACACTAATGTCTTCCTCTAGCCAAACTAAGAACACTAAATTACTACAGAACATCTGAAAAATGTAGAAAAGTAACCTTACGGAAAAACAAATTACCCATATCTTACCCTCAAGGACTTAGGTTGATTCTAATTTTACACTAATAAATAATACTCAAATGATGATTTGTGGCTACATATTTTTGCAAATCTCTGATTACTTTGCAAGAATAAATTCCTGGAAGTGGGATTACTGAGCTCTCTTTGCACTCACTTTTTGTTTTTAAATTTTATTTTGATTTGGGTGAAACTTTACAGAGCAAATTCATTTTCCATACAGCAGTTCACATACACTTTGTTTCATGACATTGACAACAATTTCCCACAAAGCAAAAGTTCCCCTCCCACTTCCTCCCCATAGCCACCTCTTCCCTGTGTCCTTCCCTCCAATGCACTCCTAGCCCCAGGGTCTCCCTGTGCACACACAGCCCTTCTATTCTCCAATGATTGATCTGTCCAAGGAGTGTATCTCCCTAATGTAAATGTTCAGCTCATATGCCTGTCTTTTGTTTGACTGGAAGCCACAGGAGTGGGTTCAATTCCAGACCTGAAGGGCAGCTAGAGACCATAGTCTCAGAGGTCTTTGCGCTCACATTTTTTTTTTTTTTTTTAGTTAAATCCTTGTGTCCCTCCCCCCCCACACACACACTTTTTTTAAATTATGATTTGGGTGAAAATTTACAGAGCAAATTCACTTTCCATACAGCAGTTCACACACACGCTGTCTCATGACATTGACTACAACTTACTCCAATGCAACAGCTCCCCTGCCACTTCCTCCCGATAGTTACCTCTTCCCTGTGTCCATCCCTGAGCAGTCTCCCTTTGCATACACAGCCCTTCTTTCTCCCATGATTGTTCTTTCCAAGGAGTGTATCTACCTCAGGTACATTTTCAACTCCTATGCCTGTCTTTTGTTTGGCTGGAAGCCACAGGAGTGGGTTCAATTTCAGACTTGAAGGACAGCTAGGGGCCATGGTCTCAGTGGTTCCATCAGGCTCTATCAGACCAGCAAATCTGGTACTCCCCCCACCCCCCCTTTTTTTTTTCTAAATGATTTTGAGTTTTGTTCCACATCGTTTTCCCTCTCTATTGATCTCCTACACAGATCCCTCTCCAAGTGGTTGACAGCTTTGCAGTCACTTTTATAAGTGCATTTTAAGTCCATGATTTTTTCATTGTTACTGATGTGGAGTGTCTTATGTGAGGTTTCCCTCTGTCTCCTTTTGTGTAACAGTTGCTCTATGCAATGTGTTTGCTCAGATTCTGCTCTGCTTTGTTTTGAGAGGAGCTAAACATTTCTCTCCACCTCTGCCTCTGGGAGTTGCTTTGATCATCAGCAACAACAGGCAGGGCCAACGATGGAAGAGGTATTAGCACTTGCTCATTGAGAGCAGGCTACTGTCAGCTCTTTCTAGTTGGCTGCTTTGAGTAGTAGGAGAGGGGAAGAAAGAGACCACTTCAGACACAGGCTGATGTTGGTATTAGGATAACTATGATATTAAGTCCTTTCCAGAAAAAAAAAACAACAGATAATTAACTAATGTATTTTCCCGTAGATAACATGTGGGTTGTATAATGTTTTGCAAAGCTCATAACTCCCTTGAGCTCAGTTTCCTCTGTGCACTGTGCATGCATTATATACATGTATGCATTACTTATTTGGGTACATTATATGAGGAAAAAATACAGTACACAATAAAGGATATAGTCTCAGTCCTCTAAAAGCCTTAAAAATCTCAACTCTCTACTTTATCACTTGTTGTATTACTTCTTAGAGCTGGAAAGGTTCTTAGCAACCCTGAATTTGTTCACTCACTCACTTACTCAGCAAGTATTCATTGAGTTCTTACCATGTGCCAGTACTATGATCTTTATGGGGGATATGTCAGAGTTACTTAGGAAACTGTTTGCAAGTGCAGATCTTTAGCTCTGCATTATTCTTGTGCTCTAGAATGAGGGCCTGGGCATCTATAGTTTTAGAAACTTATGGAACCTGGTTGCCTGGGGCTGGGGTGCAGCAAGTGAGAGTAGAGGTGTGGGGAGGGAGTGAGAAAAGGGAATGACTACTAGTGGGCATGGGGTTTTGTTTTGGAATGTTGAAAATGTTAAGAAATTAGATTGTGGGGTGACTGAACAACTGTGAATATGCTGAAAACAACTGAATTATATGTATACTTTAAATGAGTGAATGTGATATTAGTGGGTTGCATGTTATGGCATGTAAAATATCTCAATGCATTATAAAACAAAACAAAAACTCTCAAGACTCTGCTCAGGTGATTCTGTCTGATGCTTAACTACTTGTGGACCATGTGGTTGTTTGCTGCCATCAAGTCAGCCCTAATTAATGGGAACCTCAAGCAGATCAGACCATTGTGATCCATAGGGTTTTTGGTTAATTTTTGAAAGTAGATTTCTAAACTTTTCTTCCTAGTCCATGTTAGTCTGGAAGCTCTGCTGAAACCTGTTCAGCATTATAGCAACATGTAAGCCTACACTGACAGACAGACGTGGCTGCTCATGAAGGACACTGGCTAAGAATCTCATGTGTATTAGTCAAGACTTTGACCACTGAACCACCAGGAAAAAAAAGAAAAATTCAAACCAGGTGCCATTGAGTCAATTCTGACTTGGTGACCCATGTGTTTCAGAGGAGAGTTGTGTTCCATAGGATTTTCAATGTCCACATTTTTTCTTGGAAGTAGATGGCCAGGTCTCTTTCTTCTAAGGTCCCTCTGGATGTGTTGGAACCACTAACCTTTCAGTAGCCACGTGCTTCACCATTTGGGCCACCCCAGGGTTGCTGCTGAACTACCGCTGCCCCATAATGACAGCAGCCGTAAAAAGAAAGTAAGTTCTGCCCCATGCTATAATACCTACCAGTGGAATTGCTGGATCATTTGGCTGCTAACCAGAAGGTTGGTGGTTCAAATCCACCAGTTTCTCTGTGGGAGGAAGATGAGGCAATCTACTTCTGTATAGATTTATAGCCGTGGAAACCCAATGGGGGTTGCTGTGAGTAGGAATTGACTCAATGGCAGTGGGTTTGGTTTTGGTTTTATGGTAATTCCACATTTAACTTTTTGAGGACCTGTCAAATTGGTTCCCACAGTGGCTGTACCACTTTGCATTCCCACCTGCAATGGATGAGGGTCTCACCTCATATTTCTACCAGGCAGCTCAAAAAGGTACCAGGGAGTCAGGCTTTGGGCATCTGTTTATTTCTTTTACAAAACTGTATTAAGCACCTTCTTGGTTGCAGATCTTGTGTTAGTCTCTGGGTCCTATGAGAAATCCCAATTGACTTAGAAGCCATCCACTGAGGGGAAGGAACCCTGAAGGAAGGGTTGAGAAGTGCTTTCAGCTACCCCACTGCCTCTGGGCACCCCCATCCCTGACAGGAATGGAAATCACCTACTTTATGAGCAACTGAGTGAAAAGGAAGAACAAAATGCTATGGAATTTCCTTTGAGATGTTAAGATTTATTTTAGAAAAACGTTGTATCCTAGTGTGTAAGGACTCATTCCTTTATTCAACAAATAAGAGTAGTATATCCAAGAGTCTTGTATGTGTCTGGCACAGTTCCGGGTACTGGGAATACTATGGTGAGCAGAATACACATTAGTTGGGGAGACAGATCGTAAGTAAATAAATAAGTAAAATGTAGAGTATGTCAGAGGAGTTATAATTGCCTTAATGAAAATTGAAGGAGGGAAGGGGGAGATCAGGATGATCACTTGGATGGTGGTGGAAAGTGTTGCAATTATTACTTATTGAGTGACATTTGAGCGAAGTCTTGAAGAAGGTGAACTATGGGGATATCTGGGGGTAGAATATAGGCAGAGGAAATAGCTAAGGCCCTGTAGACACATGCTTAGAATATTTGAGGAATAGGAAGAATCCCCTGGTTGCCTGAGCAGAGGGAGAATATGAAGGAGAAGAGGTGAGAGGATAACCTTGTGGCCTCTGTAAGAACTTGGCTCTCACTCTGGTTAAAAGAGGGAAGATAGAGTGAGCTTTTGAGCAGAATGCTGAGAATTGATTGTAGGGGCAAGAGTGGAAAGAGGAAGACCAGTCTAGGAGGCTATTGCTATAATCCAGCAATGGTGGCATAGACCAAGGTGGTCAGTGGTGGAGATGGTTGAGGATAGGTCAGATTTTGGATATATTTTGAAGGATGAGCTGATGAATGAGGTTGGTGCATGAGAGAAAGAGAATGTTTCTAAGAGTTTTAGCCTGAGCATCTGAAAGAATGGCATTGCCTCTTTCTGAGATGAGGAAGATTGGGAGAAGAATAGGCTTTGGGCAAGAGAACAGAGTAGAAGCTCATTATACTCATTGATATTGAGTCAATTACAACTCACAGTGATCCTGTAAGACAGAGTAGAACTGCTCTTTAGTGTCTCTAAGGCAGTAATATTTATGAAAGCAATCTGCCATTTTTTTTCTTCTCTCATGGAGCCAACCTTTTATTTAGCAGTGGAGTGCTTAACCACTGTGCCACCATGTTAAATTTAGATCTATATTAGATATCTGGAGGACATGTCAAGAATGTGGTTGGGTCTGGAGTCAGGGGGGAGAGGCCTGGGTGGGAGGTATGGCTTTGTGAATCATCTGTGTGTAGATGGTGTTTAACTCACGGGACCAAAGGAGTGACTGTTGGGAGGAGAAGCTGCCCTGGGGGCCTTCACTGCTGAAGGAACCAGTGAAGAGACAGAGAAGTAGCCAGTGGTAGGTGGGAACCAGGGCTGCTGATGGGTGCTCTCTCTGTCCCATGCAGGTGTGACAATGTGCGTGTGTTTAAGCTGGGCCTCTTCTCTGGCCTCTGGTGGACACTTGCTCTCTTCTGCTGGATCAGTGACCGAGCCTTCTGTGAGCTGCTATCGTCCTTCCACTTTCCCTACTTGCACTGCGTATGGTAAGCAGCCCCTGCTAATGGGGAATTGGCAATGAGGCAGGTATCTGCACACACTGCCAGGCCCACAGGTGTGCAGTGCAGACAGGGCAAAGCCCACATGAGCTCTCTCCTCACCCAGACTGTCAGACATTCCAGAAGGAATGGGAAGCATTGTAAAAAGCAGAATTGGCTTCAGAAAGCAGGTTTAGCCAGAACAAAAAGAATTGTTTATGCACAAAGGAGCTTGAAAATTGAATCCATAATCTGAGCTAGACTAGTGAGAGCCACTCTACAGAGGAGTGGGGACTTGGGACAGGTGTGATGTGGAGACGGGGATGGTCTTGAATAATAATACACCTTCTGGGCCTGAGTGGCCAGGTGAAAGCATGGACCTTATAGATCATCTAGGGACAGTCACACCCACACATTTTACAGGTGGTGACAGAAGCCCAGAGAAGTAGTGAATGATTCAGTATCACCCACTTGGTTATACAAAAACAACTTAGGAGTCCAGTGATAAGGAATTAGAACATCTATCCTTTACAATATTCAGGATACTCTGTTAAGTAAAAGTAAAGCAGATTACAAAACAATATGCAGAAGTATGGTGATTCCTTAAAAAGTTGGAGTTAGAAATACCATTTGACCCAGCAATCCCATTACTAGGTATATATCCTAAAGAAGTGAGAGCAGGGCAAGAACAGATATATGCACACCAATGTTCACTGCAGCACTATTTACAATAGTAAAAAGATGGAAACAATCTAGGTGTCCATCAACAGAAGAATTCATAACTAAACTGTGGTATATACACACAATGGAATACTATGCAACCCTGAAGAATAATGTAGAATCTGCAAAACACAGCATAACATGTATGAACTTGGAGGACATTATGCTGAGTAAAATAAGTCGATCACAGAAGGACAAATATTGTATTAGTCCACTATTGTGAAAAGTCAAGGAAAGGTTTATATATGGAAAGAAACTTCCTTTGTTGGCTACCGGGGTGGAAGGGGAAGGGAGGGAACACTGCTAGACAGGAAGGGACAAGTATTGATTTGGGTGAAGGGAAGGGCAATGCATCAAATGTGAGTGATCAACATGGTGGCATTGAGGAAGAGGGAGACACAGACAGACAACAAAGATGAACCGTTTTGCACATACAGTACTGTGTTGTCAGTGATGGCCAACATTGATCTACGGGTGAATAAGTGGGTAGACAGGCTGAATGACCAGGTATGTCTAGGCAGTGGGGAGTCTGCCCATGACCATGTATAGGGCTGGCAGACAATGTTTCCATAAGCATATTTGTATGTCTGGTGGCATAGTGCCTAAGGCATTTATTTGACTGCTAACCAGAAGTCTGGTGGTTCAAACCCACTAGCCATTCCTTGGAAGGAAGGTTGGGCGATCTCCTTCCATAGTGATACTGCCTTGGAAACCTGAGGGGTCTCTATGAGTTGGATCTGACTCGATGGCAGTGAAAGTTTAGTAAGGATGTGAGGGTATATAGTAGAGCTGACAAGGGACAAAGTTGTGGTGGTTAACATAACATACTACACAAAAACATTGTTCCACATCCCACTTTGGTGAATAGTGACTGGAGTCTTAAAAGCTTACAAGCAGCCATCTAGTTACAGTGAGGGTCTCTCCTTGTCTAGAGCAAAGAAGAATGAAGAAAACCAAAGATGCATGGAAACAATTAGTCCAAGGGACTTGTAGACCACATGATCCTCAGCCTATGACCATGAGACCAGACAAACTAGATGGTGCCCATTTACCACTGTCAACTACTCAGAGGGGGATCTGTGTAGGATATCCTGGATAGAGTGGAACAAAAATCAAAATTATTTAAAAAAAAAAAAAAACAGGCTTGGTGGTCGGTAAAACCACTGAGACTATGGCCCGTAGCTGCCTTTCAGGTCTGGAATTGAACTCCTGTGGCTTCCAGCCAAATAAAAGACCAGCATATGGGCTGAACATTTACATCAAGTAGATACAATCCTTGGAGAGATCAATCATGGGAGAACAGACGGGCAGTGTATACACAGGGAGATAGCTCGGGGAGCAGGAGCTCATGAGAGGGAAGGACACAGGGAAGAAGTAGCTATGGGGAGGAAGTGGGAAGAGAGCTATTACATTGTGGGAAATTATAGTCAATGTCACGAGACAAAATGTGTATGAACTGCTGTATGGAAAATGAAATTGCTCTGTAAACTTTCACCCAAATCACAGTAACAATTTTTTTGGGAAAAAAATGCAGAGTCATGTACTCAGAAAGCTGAAGAGGAAGCAGTGGCTTCAGCTTTAGTCTTTCCTTCTCTGTCCTCTGTCCTTGTGACTGCAGAGGATAACAAGGACCCAAAGAAATGTGCCTTCTGATGTTCCTTGTAGATTGAGGTCTCACAGGGAGGAATTCTAGTGGTAAGGAGCTGGAAAAGCTTTGTTGGATCCAAATTCAGAGGGAGCCTGATTTCTGTAGGGAGATAGCTTAGGAACATACAGTTTGAAAGAATAATAATAATAAAAAAAAAAACCTACTGACATCGAGTTGATTCCTACTCATAGTGACCCTCATTGGATTTCCAAGGCTGTAAATCTTTATGGAAGTAGATTGCCTCATTTTCCTCTCATGGAGCAGCTGGTGGGTTTGAACAGCTGACTTTCTGGTTAGCAGCCAAGTGCCTCACCCACTACACCACCAGATCTCCTTTGTTTGAAAGAATAAATTCATCTAAATTTCCTTATACATTTGACTTTGTATATATCTACCATGAGACCCAACCTCCTATAAATTAAAGGCTTGTGGACTTTAATATCTGTTTGTAAAAATCAAAACAAAATAAAACACAAGTTGGGGTTTCTGGCATCTCTTGGAATCCATTGCCTGACACTTCTTAAGTTCAAATTCGACTTACACTTGTGAATTTATACAATGCACACATTGTATATTGGTTGATATACATATCATGCTTGGCAAAGTGGAGGGAAAATGAAAAAGGGGAAGGCCCTCAACGAGATGGGTTGACACAGTGGCTCCAGCAATGGGCTCAGGTATAGCTAAGATCGTGGGGCTGGCACAGAACCAGGCAGTGTTCCTTTCTGCTGTACGAGAGGCCACTGTGAGTCGGAGATGACTCGACGGCACCTAACAACAACGACATATCGGTTGAAGTATAATTTACAGATGATAAAACACCCAGACTTTTAGTGTACAGTTTGACTAGCATTGGTAAATGTATATACCTGTGTCAATATTTCAATCAAGATGTAGTACGTTTCTATCAACCCAGAATGTTCCCTTGTCACACTAGTGATATAAGTAAAATGAAAGAATTAGACTGTGTAATTTCTTTGGCTCAAACTTAATTTACTTCTAAATTTGGTATACTTTCTGTTTTTTCCCCAAAGTTTGAACCATCTTTTCTTTGTAGTCATAACATGATATATATTATTTATGATAAATTTAAACAACATAGAAATATGAAAAGAGAAAGGCCAAAGGCATTTGCATGCTCATTCCTATTATCAAATATGATTATTTAAGAACATTCTTTCCTAAGCCTTGTCCTGAACTGTTCAAGATTTATCATCCTCCTGCTATTCTGGGGATTATTGATCACTTCATCTTCCTACTTATAAGAAGCCCCTGGGCTGTAATTATAGCCACCAGAGGCAGGTTCCCTAGCAAGGAGCAGGCCCAACAAACCCAGGTGGGTCTTTGCGTGTTTGTGTGTTTTGGGTTCTCACCCTCGCCTCCTTTTGCAGGCACCTCCTCATCTGCCTGGCTGCCTACCTGGGCTGTGTGTGCTTTGCCTACTTTGACGCTGCCTCGGAGATCCCTGAGCAAGGCCCCGTCATCAAGTTCTGGCCCAGTGAGAAGTGGGCCTTCATTGGCATTCCCTACGTGTCCCTCCTGTGTGCCAGCAAGAAATCGCCTGTCAAGATCACATGATGGTCAGGCGTGACTGTGCTCCCAGCTTCTTTTCCCTCATACATTTTGCTTCATTCAGTAGCAAAGACAGCCAGAGTGACTTGCAAAGTCGGGGGGAGAGGGTGTATCATTTTAAAATTCACTTGTCTTGGGCTCTAACTAGTATGTCTGTGGGTGGCCAGGATTCTACTGTGCATGGAGTGAAGTAATTGTCTTCTTACTCCTGGACGGAGGCACACGTTGTATCTTAACGTGGTATCACTGTCAGGTACAGCAGCTTGACATGCTGTGTCCTTTCTGGTGGTGGCAGAGCAGTCCATCTGGGTGACCCAGTGCTGCCCAGTGCTTTGTTTCCTGGAAAGTTTCCCTCTCCAGACCTTGCCATTACCATTCACTCATGGCTGGACTTTACTGTTGACAGACAGACCCTACAACAAACTAGACCCTGCAGAGATGCCAGAGATTTTCATTTGGGGAACCTGTCCTTAAACAAAATCAAACAAATGACATACACACAAGGCTTGTGGCTAAAGAAACTAGTTTTTCACCTGCTCCTCTCAACTTTCTCAGGCTTTACATGCCTTTGTGAATTCTAACTACCTCTAAGAGATGGAGACTTAACTTCAGAGGAGGGTAAAACTAATGAGAAAAACCCTCTATGCCAAACACAACACTCCATGCAAGCCATTCTTAAAGATAAGCACAATTTTTAAATGTTGACATCTCATTTTCCCCACCCTACTTCTGGCTCTGTAGCCTAAAATATACAGAAAGGAGTAGCTACAACGTGAACATTCCATACACCAGCACAACCCTCCAGTAAGACTGACCTCTATAAAATTGCCAAAGGGCTAGTTCCAATCATGGTGGGTTTGTGGCTTAAAATTTGGAGCAAACATGAAAGTTTTTTGAGACTTCTCATTTGAAGCCTCCAGTATGTTACACTGTTCTGGAAATTACCTCCAAGAATCTCTCCTTTTTCTTTAATATTTACTGTGGGCATCAGGCTCCACATTCTCACTGTTCAAGGTGCTTCCTGTGATTTCTCATGGCATTTGACTGCTGGCTTTCCTTAAATGCTGATTTGGGTGACTTGTGCAGCAGAGAAAGTCTGTTGCCTTCTGAATTTTTCTAACCTAAATTACACTGGCTACAACTAACCTCCTCTCCACTGGGCTGAGTGGTAGACTTCAAAACAGTTCTTAAGGTTTGAGGTAGGAATTAGGGACCTCAGGGATACTCATTTTATTTAACTCAGGCATCCTGCTTTATAAATAACATTCCATTGTGGAGAGAGGGCAGGACAGACATGTTTTTCCTGTGTGGACAGGAGTTACATCATCTGTCTTAATTATCTGTGAGTTGGGCAGTTGCAGTTGTTGGCATGTCCAGGAATTCTTAGTCTGGTTAGAATTTGCACAGGATCCAAGGCTAAAAGCCCAACAAGGAACTGAATTTAGAATTTAAAAAATGATGCCTTTGTCTACTTCTGTGTTTTCAAATTATTTCATCAGCAGAACTCTGCTTGCAGTAAGAAATCTTCATGGAACCCCAATGTAGGTTGTATTTTTATTTAAATTTATTTTAAGGTTAATTTATAGCATCTACTTAACAATATATCAGGCAGTGAAAATGCAAATGGACAAATTGGTGGTTCCCAAGGTAGAGAAGTTTGATATTGGTGATTGTACAGGTTGCTTTATTATAGTTTAAAAATATATTTTTAAAATGATATTTAATATTTGTGGAATCTCTGATGCACCTTTATGAGATCTTGGTCATTCATGGGACAGAATTTAAAGATTGCTGTTAAATCCCTTGTGTTCCAAGTCAAAACTTTGATAAAAAGGAAATATCAGACCATCATCACTTCAGGTTACCTTACTTGGTATGGATTCTGCTGTATAAATGCAATTCTGCTCTATAAAAATTGCCCCTGACTAGGAAGTTTGGGGCATTTTAAGCCCAGCTGTCTTTGTTGTGGAAGCAGAGATATGGGGAGATGAAGAGTGTAGGAAATGTTTTCTGTATGAGATTTAATTTCTGTCTGGACATGTCTTTGGTGATAGGAACTTTGTGTGCACAATCATGAAGGGATTATTTCTCCCTCAGAAGGTAAAGGACTTACTCCCTGGGAGCCTGGTGACATCCTCACCTCCAGCCTCCAAGGCTTCCACCTTGCCCGCGACAAGTTCAGAGCCCTCTTGGAAAGGGGGATAAAATATGACTCTGCTGGGTGTACCTGAACAGGCTTGAGAGTGAGTGCCTTGATTTAGAGAGCTACTTCCACCCCTTTCAAGAGACAATGACTCATCTAAGATGCCAGAATGAATACTTTTGCTGTGAAAAGCAGAATTTGTTCTACTAGGGATTTGTTCTACTGAGAGGAAGGCTGACAAAGAAGTGTGGAATGGAACATAATTCTACTTTTGAATAGAAATCCCTATAGCATGCCAGCCTGGTGTGGAAAATCAAGAAAATAGGAGTATCTCAACCTTATTTTAAGTTGTAATTGTGGCATCACTCATATTTTTATAAAAGCAAATACATGTTGTTTAAAGAGAACATGGACACTACAGAAAAATTGAAGAACAAAAAAGTCGCCTGTAGTCCTATTGCCCAGGCACAACCACTACTAACTAATATTTTGGTATCTTTCCTTCTCACTTTCTATTTTTAAAATATATTCGTAAGTAGATAACTTTTAGAGTTGGCAGTTTGCCCTGTAGCTTGGATGGAGTATATTTGCCAGTCGTGTTTTTCAGGTAGAGCAGGTTTCCAAATGCACTCAAGTTAGTTGTACACTTGAATTCTAATCGCTGGATTCTGAGACTTTCTTTAGTGCTGAGACTTCTTTTTTCAAGGAGCATAAGGTGAATGGGCTGCCTTAGTTATCTAGTGCTGCTATAACAGAAATACCACAAGTGGGTGGCTTTAACAAACAAACGGTGATTCCCTCCCAGCTCAGGAGGCCAGAAGTCTGGATTCAGAGTGTTGGCTCTGCAGGAGTGCTTTCTCTCTGTGTCGGCTGTAGAGGAAGGTCCTTGCCTCTTCAGCTTTGCTTCCTGGCTCCTTGGTGACCTCCATGTGTATTGGCATCTATCTGACCCAGTCTGTCTTTCTGCTCCCTTGTTTAATCTCTCTTTATCGCAAAAGAAATCTACTCAGAATCCACCATACACTAATCCTGCCTCATTAACATAACACAGACAGCCCACTCCCAAATTGAATTATAACTACAGGCATAGAAGTTAGGATTTACAACACATAAGTTTTGGGAACATAATTCAATCCACAACAGGACCTAATAAGTAATTAACTGAATTCCATTTGACGTGCTACTGAAGTTAGAATGATTAGTCACAGGAAATAGCCGTTAAATATGTGACTCGCAACATTAGATATTTTCAGATTTTCAGAGTATGACTACCTTATTTAATTTAAATGTGTGCAATCAAGAATTTTTTTGTTTTCGATAATGCAGGGGTGTGGAAATTTGACCTTAAGAGTTAGGTCATTGGTTATCAGCGTGGCTGTTAGATTTTTGTTCTAATTATAATTTTACAAGTTCGATATCCAGTAGGAACTGGATTTAGGATATAAAAAACATTAATGGTAACTAGTAGTAATTTAGGAGCTCTGGTGCCCTAGTGCCTAAGGCATTTGACTGCTAAGGCATTTGACTACTAACCAGAAGGCTGGCGGTTCAAACCCATCAGCCACTCCTTGGAAGGAAGGTTGGGTGATGTACTTTGATAGTGATACCCACCTGGGAAACCCAAGGAGGGGTTGCTATGAGTTGGATCTGACTCGACGTTAGTGAGTTTGAGTAGTAATTTAAGTCAGTGATTCTTGTTTTTTACAGTGTTTGATTTATTGTTGTTTTTTTAGAAAAAGTAATCTTTTCTCTCCTTTAGATTATACTGTTATAAAACAAGCTGAGTGGTTTAAATCCACCAGCCTCTCTACAGAAGAAAGATGTGGCAGTCTGCTTCCGTAAAGATTTACAGCCTTAGAGACCCTATGGAGCAGCTCAGCTCCGCTTTATATAGGCTCTACTCTGTCCTATAGAGTCCCCATAGGGTTGGAATAGACTCCACGGCAGTGGGTTTTTTGATGGTGATGAGCTGTCTAGATCCATTTGGTAACAGGCTAGATTTTTTTAAGAACTCTGTGTCTGTCCCTCCAAAGGGTGCCTAGAACATTGATTATGGATTGAACATTTTCCGTTTAAGGAGAAAACTTGATGGTTGACAAACACTGACTTTGTAAAAACTGCCCCCTATTTACGTTATTAGATTTCTCAAGTGTATAATTCCTTCTTTTGCCTGTTTGTCATGCTTACGTGAACCCAGAGTGCAGCAGTAGGGATGCCAGGGCTGGGAGTCGAGTCTTCCCTGGCTCTTTACTTTTGGACCTGCCCTGGAATGATCACTAGGAGACAGGTGAGGGCTGGGGCCCAGCTCCTTTTCCCTGAAATGAACTTGGGAACTTTCATATCAAGGACTTTGCCTGGGTGCTGTGGTTCCAGCTGATCTAAGAGAAGTCTGGGGCCAAGTTAGGATTCTCTCTGGATTTTCTAAATCTCATTCTCCTATAGACTTTTAAAAAACTGTCCCTACTGTAAGGGACTCATTGTTTGAATTGTATCTTTCCCTGTTTGTTGCACCGTATTTAAGATTGTTTGATAACCATAATACGTGACCAAAACAGTGTTTTCAGGTCTGTACCTTGTTTTCTACGACAGTGTGACGGATGAGGAGCACTGGGCCCACTGGTAGCATCTAATTACTGTTGCTGTGGGAGTGATTTAAAAGATCTTTTGAAATGGAGCTTTTGCACTTTCTGCTCTTTTTTTGTGAATTGACTATGACAGCAATGTTTGATATTAAAGCCTTAAGTGGCATTTTCTGTGTTAGAATGAATATGTGTATGCTTGTGTCTGTTTCTAAAATCAGTGTTTTTTAAAATATCTACAGTGAAAATGCATTTAATGGATTGTAGAACAGCATATATTTGCCCAAATTAATTTGTTAATGGTCAACCTTGTTATCAAACATGCTTAAAATTAGTGAATTGTTGGTCTTAAAGCTGGAAATTAGTACCTAAATATAATTATGTCACAGATACAAAATCTCAAATATAGAAAACAGTCCATTGGGGCTGGGTTTCATCCAGTCACTAGAAAGAAGGTCATGTGACATTTAAAAATAGTAAATGATTGTAGCAGGAAAATTCTATATCTTTGTTGTTGTTGTTGTTGTTGTTGTTACATGCCATCGAGTTGGGTCCAATTCATAGCAACCTGTGCATAATAGAACGAACAACTGCTGGGTTCTGCCCCATCCCCACAGTCATTGCTAGGTTTGAGCCCATTGTTCCATCATTTGTGTCAGTCCATCTTGTTGAACGTCTTCCTCTTCTTCACTGATCTCTGCTTTACCAAGCATGATGCCCTTCTTCAGGGACTGGTCCCTCCTGATCACATGTCCAAAGTACATGAGATGAAGTCTTGCCATCCTCACTTCTAAGGAGCATTCTGGCTGTACTTATTCCAAGACAGATGTGTTCATTCTCTTGGCAGTCCATGGTATATTTAATATTCTTCATCAACACTATATTTCAAAGGCATTAAATTTTCTTTGGTCTTTCTTATTCATTGCCCAGCTTTCCCATGAGTGTGAAGCAATTGAAAATACCATGGCTTGGGTCAGGTGCACCTTCATCCTCAAAATGACATCTTTGCTTTTTAATGCTCTGAAGAGGTCTTCTGCAGTAGATTTACCCAGTGCAATATGTCATTTGGTCTACTGACTGCTGCTTCCATGGGCATTGATTATGGATCCAGATAAATTAACATATTCTCCATTTATCATAATTTTGTTTATTGGTCCAGTTGTGAGGATTTTTGTTTTCTTTATGTTGAAGTATGATCCGTACTGAAGTCTGTCTTTGATCTTCATAAGTAAGTGCTTCCAGTCCTCTTCTCTTTCAGCATGCAAGGTTGTGTCATCTGCATTTTGCAGGTTGTCGATGAGTCTTCCTCCAGTCCTGATGCCACCACCTTCTTCATATAGTCCAGTTTATTGGATTATTTGCTCAGCATACAGCTTAAATAAGTATGGTGAAAAGATACACTCCTGATGGACAACTTTCTTGATTTTAAGCCATGTAGTATCTCCTTATTCTATTCAAATGACTACCTCTTGGTCTATGTACAGGTTCTCAAGAACACAATTAAATGTTCTGGAATTCACATTCTTCGCTATGTTATCAACAAGTGGTTATGATCACACAGTCAAATGCTTTGCATAATCAATGAAAGACAAGTAAACATCTTTCTGGTATTCTTTGCTTTCAGCTAGGACCCATCTGACATCAGCAATGATATCCCTTGTTTCACATCCTCTTCTGAATCTGGCTTGAATTTCTGGCAATTCCCTGTTAATGAACTGCTGCAACCATTTCTGAATTATCTTCAGTAAAATTTTGAGTGCAGTATTAATGGTACTATTCAGTAATTTGTTCATTCTGTTGGATCACCTTTTTTTTTTTTGGAATGGGTACAAATATGGATCTCTTCTAATTGGTTAGCCAGGTAGCTCTCTTCCAAATTTCCTGGTATAGATAGATGAGGGAGCACCTCCAGCATTGGATCATTAGTTGAATCATCTCAATTGGTATTCTGTCAATTCCTGGAGCCTTATTTTCCACCAATTCCTTCAGTGCAGCTTAAACTTCTTTCTTCAGTATATTGGTTCTTGACTAATATGCTACCTCCTGAAATGATTGAACGTTGACCAATTCTTTTTGGCACAGTGACTCTGTGTATTTCTTCCATCTTGTGTCATTCAATATTTTGCCCATAGAATCCTTCAATATTGCAACTCGATTCTTTCAGCTTGAGAAATGCTTAGCATGTTCTTCGTTTTTGATTTTCCAACTCCAGGTCTTTGCACATTTCATTATAATACTTTACCTTGTCTTCCTGAGCTGTGCTTTCAACTCTTCTGTTCAGCTCTTCTACTTCATCATTCTCCATTTTCTTTAGCTGCTCTATATTCAAGAGCAAGTTCCAGAATCTCTTCTGACATCCACTTTGGTCTTTTCTTTGGTCTTTTTAATGACCTTTTGCTTTCTTCATGTACGATGTCCTTGATGTAAACTCACAACTCATCTGATCTTTGGTCATTAGTGTTCAGTGCATCAAATCTATTCTTGAGATGGTTCTTAAATTCAGGTGAGATATACTGAAGGTCACACTTTGGCTCTCATGGACTTGTTTTAAATTTATTCAGTTTTAGCTTGAACTTGCATGTGACCTGTTACTCAGGCGGGCCCTGGCCTTCTTGTAACTGATGGTATTGAACTTCTCTATTGGTTCTTTTCATGGATATCATCAGTTAGATTCCTGGGTATTCCATCTGGCAAGGTCCATGTGTATAGTCCAATTTTTTGTTGTTGGAAAAAAGTATTTGCAATGAATAGGTCATTGGTTTTGTAAAATTCTGTCATATTATCTCCAGAGTAGTCTCTATCATCAAGGCCATATTTTCCAACTACCAGTCCCGGTTTCACATTCTAATCACCAGTAATTATCAATGCTTCTTAATTGCATGTTTGATCAATTTCAGACTACCAGAAGTTGATAAAAATCTTCAGTTTCTTCATATTTGGCTTTAGTGGTTGGCATGTATATTTGAGTAACAATCATATTAACTGATCTTCCTTATATGCGTATGAATCTTATCCTATCTTAACTAAAAGTGTAATACTTCAGGATAGATCATGAAATGTTCATTTTGACAATGAATGCAATGCCATTACTCTTCAATTTGTCATTCTGATTAAAAATGGTCTGTTTTGTCCATTTCAGCTCTCTAATGCCTAGGATATGAATCTTTATGTGTTCCATTTCATTTTTGACAACTTCCAATTTTCTTAGGTTCATACTTAATACATTTCACATTTTGATTATTAATGGATATTCGCAGCAGTTTCTTCTCATTTTGAGCCATGCCACATTAGCAAATGAAGGTCTTAAAAGGTTTGCTCCATCCATGCTGTGTTAGACTGGGTTCTCTAGAGAAACAAAACCAGTAAAGCTTATGTATATGGAGAAAGAGATTTATCTTAGGAAAATGGCTCACTCACTTATAGAAGCTGGCAAGTCCAAAGTTCTTGGATCAAACATCAAGCTGGAGGCTTTTCCCGACTCACACAGCTCCAGGGGCTGAGGAGCTCAAGGTTGGCAGGCAGTGCACCAGCTGTTGACTCCAACGAATGACAAATCCAAGATCTCCAGGCCGAATGGTGGATTGTTCACTCATGGACAGTTGTAGGCAGCACAACAGAATCCCAATCCACAGAGGAGTATCTCTTTTCCCAGGATATCCATAAATATACTGGAAGCAGGCCACACCCCTAGGGAAACTCCCTTTCAATGAATTGGCTGCTCAAAACATATACATCTGATCCCATCATTGGAACAACCCACATTGCAATTGCTTAAAGCACACAGAATTGTGGGCCAGCCAAGTTGACACACAGCTCCATTATCACACATGCCATTAAGGTCTACTCTACTTTGAAGAGGAAGCTCTTCTACAATGGTAATTTGAGTGCTTTCCAACCTGAGGGGCTCATCTTTTGGCACTTTATCAGGCAGTATTCCTCTAGCGGGAGCTCTGGTAGCATAGTGCTTAAGGCACTTGACTGCTAACCAGGAGGCTGGCGGTTCAAACCCACTTCCGTAGTGATAACTGCCTCAGAAACCCAAGGAGGGGTCGTTAGGAGTCGGGGCTGACTCGATGGCAAATAACAACATTCCTCTAGTATTATAAGGTTTTCACTGACCATTTTTTTTTTTTTTTGAAAGGTAGATTCTGTGTCTACCTATTTCTTTAGCTCGATTTTCTGTGAAAGCATTTACAAAAGGATTCATAGGTAGTCACGTGTAAATAAGTATTATAAAAAGATAGAAAAGATGAGGAACAGCTTGGAAAAGGGTGATCAGTACCATTCCAATGTGGTTTTTTTTCATGACAATTTATTTGGCCAGGGTTGGGGACACGGGACGTTGGCATCAGTGACTCCAACACCTCAAAAAAATGCTCTCAAACCCCATCTCATTTAGCTGTGCTTGTAAGAAACTGCTAGTCATTCCCCTCTTGCTCACATTTCAATCACCTCCTCCTTGTTAGGGATTAACCTGTACTTCAGCTAGCCCTGGGCAATTAAAGCCCTAAACTGGCAGTGCTTTATCAAGGCAAATACAAGTGGTTCCAGAAAGTGCTGCCTGGGACCCCCTCCGAGTGGCCTGGTGCCACTGATTCTGAAAACCAGTCACATAGCCTTCCAGTCCTGGTCATGTAGACCCCATCCTCAATCCCCCAGACTCAGGTATAAATATTCCCAAAAGATGGGCGAGTTTTTGCAGATATTCTTGGTCCATTCCAGCCCGGCCACCAGCTGGATCAGAAGCTTCAGTTTGCTGTGTAAGCCTGTGCCTACCTTTTATCTATCACTTTGTAAACTCTCTCTCTGTCTCTCTTGATTTTGTTTTTTCTCTTATTCTTAATAAAATTCATGCTGGTAATGGGACTCCCTGACAGATTTTTTGGTTTTCCCAAAGTCATCCGAAGGGAAATTTCAACCCCCCTGGGAAATTCCCAGGACAGGGGCCATCACAGATTGCTTTGAAAATCTGGTGAAAGCCTTGGATCTCCTCCCTAGAAAAATATCTGTACATTTACTTTTCTTTGTGTTTAGAAAGCCCTAGAAGCCTACTCAGGAAAAGAACCCCTGAGTAAGAGGAGTCTTCAAGCAAAAATTAAAATTATTTCTGGGTCTAAAATTGGTCACTTCAATCCTTAGGAGCTTTTGACCAAGGCTTTTTGAGGTCATGGTCAGGAAAGGTGACTGAATTTGGGATCCTCTTGGCCGGAGGCAGGGGTGTTATCAAGTCCAAGACAGCATCTTTGTTTTTCTCCTTCCTCTTCTGGCTCTGCCCACTCCCTCTGCGGGAGCTCTGTTTTCCAGAGACTGGCCTGGAGTGGATGCTATTTCCAGAGCTCCCCTTTCCCTGGTTGCACAATGGTTAAGTGCTTAGCTACTAACCAAAAGATTGAGGGTTCAAACCCACCCAGAGGCTCGGAGGGAGAAAGAGCTGGCAATCACCTCCCATAAAAATCACAGCTTAGAAAATCTTACAGGGCAGTTCTGCTCTATCATGTAGGATTACTATGAGTCGAAATTGACTTCATGGCACCTAACACCTTTCCTGACCACCCTCATATACCATCACTGCTGATAGCTCCCTTCTTTTATAAGGGCTTTATTTTATGTGGGAGTGGGAGGGGGCTAAAGGAAGGGCATATACAACATTCTGGAACTTAACATCTTAGAAGTCCTCACAACTCTTTCCTGGTTTACAGTTTCAGACACTCATTAAGATGGTATTTGGACTTTCATATTATGGAATTTTGCCATAATAAAAAGTTAACTTTAAAAACTTTAAAAACGTATTTGGGTTTTTGTCCTCTACTCTCTTTGGAGATCCCTTCCCACTCCTTCTTAACAGGGCTGGCAGCCCCTCCCTCCCACTTAGGGCAGTACCGCTGCCTTTAGTGGGCCTTCAGTCCCTGACCAGCTGTAGGCCTGGGAAGCCACATTTTGCCCCAGAAATCTCTCTCGGTATTAACTCACAAAAGGGAGAAATGAACTTCACATGCGTTTTTGTTTCTTTTATAATTCTCATTGAAACAAAGCATTTGATTCCTTTTATACCCGGAGAACAGACTATAACACAATTTTAAAAAATGTTAAGAAATAGCAACATTCAGTAGAGTCTCATTTTCTATTAGGGCGGATGATCGGAAAGTGGTTGAAGGAGAGAAAGGCCAGCAACATGAAGTTACAGAAAAGGCACAATGGCATTGATGAGACTCACTGGAGAATGCCTGTGAACAAAGAAAGCCGGGAGGGGAAGGGGAAGGGGAAGGGGAAGGGGAAGGGGAAGGGGAAAAGAAAGACTGGGAAAGAGACTCGTGGGGCAATGTCGCCACCCTGTGGCCATTCAAGGTATTGGTAGTTGTGGCACAAGTGAACTCTTAAATTGCCATTTAGTGAACGCCTACTCGTGGCAACCCCATGTATGTCAGAGTAGAACTGTGCTGCTTAGGGCTTCCAGTAGCTGGTTTTTCAGAAGTGGATCACCAGATCTTTCTTCCAAGGTACGTCTTGGCCTATGGTTAGCAACTGAGCAAGTTAACCGTTCGTACCATCCAGGCACAATCAATGCAAGCCCTTCCCGATTCTAATCCCAGAACTCACTATAACTGTCTCAAAACTCCCTCAAGTTGGGCAACCTCTTTCTTGTTTGAGTACATTTTCCTGGATTTTTGCAAGCATCTCTGCCTTTGTCTCCTCCTTCCTATTCCTCACCCCACAGGTGTTTCACCTTATTGGGATTTTTAAAATCTGCCAAATGCAATAAAGCAAATAAAAAACCAAAAACCAAACCCACTTCCATAGAGTCGTTTCCGACTCATAACAACCCCTCCTTGGGCTTCCAAGGTGGTATCACTATGGAAGTAGATTGCTCAACCTGCCTTCTGATAAGTGACTGGTGGGTTTGAACCGCCAGCCTTCTGGTTAGCAGTGAAATGCCTTAGGCACTATGCTACCAGAGCTCCTTAAAGCAAATACTTTTGTGTATTTAAAACCAGCTTAGCATAGATAGGATCTAAAAGAAGTATTTAACCCTCTGGTGTTAAATTAAACTGTTGGGATTGGTAGCTCAATTACTCAAGTCAAATGCCATTTCAATGTAAATCTCTCTAGTATTGAATCCAGTTTTAACCAACACTTAACAATGCCTGTTTTGAACTACAAGTTGTACTAGTTGCAGAGGGCTAGAGTGATCTACATGCCACAAGTTTTCCTGGAGTGAGAGGAGACCACGAACCCTCGATACAATAGAGGGATCCACACTGCTAGGAAGGAGTTCTCTTGGCGCAGTGCCTAAAGTATTTGACTATCAACCAGAAGCAGCCACTCCACCGGAAGGAAGATGAGGCAATTTACTTCCATAAAGATTTGCCTAGGAAACCCAGTGGGGGGTTGCTGTGAAATAGTGCTGGGAGGCTGGCGGAGGGAAAGAGTAGGGAGGTTTGACCGGACAAGAGTTGGGGTTTGACAATTCTAAACTTTAGCTGATGACTCATGAGTCATTTATAATAATAATTTCAGCCCTTGTTGTGTGCCTTTGAGTCAATTCCAACTTAGGACTCCATGTAACACAGTAGAATTGCCCCATAGAGTTTTTTTGGCAGCAGATTTCCAGGTCTTTCACCACTGGCTGAGTAGTTAGAGCCAAGAGCTGAACCACTGCCACTGGCGACAGGTCAACTTAAACATAAGTTACTAGGTGACCATAGAAATGTCGGCCCCAAGATGTAATGGTACCAAACAAAGAAGGCAGAGTCAGGATTTCTGAACTAAGGTAAAGAGTCCCTTAGTGTCTGTTAAGAATGTGCAGCTGGTCTCAGAAAAAGCACCTTGGTTAGCAAGATGATGAGAATATAACTGAAAATGTTAGATGAAGTTAGACCTTATAAAGAATGTTGTAGCTAAGATAGGTATACATCAAGTCCTAGTACACATCTTGTCTCCCAAATTATAATTTTACTTACTGAGATTTCCCACTGTTTCTATTAGCCCTTTGCACATTTGTAACTGAGACAGAGACTTAGTTTGAAAAGATGAGACAGACTGCCGATATGATGGGAAAGTAGCCCCTGACAAAATGCTTTGTTAAACAACTCTCAGGATATAACAACCTCAG
Organism: Orycteropus afer afer; assembly: GCF_000298275.1. Lineage (NCBI taxonomy): Eukaryota > Metazoa > Chordata > Mammalia > Tubulidentata > Orycteropodidae > Orycteropus > Orycteropus afer. The sequence continues at coordinate 878,629 of NW_006921932.1, forward strand.
AGTACAACCAATGAGCTTATTGATATGTTTAAGATACTAGTTCAAGGAATCCTTTGTAACTTTCACCGTGGTTCTATCCCCTCCCTTATGTGCCCAGGTCTGGAATCCTTTGGTTACTATACTTTTATAAACCCTGCGTTAATCTTCTCCAAGTTGGAGCAGACTGACTATTCAGAGGAGCTCTGGTAGTGTAGTGCCTGGGGCACTTGACTGCTAACCAGAAGGTTGGTGGTTCAAACCCACCAGCCACTCCTGGGAAGGCAGGATGGGCGATCTACTTCCGCAGTAATATTGCCTTGGAAACCCAAGGAGGGGTTGCTATGAGTCCACTCGACGGCACATAACAACAACATTCAGAGCATGAGCACAGTCTGCCCTCTCTTGTGCACAAACGAAACCCTTTTTGTCTTGTCACTCGCTGTGGATTTATTGGCTCAGGTTGCACCAGCAAAGACCCATTTTTGGTGTACCACCACCAGAGTTCCTTGTATACGTCCTAGAGTCTTATTATTTTCTTACAAACAAATCTTATTTAAGAGCGTATCACGTAAGTTATCTTTCGCATAAAATGTCTTATTTATACTCACAACTACTTTCTGAGGCCAGCATCATTATCGTTACTGTTTTGAATATGAGAAATCAGAATATGAGAAAGCCGAGGCTCCGAAATGCGAAGCGCGAACAGGCCTGGCAGGTTGATGTTTGAGCAGGGCATGCCCTGAGAGGTCAGCAGATCCAGGCCCAGACGCTGAAACATCCAAAAAAAAGGTAGGCTTGAGCCTGCAGGGCATATTGTTCTGGCTTGGCCACGTTGGGGGGGGGGGGGGGGCTCCTGCCCCTTGAGGTTGGGCCAAGGGCAAGGGGTGCACTTATGCTCTAGTCTAAAGCAGTTGGTGAGTGAGTGGGAGGGGGCGTGGGTTGGGGTGAGAGCTGTGCACAGTCTCGGAAGGAATCTAGTAGTCGTTTTGCCCACCCCACCCACTTCTCCCAAGGCGTCCGACGATCGCTCACCAGGGGGCGTGCGGCCCAGCGCAGAGCCTCCCTGGCCAAGCCAAGTTTGGAGCCTGGGTCCCTCCCTTGATTAAACGGGCAGCCAGGGAGCCTTGCTTCTGCTGTTGCGGGAGAGGATTCTGCAGTAGATGCTGCTTCTCCCCTTGGGAAGTCTGCAGTGGAGCTGTTAGTGTCTGGAAGGGGACCGGTCTGCACTCTGCAGGGGCTCTTCAAGGGCCGTGCTGAAAGGTGTGTCTGGCCCGGGGTTTCAGAGAATGGATTCCTGTTCATACAAGGAGGGCTTTGGAGTGCCCTCTGCAAGAGAAAGGGCGTAAAAAAAAAAAAAAAAAAAAAAAAAAGTATATATATATATAATTATATCAACTTAAAAGTATATCTATTTAAAAGTATACATATGCATACATACATACATATATATACTTTAAAAGACATATCCATTACATATTTTAAAGAGAGTCCCTGAAACTGTATGCTTCAGGCACCATGAAACCAGAATGTGCCCCCAGTGTGTTCAGCTGCAAATTTTAGTCGGTCTTTGCCTGCATAGTCTCAATCCTTGACTCAGGCAGATCCACCCAGAGGCAAATATCTTCGGGTGTGTGTGTGTGTGTGTGTGACTGGGGGGATCTGTCAGCAATGCAGTCTAAACCTGATCTATTTATAGATCTCAACTTCTCAGGAAATCACCCGCTTTGTCCCTGACATTTTGGGAGAACCATTGTTATGAGAGCCTCTGTTTCCTGCTTTCTCCAGCATCTCCGTTTAAAGCTTGTTTCTCTGTGTGACACTACTGATATTCTCTCCAGATAATTCTTTATTGTAGGGTATTTAGCAGCATCCCTTTCCTCCACCCACCAAATACCAGTTGCCTTCTGCCCTCCTCTTGTGATAACCAAAAATATCTCTCAACATTGCTAAGTGCCTCCTGGGGGGAGGGGGGACAAAATCACCCCTGTTTGAGAACTACTAATTTAGAGATATTTTTCTAGCTAGAAAGCCTGACTGATTCCAGTCCTCCTTTTCCATTGTTTCTTATGAGTTAGGCTGCTTTTCCAGAGGGGTTGCACTGTGGCCTGGATGATTCTCTTCCCGGAGATTGCCACCCACTGAGATTGGGAAATTCCACTCTAAGAGTTCAGTTATTGCTCTGGTCTGGGGCGTAGGGCAGTGGGCTGCAATCCAGGAGGAGGCCTGGGCTTCTCTTCCTTGCTGCAGCCATGTGAACTGGGGACAGGGTAGCTGCTGGCTTCCAGGTGCTATGCTCTGCCCCCAAGCATAGAATATTAAAGCTGGAAGGGACCTGAGCCCAACACCTGCCCCTTTCCCTTTGAAAGGTGTTCAAACTAAGGAATCTGAGACCCAGAGCCATGAAATATCTCTCCCAGGGTTACATAGCTTTTAAGTTAAAAAAGCTTTTATGAGTTAAAAGGAGTCTCTGTGCCAAGGGATTAGCAGACCATGCAAACCTTAGCCTACATGACCCTGAGACCAGAAGAACTAGATGATGCCTGGCTACCACTGTCAGACACTTGGAAAGGGATTAGTGTAGGAGATCCTGGATAGAGTAGGTGAAAAATGTGGAACAAAACTCAAAATCATAAAAAAAAGACCAGTCCTACTGGTCCGATAGAGACTGATGAAACCCCTGACACTGTGCTGAATACATCCTTTGGGCCTGGAACTGAACTTACTCCTGTGGCTTCCAGCCAAACAATAGACAGGTGTATAAGGTGAACATTTATACCAGGTAGGTACATCCCTTAGAACAATCAATCATGGAAGAGCAGAAAGGCAGTATTTACACAGGGAGATAGCTCAGGGGGCAGGAATGCATAGGAAAGAAGGACACAGGGAAAAGACAACCACAGGGAGGAAGTGGGGAGAGACCCATTACATTATGGGGATTGCAATCAATGTCATGAAACAAAATGTGTATCAACTGTTGAATGGAAAATGAATTTGCTCTGTAAACTTTTACCCAAATCACAATTACAAATAAATAAATGAGTCCCTGTCTAGTGTAAATGGTTAATTTGCTTGGCTGCTAACATAAAGCTTGGCTGCTAGAGTCCACCCAGAGGTGCCTTGGAAGAAAGGCCTGGCAATCTACTTCTGAAAAATCAGCCACTGAAAACCCTGTGGCGCGTGATTCTACTCTGACACACATGGGGGTGCCATGAGTTGGAACTGAGTTGACTCGGTAGCGACTGGCTTTTTTATGATGTAGAAGCAGGAGCAGATCCTGGTCTCCTTACTTGAGTTCAGGACTTTTTCTGCTAAATTGGCATCTTCTCAAAGAGTCCCCTATTACAATTCAAATCCCTTTCCATGCACACTTTAAGTTCTATGAGTGACTGCTTTCTGAAATGTGGATGTGGTAGCCGGAGCTGTAGGTGCCCTTTGCACCACAAGAACAGGCACCATGCATACCCTTGGGATGCCAGAGTGATGAATTGGAAGGAAACTGGGTCCCTAAGATTTTTGTAGAGCTGTCATACCAACCCTCTTCTTCAAATGGAAGCCAATATACAAAGCAGGGAAGTGGAACTTCTGATCCACCCAATTTTTTGGTGTCACCCCCAAACTGCCTTGGGATGACCTATAGGGGTTCTAAGAAGTATAACTGGAAAACCACAAAAGTGATAGAGTCCTCAAATTCTGGCAGGAGTAACAGTGTAGGGCTTGAGGATGCTGAGCGGGGAAATATATCCAGACTCTGGAATGAGCCATGATCTGGGAGAAGGGGCAGTATCAAATGCTTCCTAGTCTTGGGCCCCCCAAGCCTTTGGATCTCACAGTGTGCTGATGCAGTGAAGGGAGACACACTCATTCATTATCAGGCAGCTGGTACATGCTTTCCCTTTTGTAGTTTTAGGCTGTATCTTATACTACAGTGGCCAGAAGTCAGCAGAAATCAGCAAAAACAATGGCAAAGTGTAAAATTTCATTTTGCTGGTATTGCAGGATTGACTTAGGTGGCTCCCTCTGGCCACCTAAGTCACTGGTGACGGCATGATGGCATATGTCAAGAAATGGGGACTAGGAAATAAACCTGCCATTTGAAAATCTCATGTTACAGACATTGGTCAGTGTTCATTATTGGGGCCAATCATTGTATGATTCATTGGGGCATATAAGGATGGGTGAAGTAATACACAAATATTCAGGAAATAGATGATTGACTAATTGTTTCTTTTTTAAGGGTCAACTATAGGCTGTTAAGAAGCTCCGATGGTGCAGTGCCTGAGGCATTTGACTGGTAAACTTAGTGGCAGTGTTTTTTTTTTTTTTTTTTGTGGGCTGTTAGTATCTTTATTACTGAGTTGCAAGAACTTTTGGTAAAGAAGTTCATCCTTTGGGTACAGTATTTACTGTAAGATTTCCCTGAGTTTGTTGATTTAAAATTCCTGTTATTATTGTTATTCCTTACTGCTATTTAACTCAGATATTTGAAAATTTTAAGTAGCCAAACTGGTTGATCTTTTCCTTAAACAAAGCAAATATTTCTATGTGTGCCAGGCATCCAGGCATCATTTTAAGTCCTTTTCAAGCATTACTCTTGTTGTTGTGTGCTGAGTCCATTCTAACTCATAGAGACCCTACAGGACAGAGCAGAACTGCCCCATAGACTTTCCCAGACTGAACTGTTTTTTCTTTTAAATTTTTATTGTGATTTGGGTGAAAGTTTACAGAGCAAATTCATTTTCCATACAGCAGTTCATACACATTTTGTCCTATGACATTGACTACAATTTCCCCCATTGTAACAGCTCTCTTCCCACTTCCTTCCTGTAGTTACCTCTTCCCTGTGTCCTTCCCTTCCATGAACTCCACCCCCCCAACCAGAGCTGTCTCCCTGTGCAAACACTGCTCTTCTGTTCTCCCATGACTGATCATTCCAAGGAGTGTATCTACCTGATGTAAATGTTCAGCCCATATGCCTGTCTATTGCTGGGCTGGAAACCACTGGAGTAAGTTCAATTCCAGACCTGAAGGCTAACTAGTGTCATAGTCTCAAAGGTCTCATCAGGTTCTTCTTCTTCTTTTTTTTTTTTTTAATGATTTTGAGTTTTGTTCCATATTGTTCTCCCACTATATCCAGGATCTCCTGCACTGATCCCCCTCCGAGTGGTTAACAGTGGTAGCTGGGCACCATCTAGTTCTTTTGGTCTCATGGTCATATAGGCTGAGGATCACATGGTCTACCAGTCCCTTGGACTAATTGTTTCCATGAATCTTTGGTTTTCTTCATTCTTCTTTGGTCTGGATGAGGAGAGACCCATTGTTGCATCTAGATGGCCACTAGTAATCTTTTAAGATCCCAGTCGCTACTTGCCAAAGTATTTGTTGTAGTTGTTGTTTTTGCCATTGAGTCAGCCCCGACTCATAGCGACCCCTCCTTGGGTTTCCGAGACAGTATCACTACGGAAGTAGGATTGCCCAACCTTCCTTCTGAGGAGTGGCTGGTGGGTTTGAACCGCCAGCCTTCTGGTGAGCAGTCAAGTGCCTTAGGCACTATGCTACCAGAGCTCCTTGCCAAAGTATAGAACAATGTTTTTGTGTAGTATGTTATGCCAATTGAGCCCACAGGTCCAACTGCTTGCTTCCTTTGGCTGTGGCCAAGAAGCTACCACAACCTCTTCCTTTGTCAGCTCTACTATACCAGGGTGAACTCTTTATGGGAACAGATCACCATATCTTTCAAGCATTGGTTTATTTGATTCTCATGACAACCATGAGGCAGGTACTGTGATTGTGCTTTCTAGGCAGTGGTTCCCAGTACATTCTCCACCTATCACCGTGTGAGGTGCCCACATGTCTGTGGTTTCCCAGGACTCATGTTAAGGACTGTCCTTTGAGGAGGGGACACATATGAACATGTGGAAGGGGAAAGACCCTGTGAGAGATTAGTGATTATCCCAGAGGCCACGCAGCTACTTCACATCAGAATTGAGTCTGGAACTCAGGTACCTGATAGTATATGCTTTTTGTTACCATATGGAAGTAGTGGCATCAGGGTTTAAACACTGGCTTATCCCTGTACCAGTGGGGTGACTTTGAGACACCTGCTTTACCTCTTTGTGTGTGGTTGTGCATATGTAAGATGAGAATAGCAATACCTGAGACCTGACGCATCTGTTGTGAAGATTATGGGTAATCCATGGAAAGGAAAGAGCATGGTGCTTGTCATGGAATTGAGGTGGGATTATGGAATTCAAGAGGAGGCAATTATTATTATATTGCTGGCCTGGATCCATCAGACCAATGTGACACCATTACTGTTTGTGGATCACCCCCCATACAGGTATGCTTCATGAAGGAGGCCCTGTTTTGCTCATCACTGTATCTGCATTGCTTTGAATAGTGCCTGACACATAATAACCCAAAAAACTCACTGCCATTGAGTCAATTCTGACTCATAGTAACCCCCATTGAGCTTCCAAAGCTATGAATGTTTACAGAAGCAGACTACTTCATCTTTCTTCCACAGAGTGGCTAGTGGATTTGAACAACTGACCTTTTGTTGAGCAGCCAAATACCTCAACCATTGTACCACTAGAGCTCCTTTGATACATAATAGGTAGTTGGTAAATATAGTTTCCACCACCTGTTTGTCAGTTTGTCATACTGTGGTGGCTTGCATATTGCTATGATGCTGAGTGCCACTGGTATTTCAGATGGATCACTGTGATAGTTAAAGTCATGTGTCAACTTGGCTGGTGCCTGGTTTTGAGTGGCTGGGCAGTTGGATGTAGTTATTTCCAGTGATGAGACTGGTAACCAACTCCATGGAATCTACTGTGAGCAGCTGAGTAGCTGCTGTAGGGGTGTGGTCTGCTTCTAGTATGTAAGAAGAAGCTTTGAGAAAGGTCTCAGCTTTTTGGCACACTTGGACCCTGCATTTAGCCAAGTCTTCACTCAGCAGTCTGCCATGTTGCCTGCTGATCTTGGGACTGTTTCTGGACTTGAACTAGTGGCCTGCCTTGTTGCTTAATAATCTTACAACTGTGCCATTTTACTTGTTGACCTTGGGTTTGTCACACTCAGCAGCCAGCAGCTGCCAGAGTTAAGAGGTGCCACCAGCTCCAGTGGGCCAGGAGCAAGAGACAGAGCTGTAGCCCAAGGTCAAGGATCCTTCACCCAGCCCCTAGAGCTGGCACTTTGAACTTGGACTTCTAACCTCCAAAATTGTAAAAGAATAAATCCATGTTTGTTCAAGCCATCCACTAGTGGTATTTTCTGTTAAGAGTGGCACGAGAGAACCAAAACTGTCACCTATGATGGACAGGTTTTAGCCGAGCTTCCAGATTAGGACAGACCAGGAAGAAAGGCTGGGCGATCTACTTCTGAAAATTAGACAATAAAAGCCCTGTAGATCACAACAGAGTACTGTCCAATGAACTCAAACACACCAATGATCATGGGGATGCTGTGGGACCAGGCAAAGTTTGGTTCTGTTGTACGTGGGATGGTTATGAGTCAGAGCTGACTTGATGACAGTGGACAACGACAACAAATATTGGTTGAGTGAATGAATGAGGGACCAGAAGACCCCAGGAGATGGGTGAATCCTACTGGCCAGCCCAATTGCTCCCTGGATTAAGACTTCTTCTTCTTCTTTTTTTTTGGCTATAGAATCTGTCTAGTCTGTGTCTCAAAAATGCCTTCCTCATCTCATCGCAAGCCAGAGGATCCCATTTATTTTCAACAAGTATCCTTTCTTGGTCATAAGTTCGAGGAAAACAGTGATTTCTCTTGAAGAGAAACCAAGAAGGGAGAAAAATACCTTGTCTTAACCTTCAGCACCAAATGGAGCCTGAAACATACCCACCTACGTAGCTCATTTTCTCAGGAGACAGACACAGTAAAGTGGCATCTGGAATAAACTCACTTCCATCCAAATTGTGTCAATTCCTTCCCGTTAGTCTGTGCTTCTCTGCTGATGAAGTGTAACAAGATGGGAGCTCCACATAGTTCTCTGCCTTTTCTTCTTTCCTAAGAAAACTTTGATTAAAAAACAAGTGTGGGTGGGGTGAGGATTCTAGCCCATAGACCAGTGTTGTCTCTTAGAACTTTCTGTGATGATGGAAATGTTCTTATCCCGTGCTGTCCTTACGTTAGCCACTAGTGACATGTGGCTTTCGAGCCCTTGAAATGTGGCTAGTGCACCTAAAAAATGGTGTCATATTTAGAATTAACCAGTTGCTGTCAAGTCTATTCTGACTCATCGTGGCCCGAGGGGTGTCAGAGTACAAATGTGATCCATAGGGTTTGCAGGAGTTGATTTGTTTTCAGCAGATCACCAGGCCTTTCTTCAGCAGCATCCTGAGTGAACTTGAGCCTCCAGCTTTTCAGTTAGCAGTAGAATGATGCACCTAGGGACTCCAAATTTAATGTTAGTTAAGTTTTATAGCCACACATGGCTAGTGGCTGCCTTATGGAACAGTGCAGCTAGATGGTGTGTGGTGAAAGGATGAAGCATGAGAAACGGACCTCAAATTTTCTGACCCTGGAAGTGTTTCGTGGCTCTTTTTCAGGAGACAGAATCAACAAAAGTCATAAGCCTTCCTGTGCTTATAGATGCCCCCTTGACCAGCTTAGGACCAGAAATGAAGTCACATTCCTTTTAATATTCAAACCACATGACTCTGAGCCCCTATCCTGCTTCTCTCTTTTCTCACACTCAGGAGTTCTCCCTCCTGAGAAATTTGTATAGGCTCCTTGGGGGCTTCTTTCACCCAAAGGGTCAGTTGTGAGTATGATCCCGTCTAGGAGAGGAAACCAGAAAATCTGTTCTGTCAACGAGAAATCCTGGTTCTTCAACTGCCACTGTTGCCTTGGCCACTAGGTGTCACTAGTGGTCCCACAAGTGGCTGGCACCAGGTTGCAGATCTGGGCACAAATGTAAGGGTGGGAAAAGTCAGCTTTGCAAGGGGATGGAACTGGGACTCATGACCTTACTAGAGGCATTAGATCAAGGAGTATCATGTGGGGAATCTGCACGGGTTCTGAGACATTTGCTACCTGCCTTGTCTATATTCCCTGTTTGGTTGTCCTAAGGGCATCTTCCTGCATCCCTCTGAAAGAAGTGGAATTTGGAATACCTATTCTCTTGCCTCAAGGCTGGCGGTTCAAACCCACCAGCCACTCCTTGCCACATAGACCTGGCCGTCTCTTTCTCGACTCAGCCCTCCTTGAGTTCTCAAGGAGGGCTCACTAGGAGTCCGCCGATGCAGTCAGTTGGGAGGTGTGGTTTCGGGAGCTCTCGTAGCATAGTGCCTAAGGCACTTGACTGCTAACCAGAAGGCTGACGGTTCAAACCCACCAGCCACTCCTCAGAAGGAAGATGGGGCAATCTACTTCCATAGTGATACTGCCTCGGAAACCCAAGGAGGGGTCGCTATGAGTTGGGTCCGACTCGATGGCACATAACAACAACTTCTCTTGCCTCAGAGTTTCTGGGTGATGCAAACAGTTAACAACGTTGGCTGCTAACCAGAAGGTTGGAGATCTGAGTCTATTCAGAGGTACCTCAGAAGAAAGGCCTGGCTATGTACTTCAGAAAAATCAACTGTTGAAAACCCTCTGGAGCTCAGTTCTATTCTGACACACATGGGATCATCAGCAGTTGAAGTCAACTTGACAGTTGGTACTCTCTTGCCTCAATGGACCTCAACAAGCAATCCCATAAATAAAATTTTTGATGTCATTTCACATCCCAAGGTCTGGGTGCTTAGTTCTGTCTGCAATCACCCAAGGATACTGGAGAGGGGTGAGCACCCTTGCAGCAGGAGGGGTAGACAGACCTGGGTGCTGGCCTTGTGTGACTGCCTAGTTCTGATGTGATTCAGGGGAGTGACTCAACCATTGAGCACCAGATCAGAGAGAAAATAAGCCGTCATGTATCTACAGTGTTTTCATTGAGATGAGATTTAAATTTCCTGACACTCAGTGTACAGTAGGGGCTCAAAGGAACACTTGCTGATTGATTGAATACTAGTTTGAGGTGGTTGAAAAAAAGGACATGAGGTGGCATCTTCTGACATCTTCTGACTTCACAAGAGGAAGACAGAATCACCATCAGCAGCCCAGGGCTTATTTCTATGAGACCAGACATGACCCCACCCTCCAGCCTTTTTATCAACTTTGACACCAACTGTCCCTCCCACAGTACTCACTACTTCTCTACTAGGTTCAATAGTTTGTTGCAATGGCCACACAGAACTCACAGACAATACTCATGATTATGGGGTTTATTAGGGAAGTAACAGTCTAGAATTCAAGTTCAGGAACACACTCAGTATACACATTCAGTCAGGACAGTCTCCCCTCTGCTGTGCCCTCAGACACACCTCTCTGGCCCTTGGCCTCTCGGCCTGGTCTCTGCCTCTATGGACCAGGTAAGCTTGCCATTCTGTCTTGTGTCTCTTGGTTCCACCGCCAACATCTCTCTGCTGGGGTGTCTCTCAGCCAAGGAGGTGCAGCACAGGGATCTCAGGTCCAAGGACGCATTCCACTTCACCTCCAGCTGTTCTCTCTTGATGGGAGTGACATCCCGCTCTCTGCCTCTCAAACCAAAAAAACAAACTCACTACTGTGGAGTCAGATCCAACTCATAGCAACCCCTCCTTGAGTTTCTGAGGTGGTATCATTGCAGATAATAGATTGCCCCATCTTCCTTCCAAGAAGTGGCTGGTGGGTTTGAACCGCCAGCCTTCTGGTGAGCAGTCAAATGTCTTAGGCACTACACCATCAGAGCTTTGATGAGAAGGGCTCATTGTAAGCCTGGCAAAGTGACAAAACCAACCAATCCCAACATCAGAGTTCTAGACACCTTATTTGTGTGGTCCCACCCCGTAATCAGTGGGAGATACAAAGACTATGGCTAGAAAAGCCATACCAAATAATTCAGTGCACAGCAATGGTACAACAGTTAAGTGCTCAGCTGCTAACCCAATGTTGGCCGTTCACATCTACCCAGCAGCTCTATGGCAGAAAGACCTGGTGATCTCTTTCTGTAAAGACTATAGCCAAGAAAACCTTGTGGGGAAGTTCTGCTCTGTCACATGGTTTCCTTAGGAGTTGAAATAGACTTGACGGCACCTATCAGAAACAATAGGAAGTAGCCCTTGTGGTGCAATGGTGAAGTGCTCAGATGCTAACCTAAAGGTTGGCAGTTCAAACCCAACCAGTAGCTTGGCAAGAGAAAGGCCTGGCAATCTGCTCCTGTGAAGATCGCAGCCTAGGAACTCTATGGGCCAGTTCTGCTCTGTCACATGGAGTTGCTATGCGTCAGAATCAACACGACGACACGTAACAACAACAAGAAGGTCGGTGGGGGAGAACTCGACTCTCTCCATGTGAGAGTCAGTGATACCGTCCCATCCCCTAATATCCAACTTTCTGGAGGCTCAACCTCCAACCACATGACATAATTAGGAATGCCATTTAATTCCTCTGAGCCTCATTAGCAAAAATGAACGCACTCTTTACCTTTCAGATGGCCATGAAAACTAACTGAATTAACAGTCTAACAGTGTCTGGTACCGTACCCAATTCATTAGAGGGGCTCAATAAATACTGCTTTGTTATCCAGACTCCCAATTCTCTTGATCAAGCATTAAACATGGATAGCTCCCAGAGCACCTGCCTTTTCCACTTGGCCCCAGTCTCCCGAGTCTTAGCACAAAAATATACGTGGCTTTCCATGCCCCCTCTCACTAATTGCTCCTAGGATGGTAAGAGTGAGAGAAAGAGAATCCCCTCCTCTTCCTCCTCAGCAATATCTTTAGTAAGCCACACGTGTATTTGAAGCTTGAAAGGCATGTGGGTGGGTTCATTATGCTTCTTCAAATACATAAGACCTCTTTTCAGCTGAGAGCTTCTTACCAACTGATAGCAATTAGCAGAATTATTTTGAACATATTTGAAAACTTTCTTTTTCACTATTACACTTGGAAATCTAAAGTGCTGCGTTGCTGTTAGCTTTCTCCTACATTGATGATTAGCATCATATTATAATAAAACCCCTACTCTTACATTATTGCATTTTAGTAATTTTAAAAGACTTCATTATTATTATTCTCACAGCTTAGAGCTTGGCTTGTGTATTCATTTTCTGTTGCAGGATAACAAATTACCATAAACTTAGCAGCTTGCAACAACACCCATTTATTACCTCACAGTTTTGTAGGTCAAGAATCAGCATGGTGTGGTTAGATTCTCTGCTCAGGGTGTCACGGGAGTGAAATCTAGGTTTCACTGGGCTGTGTTCTCACCTGGAGCTTGGGGTCCTCTTCCAGGTATGTTCAGATTGTTGGCTGAATTCAGTTCTTTGTGGTTGTGAGGATTCCATTTTTATAATTGGCTGTTGGCCAGGAACTGCTCGTAGTTCCTAGAAGCCACCCTCAGATCCTTGCCAAATGGTCCCCTGTGTGGGCTCAAACATCCTCATGTTTCAAATCTCTCCCTTTGGGAAAGACCCAGTCCTTTGCAAGGGCTCACCTGGTTAGGTCAGGCCACTCAGGGAAATGTGCCTTTTGATTAGTTCAAAATCAACTGATTAAGGATCTTAATTGTTATTGTCAGGTGCTGTCGAGTTGGCACCGACTCAGAGCGACCCTATGTACACAGAACGAAATATTACCCAGTTATGCCCCAACCTCACAATCCTTGCTATACTTGAGCCTATCGTTGCAGCCATTGTGTCAATCCATCTTGTTTAGGGCCTTCCCCTTTTTTACTGACCCTCCCCACCTTACCAAGCATGAAATCCTTTTCCAGGAATGGTCCCTTCTGACAACATGATCAAAGTAGGTGAGACGAAGTCTAGCCATTCTTGCTTCCAAGAAACATTCCGGCTGCACTTCTCTAGGACAGATTTGTTAGTTGTGGTAGTCCATGGTACTTTCAGCATTCTTTGCCAGCCACAGCTCAAAAGCATCAACTCTTCTTCAGTCTTTCTTATTCATCATCCAGCTTTCACAGGCATATAGCATAGTGCCTAAGGCACTTGACTGCTCACCAGAAGGCTGGCGGTTCAAACCCACCAGCCACTCCTTGGAAGGAAGGTTGGGCAATCCTACTTCCGTAGTGATACTGCCTTGGAAACCCAAGGAGGGGTCGCTATGAGTCAGGGCCGACTCAACGGCAAAACAACAACAACAACAACATAAGGTGACTGAAAATACCATGGCTTGGATTAGGTGCACCTACATTAATCTTCAAAGAGACATCTTTGCTCTTCAGCACTTGAAAGAGGTCTTTTGCTGCAGATTTGCCCAGTGCAATACACCATCTGATTTCTTGACTGCTTCTTCCATTGGTGTTGATTGTGGAACCGAGTAATATGAAATCTCTCACAAATTAAGTCTTTTCCCCATTTATTCTGATGCTGCCTATTGGTCTAGTTGTGAGGATTTTCATTTTCTTTATGTTGAGGTATAATTCATACTGTAGACTGAAGTTTTTAAGCTTCATCAGTAAGTGCTTCAAGTCATCTTCACTTTCAGCAAGCAAGGGTGTGTCATCTGCCTGTCACAGGTTATTAATGAGTCTTCCTCCAATCCTGATGCCATGTTCTTCTTCATGTAGTCCAGCTTCTTGAATTTTTCGCTCAGCATACAGATTTAATAAGTATGGTGAAGAGTACAACCCTGACACACACCCTTCTTGATTTTAAACCATACAGTATCCCTTTGTTCTGTTTGAATGACAGCCTCCTGGTATGTACAGTTTCCTCGCAAACACAATTAAGTGTTTTGGAATTCCCATTCTTCTTAATGTTATCCATAATTTGTTATGGTTCACACAGTCAAATGCTTTTGCGTAGTCAATAAAACACAAGTAACATCTTTCTGGTATTCTTTGCTTTGAGCCAAGATCGATCTGATCTCAGCAATGATGTTACTTGTTCCACATCTTCTTCTGAATCCAGGTTGCATCTCTGGAACTGGTCAATATACTGCTGCAACTGTTTTTGAATGATCTTCAGCAAAATTTTACTTGCACATGACATTAATGGTATTGTTTGATACTTTCCACATTCTGTTGAATCCCTTTCTTTGGAATGGGCACAAATAAGGATCTCTCCCAGTCAACTGGCCAGCTGGCTGTCTTCCAAATTTCTTGGCATAGATGGGTAAGTGCTTCCAGTGTGACCTCCATTCGTGGAAACATCTCAATGGAAATTCTGTCAATTCCTGGAGCCTTGTTTTTTTGCCAGTTCCTTTAGTGCAGCTTTGAATTCTTCTTTCAATACAATTGGTTCTTGATCATATGCCACCTCCTGAAAATATGAGCACTGACCAATTCTATTTGGTACAGTGACTCTGTATTCCTTCCATCTTCTTTTGAGGTTTCCTGCATCATTCAATATTTTGCCCATAGAATCTTTCAGTATTACAACTCAAGACTTGAATTTTTTCTTCAGTTCTTTCAGCTTGAGAAATCCTGAGTGTGTTTTTCCCTTTGGTTTTCTAACTCCAGGTCTTTGCACATGTCATTATAATAATTGACTTTGTCTTCTCAAACTGCTCTTTGAAATCTTCTGTTCAGCTCTTTTATCTGGTAATTTCTTCCATTTGCTTTAGCTACTCTCCATTTAAGAGCAACTTTCAGAGTCTCTTCTGACATCTATTTTGGTCTTTTCTTCTTTTCCTGTCTTTTTAATGACCTCTTGCTTTCTTCATGTATGATGTTCTTGACGTCATTCCACAATTCATCCGGTTTTCTGTTATTGGTGTTCAATGCATCAAATCTATTCTTCGTATGGTCTCTAAATTCAGGTGGGATATAATCAAGGTCATATTTTGGTTCTCCGGGCCTTGTTTTAATTGTCTTCAGCTTCAGCTTGAACTTATGTATGAGCAGTTGATGGTCTGTTGCACCATCAGCTCCTGGCCTTGATTTGGTTGAAGATATGGAGCTTCTCCATCACTTCTTTCCACAGATGTAGTAGCTTGTCTGATTCCTGTGTATTCCATCTGGTGAGGTCCACATATATAGCCACCATTTATGTTGTTGAAAAAAGGTATTTTCAATGAATAAGTCACTGGTCTTGCAAAATTCTATCATGCAATCTCTGGCGTCATTTCTATTACCAATGCCATATTTTCCACCTACTGGTGATTCTTCTTTGTTTCCAACTTTTGCATTCCAATCACCAGTAACAAACAATACATCTTGATTGTATACTTGGTCAATTTCAGACTGCAGAAGTTGGTAAAAATATTCATTTCCTCATCTTTGGCTTTGGTGGCTGGTGAGTAAAATTGAATAATAGTACTATAACTGGTCTTCCTTGTAGATGTATGGATATTATCCTATCACTGACAGCATTGTACTTCAGGATAGATCTTGAATGGGGAACTTGAAAAATTCCAATATCCAGATTACAGCCTGACCAAGTAAGTCAGAATCTCTAGAGTTGGGATCAAAAGTCATATTTTATTTGAAAACTTCCCCAGATGTTTCTAATATATAGCTGTTGTTAGGTGCTGTTGAGTTTATTTTTGTCTCAGAGTGACCCCATTTGACTGCCACATCTTTCTCTCACAGAGCTGCTGTGTTGGACTGCCAACCTTTTGTTAGCAACTGAACACTTAACTGTTGTGCCATTATGTAGCTAGAGTAAGAATAAGAGCTCAACTTTTTTGAGGACTTGCTGTACTGAGCCTTATTCTAGGTAGTAATTCATTTACATTTCACAACTTGATGAGGTGGTTACAGTTCTCTCCATTTCACAGATGTGGAAACTGAGGCACATGGAGCCCTCAGTAGCCCAAGAAGACTTCATGAGACTTGATGTGGCCTTTGAAATTTGTTGGTACTAGAGAAAAACATTAAAGGGCTGTCAGAAGAGCATGGCACACCAGAAATGAGCAGGGCACAATGGGCCAGTGGAGTAATATTTGGCAGCATAAGACCAGGTGATTAAGAGAGTCTGGGGACACTCAAACCATTTATAAGGATGACTTCACCCCTGGGGAGGGCAGGCAACCTCCACAGAAGTCCCTGTGTGGCAACCATGTGGCAGTTGAGAGCAGCGAGTGAAGAAGGAGTGCTATTTTTAAGTGAAGAAATGGAAGAATTTAGGTTGATAGAACACCATCACCAAGACTACAGTTTGGCTCAGATGGCAAAGCCGATCCCCTCTCCAGTGGAGAATAATTCTAGGGAACTTTTCAGATCAACAAGGGCTATAGGAGTTTGGGTATTTTCAGTTATTTCTAGAGAGCAATTCTTATTCCCTTTCATGACTTTCAAGGAGTCCAGATGGCACAGAGGCCAAGCACTCAGCTGGTAACCAAAAGGTTGTAGGTTCGATCCCACCAGCTTTTCTGTGGGAGAAAGATGTGGCAGTCTGCTTCTATAAAGAAGCTTTGGAAACCCTTTGGGGCAGTTCCACTCTGTCCTATAGGGTTGCTATGAGTCAGAATCAACTTGATGGCAGTAGGTTTGGTTTTTGTGTTTTTTTTCATGACTTTCAAATGTATTGCTTGTCCACTGCTAAGGGCTAGAAACAATGATGAACTCAATAGCAATGAACATTTCTAGGACCCTAACCAGGGGCTTGAAGTATGCTTTCTCACTAAAACAAACCAACAAGCAAACAAGGCTTCTTGATGTGATGGATGAGTCCAGGTCTGGGCCAAAAATGTGCAAGATAAGCCTGACATATTGTCTTACCAGATAGCAATGAAGCCACCAAAGACATCTAGGGTCATGTCAGAAAGAGTCAAGAGCAACTTGAGATTGTGCTGGCTGAGACAGAATTCTCTATCTCAAAGGAAAGTTGTTCTTAAGTTGTTCCTGCTTATAAATGGACTCACAGTATGTTCCTATTGTTTTTCCCAACATTGTTTTTTGAGATTCAACCTGTTGATGGATATAGCCATAGTTTACTTGATGACACATTGTCCATTTAATAAATATACCAGTTTCTCTACTCTTCTGTTCAGGGGCAGAGTACCCCATAAGCAAAGTAACCATGGGCTTACTTGTGCTTACTTACTAATATGTAGTGAAGAGTTTCACATTTTAAAAAACAAACAAACAAACAAAAAAACGCACTCCCCTCGAGTCGACTCCTACACATAGGGATCCTTGGGTTTCCAAGATGGTATCTCTAAGGAAGTGGATTGCCGAGTCTTCCTTCCGAGGAGTGGTTGCTGGGTTTGAGCTGCCAGCCTTCTGGTTAGCAGTCAAATGGCTTAGGCACTACGTCATCACATAGTTGATTAAATATGTGGTGACAAACATGTGAAACGGTTTAGCACAGACTGATAAGTAAGCACAAGAAAGCCCATGCTCTGTCCTTGTCAAGGATTGTAAATTTGAAAAGAGGCTTTGATTCTATAGGAAGGTGCTGTGGGGTTGGGAGAGAGGTAGTTGCCAGCCATACCTAGAAGCAGAATCTTTGATATGGCAAAAAAGTTGTGAAATTTTTCACTACAGATTAGTAAATAAGCATAAGTAAGCCTGTGCTTACCTTGCTTCTTGGTAATCGGACATTGCTTCTGTCAATGGATGGTGCCGTTTTTGTTACTGTGAACAGTGCTGCTCTGGGGTCTGAAACATATTACAAGTGTCCTGCAGCACAGGAACAAGAGATTTCTCTAGGTTATTTGCCTGGGAGTCATCCTGCTGGAGGGTAAGCTACATGCATCTCCTGCCTCACCCAGAAATGCCAAATTATTTTCTAAAGAGGTTGTGCCAATTTTTATCCATCAGCAGCATGTGAAACACCTGTTGTTTACAAATAGTTGGTAATACCTGACTTTGGAGTTTTAGCCATTTTGATGGATGTGAAATGGTATCTCATTGTGGATTTATTATACAATTCTTGATTATCAATGAGATTGAACTGCTTTTCAGAAGTTAACTGGCATTACTGCTTCCTCTTTGATGAAAGGTCTGCCTACATCTTTTTCATATTTTCCTACTATAGCTTTTGTCTTTTTCTTGTATATTTCTAGGCCCACTTTTTTTTTTAAAAAAAAATCCAAGTAAAATTAGGTTAAATTGTCCTTCAAAATCAGGCTGAAGGGAGGAGAGTCCAAATAATTCTATATATCTATGTGATGGTGGTATTAAAGGACAGGGGACACAAAGTCCATTTAGCTCTGGTGGTGTAGTGCCTAAGGCATTTGACTGCTAACCAGAAGACTGGCAGTTCAAACCCACCAGCCACTCCTCAGAAGGAAGATTGAGCAATCTACTTCTGTAGTGATACCACCTTGGAAACCAAAGGAGAGGTTGCTGTGAGTTGGATCTAACTCCATGGCAGTGGTTTTTTTTTTTTTTTTTAACCTGTAAATTGCTAATATTTCATGCCTTTAAAAAAGAAATTAACTATATGTGTAGTTTATTTAAATTTTTATTAGAAAGAAGACTTACTGGATACATTGAGACTGGAGGAACACCTGAATATATTGCTTGGAAACAACTTTTAAACTTGAACCAAAACTATCCCATGAAGTCATCTTTAAACTAAACAACAGTTTAGCTCAACAAATAATGTTTTTTGTTTTACTGCGCCCTTTTAAAGAACCACTTATATGAGATCCAAATGACAACAATAACTCTAAAACACAGTTAAGAACTGTGGACGAGAAGGAGGAGGGGAGGGGAGGAGGAGGAGAAGGGAAAGAGGAGGGGGAGAAGGGGAAGAGGAGAGGGATAGGAGGAGGAAGGAATCAACAATCAACTAGCATTATCTTCTGCTCCAGTGGTTCTCAAAGTGTGGTCCCTAGACCAGCAGCATCAGCATCATCTGAAAACTCATTAAAATGCAAACTATTGGACCTCCTAGATGGCCAACTGCATTGGAAACTCTGGAGAGGGGCTCTTCAATCTGCTTTAAGGAGCCCATAGGTGATTGCACTTTAAGCTCAAGCTCAAGCTGGAGAACCGTTGTTCTACTGTATCTCAGTCTGACCTTGAAATCTCAGTCTAACCTCATTGGGGAACTGACCATGTCCACAATTCAACAGGTAGTCATCACCCTTCCTTCTATGAATACATAGCAAAAATTGGTTTTTAGGCAAAAGGCACAAATTTGGGTCACTAGGGGGGCTCTGGTGGCATAGTGCCTAAGGCATTTGACTGCTAACCAGAAGCCTGGTGGTTCAAATCCACCAACAAGTCCTTGGAAGGAAGGTTGGGCAATCTACTTCCATAGTGATACCACCTCAGAAACCCAAGGAGGGCTGGCTATGAGTTGGATCCGACTAGACGGCAGTGAGTTTGGTTTTGGTTAGGAATGAATGGAATCTTTATTGACCCTGGTCAGAGTGCTGGACACTTCAGCAACTCAGGAGGAGGAGCAGTTTGGGAGGATCCTACCAGCCGTTCTGACTCCAGGACTTGGGCCTAACTGGAGCATTCTCTGTGTTTGAGTAAGGCATTAAGAAAAAGGCAAACAGATAGGGCTTCAGCACATGAGGGAGATGTCTTAGTGATGGTGTCGGCTCTTTCCTTGGGGCCTGTAGATTGAGAATGCTCCTCTGATTTGGGTCCAGGAGAATTTCCCTATCCCCTCCTACTCTAGCAGAGGTGGAGAACACATCTGCTGCTGCTTCTCCCAATCAGTCTCCAGTGAGCTGGTGCTGGAATGAGCAAGGACCAGAATCCTGTAATCTGACCCAGGGCCTGCTTCATCAACAGCTTAGGGTGCATGCACTTCTCTGAATTCCTGCTCTTTGAAACCTCACAGGAAGTCTGTAGTTGAACCTCAAGTGAATCTCCATGGCTGACTGGAGAGCCAATCATGTCCTTTTTTTTTTAAAAAAAAATTTTTTATTGTGATTTGGGTGAAAGTTTACAGAGCAAATTCATCTTCCATATAGCAGTTCACATACACTTTGTCTCATGACATTGACTGCAATCACCCACAATGCAACAGCTCTCCTCCCACTTCCTCTCCATAGTCACCTCTTTCCTGAGACCTTCTCTCCCATGGACTCCTGCCCCTGAGTTGTCTCCCTGTGCACACACAGCGCTTCTATTCTCCCATGACTGATCTTCCAAGGAGTGTATCTACCTAATGTACATGTTCAGCTCATATGCCTGTCCTTTGTTTGGCTGGAAGCCACATGAGTGGGTTCAATTCCAGACCTGAAGGGCACCTAGGGGCCATAGTCTCAGAGGTTTCACCAGGCTCTATCAGACCAGCAAACCTGGTCTTTTTTTTTAAATGAATGATTTTGAGTTTTGTTCCACATTATTCTCCCACTCTATCCAGGATCTCCTACACAGATCCCCCTCTGAGTGGTTGACAGTGGTAGCTGTGCACCATTTAGTTTTTCTGGTCTGAGGACAGCAGGGTGTACCAGTCCTTTGGCCTTATTGTTTCCATGAACCTTCGGTTTTCTTCACTCTTCTTTGCTCCGGATGAGGAGAGACCCATTGTTGCATCTAGATGGCTGCTTGCAAGCTTTTAAGATACTACTTGCTACTCACCAAAGTAGAATGTTCCATAACAATGTTTTGTGTAGTATGTTATGCCAATTGAGCTTGCTGTCCCCTGCGACCATGGTCCCAAGACCACAGGCCCAACTACTCATTCCCTCCAGGTAGCTGTGGCCAAGAAGTGACTACAACCTTGTCCCTTGTCAGCTCTACTATGTAACTGGAAATTCTTACAGAACTTAGAAATACACTTGTAGAAACGCTGTCTGCCAACCCTATACATGGTCAATCACATCCATTTTTAAAAAGAGCCTCGATGATGCTGGCATCAGTCCCAATATAGCCATGTGATTCTGTTCTGGTTGTCAAACTGGGAAGCACTTTTTGCTAACCTTGGACTTGCAGAAAGGTGACTTCAGGTGGTTGATGGATAGGGAAGGCTCTCCTCTGAGGACACAGGGTGGAGATGGAGGGTGTGCAGGGGTATTTGGATCAGAAAAGGAGGGAAGGTCTTGTGACAAGTTTCCAGTACCTTTCTGAAGCCCAGATTTACTGTGATCTTTTGGGTCCTGTACAATAAGGTACCCCTGAGGCATAGTGCCTAAGGCATTTGACTGCTAACCAGAAGGCTGGTGGTTCAAACCCACTAGCCACTCCTTGGAAGGAAGGTTGGGCAATCTAATTCCATAGTGATACCACCTCAGAAACCCAACGAGGGGTCACTATGAGTTGCATCCAACTCGATGGCAGTAGGTACCATCAGGCCATCCTTCGACAACTGTCCTGAGTACTTTCTAGATTTTTTTTTTCCCTCTATCTTAACTCTTCTCCTTACATATAGCAGCCCTCAACTGTAGAAGCCTTTTTATCATGTGCTCCCTCTCTACCACCCAGCTGATTGGACCATGAGTTTGCCCTGATTCAAATTCAGACTATCAGCAACCCATCCCCAGGAATTTGGGGCTAAGAGACAGCCAGTGACTGTGTGGTAGCATGCTATGTGGGGCCATGTTTCCCACCTGTAGGATGGAGAAGTGGAGGACCTGTGGGATCTAAGCGGAGCAGAGATCAGAAAAGGAGGGAAGGTCTTGACAACTTTTCAAGTTACCTTTTGGGTCCTGTAAGTACCGTCCTAGCTAAGGTTATGTGTCAAACTGGCTGGGCCTGGTTTTGAGTGGCTGGGCAGCTGGATGTAGTTACTCCCTGTGATGAGACTGGTAATCAACTCTATGGTGGAATTTACTCTGAGCAGCTGAGTAGCTGCCTTTGGATATGTGGTCTGCTTCCTGTATATAAGGAGAAGCTTTGAGAATGGTCTCTAGCCTGTGGCACGCTTGGACCCTACATGTAGCTGAGTCTTCATTCAGCAGGCTTCCATGTTGCCTGCTGATCTTGGGACTGTTTCTGGACTTGAACTAGTGGCCTGCTGTGTTGCTTGATAATTTGGGGACTACGCTATTTTACTTGTTTACTTTGGATTTGTCAGCCTCAGCAGCCAGCAGCTGCCTGAGTTGAGACACCTCCAGCTCCAGTGGGCCTGGAACAAGAGGCAGAGCTGAAGCCCAAGGTCAAGGAGCCTTTACCCAGCCCCTAGAGCTGGCACTTTGAACTCGGACTTCTAGCCTCCTAAACTGTAAGAGAATAAATCCCTGTTTGTTAAAGCCACCCACTTACTGGGTGTTAGAGCAGCACTAGAGAACCAAAACAGATACACTGTGTCATTTTATTAAAATTGTGCTGCTGACTCTGTGTCAAGCTGGTTTCTGTTACTTGAAACCAAAGGAGGCCTAATGAACACAAGATTAATCTGTAGGAAAAATTATTAGGTACAGGTAGAATTTAGGCAACACTGGAACTGAAAAAGGAGCTTCCTCACTCCTGTCCTCTGTTGTCTCCTTGGAGGCTGCATCATCAGTGGTGACTGGGGAACACAGTTTAATGCTATCTCTGTTTCTAGAGAAACCCAAACCAGTAAAAAAGAAACCAGTTGTCATCAAGTAGATTCTGACTCATGGCAACCTGTATGTGTGTCAGAGTAGAACTGTGCTCCACAGTGTTTTCAGTGGCTGATTTTTCAGAGGTAGATCACCAGGCCTTTCCTCTGAGGCACATCTGGGTGGACTTGAACCTCCAACCTTTGGGTTATGTTCCGGTTACCTAGTGCCACTCTGACAGGAATATACCACAAATGGGATGGCCTTAACAAACAGGAGTTATTCTCTCACAGTTCAGAGGCTGTAAGTCCAAGTTCAAAGTGCCAGGCTCTAGGGGCTAGGTGAAAGCCCCTCAACCTTGGGGTCCAGCTCTGCCTCCTGCTTCCAGCCCACTGGAGCTAGAGGCATTTCTTCACTCAGACAGCTGCTGGCTGCTGAGGCTGCCAAGCCCAAGGTTGAAAAGTGAAAAGGCACAGTCCCTATATTACCAAACCACATGGCAGGACATTAATTTATATCCATTGTAAGTCCTAAGGTTGGCAGAGCATGGCAGTCTGCTGAAAATGACACAGCTACATGCAGGGTCCAAGTGTGCCGTAAGCTAGAGACCATTCCCAAGTCTTCTCCTTATATACAGGAAGCAGACCACATCCCAAAGGCAGCTACTCAGCTGCTTATGGTAGATCCTACCAGGAGTTGATTGCCAGTCTCATCATGGGGAATAACTACCACCAGCTGCCCAGCCACTCAACCAGGCCCAGCCAAGGTGACACACACACATAACTACCACAGGTTAGTAGTCAAGTAAGTGTGTTAACCATTTCTGTTAACTATCTCTCCTTTGTTAGGAGCTCTGGTAGCATAGTGTCTAAGGCACTTGACTGCTAACCAGAAGGCTGGCAGTTCAAACCCACCAGCCACTCCTTGGAAGGAAGGTTGGGCAATCCTACTGCCATAGCGATACTGCCTTGGAAACCCAAGGAGGGGTCGCTATGAGTCAGGGCTGACTCGATGGCACATAACAACAACAACAACAACATCTCTCCTTTAGAGAGATCCAACTACTACTGCATTTAGTAATACATTTCCTTCCCTTAAAACATTAGCTCAACCAATTTGAGGGAATAAAGTCATGAAAATGTTGGCTTCGTTACCTTCTCCCCCTGCCTTCCAAAGCACTGCTGCAGCTGCAGACAGAAGCATGTCTGTGTGGAGCATGTTGTGTTCTTCTGGAGAAGAGAAAGTTTAAAAGAGCAGCCCACTGCTTATACTGGCAGGAGGGATGGGAATATTGTCAGTATTTGCTCTTCTACACTACCTCAGTCTTCCACTTTATCCCTGTTTTCCTCTCACTTTCCCTGGTCCAGAATATAGGGGCCATTGCTCTACTCTTGCCGCTCTAACTCTGGGAAGAATGAACCACCCAGCCCTTCTTTCTGTGTCTCAGCTTGGAACTTTTAAGCAAGTCTGACAGTTGATAAACTCCACTTTGCTTCAGTCTCTCTTGCTAACAATCCCACAGATCACTCAACCTTCTAAGATTCAGCCCAAAAGAAGTCTTTTGTCCTAAGTATTGAGAACTGCCAGAGTAAAGAAAGGTGGATATGAATGTTCTCAGTAACTCTCCTGTATCTCTAGGCATATCAACACCAGCTCTCTTGAATTTACTATTTACTAAACTGTGGGTTCTTGGGCCAGTTATGGAATCCCTCTAAGACTCTTTTTCCTCATTTGCACAGTGGGAATAATGACAGTGATTCCTTTATGGAGGTGTTGTGAGGAATAAGTGAGATAGGGCAGTAGACCTCAAACTTGGCTTCACATTAGAATGCCTGGAGGAGTTTTCAAAATCCCAGTGCCAGGCACCCAGAGCAATTACACCAGAATTTCTGGAGGTGGGAGCCAGCCATCAATATTTTAAATATCTCCCTAGGTAATCCCAATGTGCAGCCAAATTTGAGAGCCAGTGAGATAGTACTTATAGTAAGCATGCAATAAATGGCAGCTGCTTTTATTATTTTAATTAAAAATTGAGTGAGAATGCCCCAAATCTAACAGACTGCTGAAATGAAAGGCTTACCTGTTATCAGATTCATCTCTTCATTAATTCATCCATCCAGCAATGACTGAGCACTTACTATGTACTAGACTCTGGGCTAAATTCCTCTTTCTCATTTGAAAGTAAAAAGATCATATTGCCTCCCAGATGAAATACCAGTTTGTTAGGATAATCTGCCCTTCCCCTTTCATGTCCTACCCCCCTGCCAGTGCATTGGCCATAGCTGGTAAGCTCCAGCCACACCAAACTCTTTGCAATCATGCCGGACCCCTGTGTCTCTTCTCTGCACCCTTCCCTGTATTATTTCCATGGCCTTGGATGGCCTTCTTGCACTGCTCCCACTGCCTTTCCACGTGTCCTACTGTATAAGATGGAGTTCCTGATATCAAGCCCAAAGCACAGATGGGCCCAGCGTTCTCTGGCAGTCCCCACCCGTCCCCTCTGATAAATTAGCTGGCTGGTGCCCTACTGGTCTCAGATTCCTTCAGTTCCCTGCAGTGTGTGTGTGTATGTGTGGTTCTCAAGGACTTCTCTCTGCAGAGAGCTGGACAACTCTCTCTCTCTCTCTCTTTCTCTCTCTCTCTCTTTCTCTCTCTCTCTGTTCTCCCTCAGGCCTCACTCTGGTGGAAAGACTGCTCAGGTCCAGGTGGGCTTCCTTTTCCATGCTTTGCCTCACTTAATTGGACCTGTTATTCCAGGACCCCATAGAGCTGTTTCCCAGAACCCTTTCAAGGACAGAACTCTTCCTCTCTGATAATCCATGGGAGTAAGGCAATTCAGACCCACTATTTGGAATGGCCCGGGAACTGGAGGCTGGGTCTGCTGTGGCCACTACATGAAATCCCTTGAAACCAACAGCCTTGAGGGAGCTACGCTACTTGGTGACCATAGGTAATCCCTGGGGCCTGTTCTGCTGCCACTAGCAGAAAGAGACCTTTTCAGGCCCTGCCCCACAACCACGGTTGTTAAATGGCAGAGGTAGGATTTAAATTTTTTAATTATAAAAATAACATATGTTGTTGTTGTTATGTGCCGTCGAGTTGGCCCCGACTCATAGCGACCCCTCCTTGGGTTTCCGAGGCAGTATCACTATGGAAGTAGGATTGCCCAACTTTCCTTCCGAGGAGTGGCTTGTGGGTTTGAACCGCCAGCCTTCTGGTTAGCAGTCAAGTGCTTTAGCCACTATGCTACCAGAGCTCCCAAACAGTACAAAAGGAAATATGAGGAAGAGAAAGTCATTCCTATCCCTGGGATATGAAATGATATATTTTACTCTAGCCCCACTCTCCATATATAAACACCATTAAGAGTTTCTTGTGTATCTTAATAAGATTCTTTTTTCATGCATACACACAAATAGAGAGAGCTCTGGTAGCATAGTGGCTCAGGCACTTGACTGCTAACCAGAAGGTTGGTGGTTCAAACCCACCAGCCACTCCTCGGAAGGAAGATGGGGCAATCTACTTCCGTAGTGATACTGTCTAGGAAACCCAGGGAGGGGTCGCTATGAGTCGGGGCTGACTCGACGGCACACAACAACAACAACAACAACACAAAAATAGAAAGAGCCCTAGTGGAACAAACAGTTAAGTGCTTGACTACTAGCTGAGAAGTTGTTGGTTCGAACATACTTAGATGTGTCTAGAAAGACAGGCCTGGTGATCTGCTTCTGAAAGTTAATAGCCTTACAAACTTTATGGACCAGTTCTACTTTGCACACAGGGGGTCTCTATGAGTCAGAATCTGCTTAAAGGCAACTAACAACAACAACGTACACAAACAGGGGTACAATATCCGACACTTCTTTGCACTTGAAAATATAGCTAAGAGCTCTTTCCATAGTAGCACAACCAGTAATACTCTGTTCCATTTAATATCTATATGGTACTTGTGGTAGTTAAGGTTGTGTGTCAACTTGGATGGGCCTGGTTGAGTGGCTGGAAAACTGGATGTAGTATTCTCCATGCTGAGACTGGCAATCAACTCCATAGGAGAATCTACTCTGAGCAGCTGAGTAACTCCCTTAGGGATGTGGTCTGCTTCCAGTATATAAGAAGCAGCTCTGGGAAAAGTCCCTAGATCTTTGGCACATCTGGATCCTATATTTGGCTGAGTTATCATCTCAGCGGCATGCCATATTGTCTGTCAATCTTGAGACTGTTTCTGAACTTGAACTAGTGGCCTGCTGTGTTGCTTGATAATTTTGGGACTGTGCCATTTTACTTGTTGACCTTGGATTTGTCAGCCTCAGCAGTCAGCAGCTGTCTGAGTTAAGAGACCTCCAGCTCCAGCGGGCTGGGCGGGAACAAGAGGCAGAGCTGAAGCCCAAGGTCAAGGGGCTTCATCCAGCCTCTAGAGCTGGTACTTTGAACCTGGATTTCTAGCCTCCTAAACGGTGAGAAAATAAATCCCTTTCTGTTAAAGTCATATACCTGCAGTATTTTCTGTAGAGCAGCACTAGAGAACCAATAGAATACTCAACTGAAAAATCTATCATGTTTTGTTCAGTCATACCCCCACTGGCTTCCAGTTTTTGTTACAAACAGTGCTGCAATGAACATCCTTGAATATCCTTTTTTGTATACTTGTAGACTAGACTCCTACCGTGTCAGATATGAATTTGATTTGTTCTGCTTTCAAAGTGCAAGGTCTTTCTAAAATGGATTCTGCTTCTCAAATGTTCCTCCAGGCTTTTTAGCCATTAATTATTTACTTAAGAACCAGAGACCCAATGCAAATGACCCTGTGACATAGGCGATGACCTCCCCATATTCTTTCCTTCCTGGGCAGGCTTGAGAGTCCTGAACTATGCAGTACAAAGCTCTTTCAATATGATCCAGATTAGCTGT
>NW_006921932.1:905994-931277 GCF_000298275.1 Orycteropus afer afer
TTTTTTTTTTTTTTTTAATTTTTTAGTCATGGACTACTTAGTTAAAGGCCAATGAGAAAAGAATCCAAGCAATGAATGGTAACACAAATGACTTCCATCGAAAATTTCACAAATAGTGCCAATAGAGTCAAGTGGTAGAAGAATTAAGTTGAATCATCACATAGCAAGCATAGCATAGGCCTGTTGTCACTTTGAGCAGTTGTACGTTAACAGTTCATGAACATTAGGTGCAGTGAAAACATTTCTTAAGATCCTATTTTTTCAGTCTTTAATACTGTTTTTGGATTTCTTCATAGGTCTTGATGCCCACATACCATCTGCCTGGGTGCTAGCTGGAGCTCTGAGTTTTTACCAGGTATGTATAGACTTAGTTTGATTACCAACAGCAGGTTGGTGACCGTCAGTCTCTGGAGGTAGCATGCAAGCACAGCCAGGGGCCCTGCACTATTTCTCACAGCTCCTGATTATTTCCCTGAGTAGATGTAGCCAATAATTTTGCAGAAGGGAACAAACAATGAAGGTTCATTTCTTTGATATGCAAGTCTGCATTTCAGCACCGTTCTGCAGATAGGTTAAAGAAGTGCATTTCCAGAGAATGTAGTTTCAACAAGTAATTACTTAATGGTGTGGATTCTTACAAGAATTATAGGCATATACCTCTGACTTTGAAGACTAAGGGGTGCCTAACCCAAGGCATGGTATCTTCAATCGCCTCACATATGTGTGAAAGCTGGGCAATGAATAAGAAAGAATGAAAAAGAGTTGATGCTTTTGAATTGTGGTGTTGATGAAGAATACTGAAAGTACCATGGACTGCCAGAAGAACTAACAAATCTGTCCTGGAAAAAGTGCAGCTGGAGTGCTCCTTGAAAGCAAGAACGGCCACACTTTGTCTCATCTATTTTGGTCATGTTGTCAGAAGGGACCATTCCCTGGAGAAGCATATCAGGCTTGGTAAAGTGGAGGGTCAATGAAAAAGGGGAAGGCCCTCAACAAGATGGATTGACACAGTGGCTACAATGATGGGCTCAGATGTAGCAAGGATTGTGAGACTGGCACAGGACTCGACAGTGTTTTGTTCTGTTGTACATAGAGTTGCTATGAATTGGACCCAACTTGATGGCACCTAACAACAGCAACAACCTCTAATTTCAGAGCAGGAGGTACCTAAACTCCCAAATGCCATTTAACAACACAGACATTGCTGCTGTCAAAAAGGCAGAGCTCTGGAATGTTCCCATTTTTATAGTTTAAAGAAGGATGCTTATCCCAGGGGACACTGAAAAGTGACCAACATAAAGGCTAAATGATTGATGACTCACATTAATTTGTTTATCCCTTCATTTAGTTATTCAATGTTATTTATTGAATGCCACATTGTGTCATGCACTGTATTGGGTGTTGGAGATAAGAAGATAGATAAAACAACCTCTGCCTGTATCAATTTACTCTTGTTACATAAAAAACACACCAAAATTTAAGGGCTTAAAACAAAATCTATTTACTTGGCTTACAATGTTCTGGGTCATTTCCTTGGGCTGGGTTTAGTTGGCTGGTTCTTCTGGTTTTGACTGGATTTACACAGTGTTTGTGGTCAGCTGCTGGGTCAGATGGGGCTGGCTGGTAGAGGGTTCTCAGCTAGGATGGTTCATTTCTGCACCATGTGCTCTTTCATCCTCCAGCAGGGTAGCTGGGGCTTGTTCACATGGTGGCTAGGCAGATTCCAAGAGAATAAGTGGAAGCATGCAGGATTAGGCTTGAAACTGACACTTTAGCCATTCTATTGGTCAAAGCAGGTCACAAGGCCAGCCCAGATTCCAGGGATGGGTAAACTCCACCTCTTAAAAGACATTGCTAAGAGACTTGAAAATAGGCAGGGATAATGGTGTATAATTTTTGCAAGGAGTTCCTGGGTAGTGCAAGCAGTTAATAAGCTTGGCTGTTAACCAAAAGGTTGGAAGTCGAAGTCCACCTAAGTCCTATGGATCATAATTCTGCTTTGACACACATGAGGTTGCCATAAGTCAAAGCTGACTTAACAGCAATTTGTTACTGTTTAATGTTTGCAAGCAGCCTTGTCCACTGTCCTCTAAGAGCTTGTAGTCCAATCAAAGAGACATAAACTTGTGATAATTTCTATTATAAAAGCTCTCTTTTTCTCCTTCCTTGCCTCTCTCCTTTCATCTACCTCTATCTCTTAATAACACTTTTACATTTTATGTTATGAAAATCTACTAATCTAGCTAAAACACTTAAATGAGTTGAATGTTCCATGAGATGCTGACATTGTTCAAATCTACTTTTTAATCTATAAGGCAGCTGAGCAGTTGGAAGGACCCATGAAATATCCCAACCATCAATCTGTTGGCCATATTGCACGGTTGTTTGTCTGATTTTATGTCTGCCTTTAAAATATATTATCAATATTCAAACTGGATCTTGGTTTTGTCTAAGCACACTGCACATATACACATTTGTTCCGCTGGAGACGGAAAACTCTCTTGCTCAAATGCATGGTGTGAAACCAGTGAAAACAAGAGCCAAAACCATAGCTATAAAATAGGATCTGTTAACTAAGGGACTAATTTTCTACTCTATCAGAAAGTAAACACTCAGAGAAGATGTGCTGGAGATGCCACACCAGATACATCTAATTAAATCAGTACTGAGCACTTGCTGTTAGAGAATAAGTGATGTGTGAATCTTGTCACCCACTGGTGAACCACTGAGGTGAAGGTGCAGAGAGCATTAGGTGAGTGGTTCTCAAACCTGTGTGTGTATAAGAAATACTAGGGTGAGAGTGGAGTGTAATCTTGTAAAAATGTCTTTTTAAACTCCTCTTATCACTCCTATCTTGGTAATTTTGCTTGGTAATTTCACACGGGTGGTCAGGACCACATTTAGAGGATCACTGCTTTAAGTTTAGACAACCAAAACCAAACTAGACTCATTGATGTTAAGTTGATTTTGACTCATAGCAACCCTATAGGATAGAGTAGAACTGCTTCATAGGGTTTTCAAGGTTGTAAATCTTTACAGAAGCAGACTGCCACATCTTTCTCCCATGGAGTGGTGGTGGGTGGCTTTGAACTGCTGACCTTTTGGTTCACAGCCAAGCACTTAACCACTGCACCACCAGGACTCCCTTAAGCTTTGGAAGGTTTTAGTTTCATTAACGAAGCTTCTCAAAAAGAATCAGGACCCTCATGTTTCATCCTTAATAGGCAGAAAGAGCCTGCTCTGCCAACCAAATTTTCTCTCATGGACTAAATTACCAGAGAACCTGAAATGTAAACAGTGACACACTAACCTGGGACCAAAATGCCTTTCAGAAAATCTAATTTGTCACAAAGGACAATGGCAGCTGTGGCTATGTGAATGGGTACATAGTGCTATTGTTAGAATTTCCTCTTGGATTGTGATGACTTGATGGTTAAGAGCTCTGCTTCTAATTGAAAGGTAAGGGGTTCAAATCCACCAGCAGCTCTGTGGGAGAAAGGA
This sequence comes from Orycteropus afer afer, assembly GCF_000298275.1. Classification (NCBI taxonomy): domain Eukaryota; kingdom Metazoa; phylum Chordata; class Mammalia; order Tubulidentata; family Orycteropodidae; genus Orycteropus; species Orycteropus afer. The sequence goes on from NW_006921932.1 coordinate 909,496, forward strand.
CCTGGCAATCTGCTCCCGTAAAGATTCCAGCCTTGGAAACACTATGGGGCAGTTTTCCTCTGTCATATAGAGTTGCTATCAGCCAGGATTGACTTGATGACACACAGCACCAACAATATAATAAAGATAATTTGAGGTCACCTAGTTGAACCCTTTCATTCTATGGATAGAAAAAACTGAAATAAAACGTCTTCTCCAATATAGCAAAGACTAAAACCCAGATCTTCAGATTCTTTGAAAATTGTTAGTTTTCTCAAGAAATGTGGAGTCTGCAATGCTCAGTCTACTTGAGAGTCCTGTGGATGTACTTTCTCTTGAGGGGCAGCCAGCCAGTGGTGGAAGAAAGGATGTTCCTAAAAAAGTCCTTAATGCCTATATATAACAGCAGTGGGGACAGGAGCCTTGGTGTGCAGGAGGTGGCAGCACTCTGAAACCAAACCAGACGTTGATGAGTTGATGAGTTGGCTCCAATTCAGGGCAACCCCATGTGTGTCAGAGTAGAACTGTGCCCCACAGGGTTTTCAATGCTGACTTTTCAGAAACCGATCACCACGCCTTGCTTCCCAGGCACCTCTGGGTGGACTTGAACCTCCAACTTGTTGGTTGGCAGCTGAGCATGTTAATAGTTTGCACCATCCAGAGACTCAGCAATTGCCCACCAAACCAAAAACCAAACCCACTGCCATCAAGTTGATTCTGACTCATAGCAATCCTGACTGGATTTCCAAGGCTATAAATCTTTACAGAAGTAGATTGCCTCAGCTTCCTTCCATGGAACAGCTGGAAGGTTCAAACTGCTGACCTTTTGGTTAGCATCCACAGGCTTTATCCACTGTGCCACCAGAGCTCCAATTACCACCAGGCTCCCCCTATTCCTGGAAATAATAGGCCTCCTTATAAGATCTTCACATCCACTTAAGTCTGCCCCCATGCTGACTATGCTGCCATGTTCCTATTTTTCCTCTTCCATAGGCATCTTTAATCCATTATGACAGCTATTCCAGCATAGCCAAGCCTGCTTTCAGAATCTTTCTTAAGGCAACTCTGGAGGCAGCCACTTTGGATCATCCAGTTGATGTAACAGAGGAGACCTGTTTGCAGTTCTGCTGCTGAGTGAATTTTTCCAACAGTAATTCTAAAACCAAGCTCCAGAGAATAAGGCTTACAAAATGTTGGAGGTGAGGAGAGCACAGAGACAGGGCTACTGAAGAGATGGCTGCCCAGTCAGCCCAGGTGTAACGTGCTGGCTTCTAAATGGGCCTAGTGATTGCTTCCCTGTATATCCCCACTGGCTCACTAGCCTGGTATAGCCACACCGTCTGTGTGTGACAAAGACCCAAAATAATCAGCTGGATCTAGAGATTCCCTCGGTGGCCAAAGAACAAAGTGACTCCAAATGCTTTCACAAAGATCAAATTGATGTCCTTGACTTCCCTTGTGTGTTCTTAACCAACTGAGCTAACCCTTGACCAACAGACAACATAAAGGCTTGTATTAGTGTCCTAGGGCTGTTGTAAGGAGCCCTGGTGGTACGATGATTAAGTGCTTGGCTGCTAACCAAAAGGTCAACAGTTCAAATCCACCAGCAGCTTCATGGGAGAAAAGACCTGGCAATCTGCTCCCATAAATGTTACAGTCTAGGAAACCATATGGGGCAGGCAGTTCTACTCTGTCATGTCGGGTTATTATGTGTCAGAATCGACTTGACAGCACACAATACAACAGGACTACTATAACAAATTACCACAAACTGGGTGGCTTAAATTTATTCTCTCATAGGTCTAGGGGCAAGAGGTCTGAAATCAAGGTGTCAGCAGGACCACACTCCCTCCAGAGGCTCTGGGGGAGAATTTTCCCTTGCCTCTTTGGGCAGTTCCAGGCATTCGTTGGCTGTCTTCATCTCCCCACGACGTTCTCCTCTTCTGCCTGTGTCTTCTGCTCTTCTGTCTTTTATGAAAACATTGTTATTGGATTTAGGATCCACCTAGATAATCTGGGATGATTTCATTCTGAGATCCTAAACTTAATGATATTGGTAAAGGTCCCTTTTCTGAATAAGGTCACATTCACAGGTTCCAAGGCTTGGGATATGAACATATCTTTTTAGGGATCACCATTCTACCCATTACAAGCATGGTCTCCCCTGGGAACTTGTTAGAAATACATAATCTCAGGTCCCATCCCAGAAATAGTGAATCAAATTTTAATACATTTTAACAAATTATCCAGGTGATTTGTACGCACAAGAAAGATTGAGAAGCATGGCTTAGAAGACTCACCATATAACACAACGATTTCAAATGGATTAATATTTTAAGGGTCTACTGTGTTTCCGGAAATGTGCTGGTCTCTTTGGCAGATAGCAAGTGTCAGTGTATCTTGGGTTGTTAATTTTTCTTCCAGCATATGAGAGGAACTGTCTTCAAAAGTATCTCAGTACCTGCAAAGGCACCATGCAGAGCAGGGACTGGATTTGTGATCTGTGATGTTCTAGAAATAAAACCCTGTTGTTGTTGTTAGGTGCCGTTGAGTTGTCTCTGACTCATAGAGATCCTATGCACAGCAGAATGAAATACTGCCTGGTCCTGCACCAGCTCCATGGTCCTTGCTATACATGAGCCCATCGCCACAACTACTGTGTCAATCCATCTTGTTGAGGGCCTTCCCCTCTTTCATTGACCCTCCACCTTACCAAGCATGACATCCTTTTCCCAGGAATGGTCCCTTCTGACAACATGACCAAAGTAGGTGAGATGAAGTCTGGCCATTCTTGCTTCTAAGGAGCATTCCGGCTGCAGTTCCTCTGTGACAGATTTGTTAGTTCTTTAACAGTCCATGGTACTTTCAGCATTCTTTGCCAACACCACAACTCAAAAGCGTTAACTCTTCTTCGGTCTTCCTTATTCATTGTCCAGCTCTCACATGCATATGAGGTGATTGAAAATACCATGGCTTGGGTCAGGTGCACCTTAGTCCTCAAGGAGACATCTTTGCTCTTCAGCACTTGAAAGAGGTCCTTTGCAGCCGATTTGGCCAGTGCTTTGTCGTCTGATGTCCTGATTGCTGCTTCCATTGGTGTCGATTGTAGAACCAAGCAATGGTTCTGACAACTTCAATCTTTTCTCCATATATCATGATGCTGCTTATAGGTCCAGTTGTGAGGCTTTTGTTTTCTTTACATTGAGATGTAATTCATACTGCAGATTGTATTCTTCAATCTTCATTAGTAAGTGCCTTGAGTCATCCTCACTTTCAGCAAGCAAAGTTGTGTTGTCAGTGTACCGTGGGTTGTTAATGATTCTTCCTCCAATCCTGATGCCCTGTTCTTGTTTAATACCTTCTTTTAACTTTTCTCCTTCCTGTGCTGTTAATCCCTCCACCCTTCTGTTTCTGTACACTACATGGGCCCTAGTACCCAACTTTCAAAATTTCTCCCAACCTTCTTGGATGCTTTGGGGCTTGTCTCAGTCCTTCCACATGCCACATTCATTATCTGCTTCTCCAGCTACCTTTCTGCTGGCTCAGGGTTTTGACTGGCGTCCTGATTTTGTAGAGCACATGGATACAGCTTTCCTCCACCTCACCTGTTGCCAGTTTGCTTATTGCATTCAAAAAGGTCCAGAATCTTAGGCAATTCAAGGCAGATAATAAGGTTTATAGCAGAATTGCATAGAGTATTGCTTTTGCTGATAAAAGAAGACAAAGTCTTATTTCATTGGGTCCCTTGACTAGGAGTCTTTCACCTGTTTTGGAATCTACTAAACAAACTCTTGGGCTGGAATTTCCAACTAAGGGGCACTAAATGACCAAGTGAGAGATACCAACTACACTAATCAGTTGACATGTCTATTACCTTTCCTCTCCACCTGCCTAGGGCTCACTATTCTATACTGCCATCTTGGAAAACTATTGTGCTCAGCATTGGGTAATAGCTGTTTTTGCTGTTAGCTGCTGTTGAGTAGGCCCCCAACTCATGGTGACCCCATGCACAACAGGATCCATTTGTGATCCACAGGATTTTTATTGGCAATTTTCAGAAGTAGATTACTACGCTTCCTGGTACATCTTAGTCTGGAAACTCCACTAAAACCTACTCAGCCTCTTAGCAACATGCAAGCCTCCAGTGACTCATAGGTGATGGCTGCATTTGAGATATATTGCCCAGGAATTGAACCTGGGTCTTCTACATGGAGAATTCTACCACTGAACCACATCACTGTTCCTGAGTAATGGCTAGATCACTGTTATCCCTGCAAAGTTCATTGCTATGGGTCAAACTTAATGGTGTGACCACTTGACTATGTCCTTTTAACATTTAGAGGAACAGTGATTAGAGGAAATAAGACAGGATGGCTCTAAAGACTGTCAAGTGAAGAAAAGATTAGCTGTTGAAATGGTTCCATTTGCCTCTACTGTCCTCATTCAGTCCATTAGTGGGTGGCCCAGGGTGACCAAGGCAGGGAGCCTCACAGCTACCATCCCTGGCTTCTGCCAGCTGCCAACATGGAGGAAGACAGGCCTCTTTAACCTGAATAACTGAATCTGTGGATTGTGTTTTTTTTTTTTTTCTCTCAGACACTGTTAATAAGAATCTGTCAGCATTTTCATTAAGAAAAGATTAATGAATACTGTGATAAATTGCTAGTTGTACCAGTGCTTGTGTGTGTGTGTGTGTGTTTCCCATTAGGATTATTTTAGGTGAAGATTTCCACTCCTAGGGAGTCTTTATACAAAACTGTATGATTCTCTGCTGTTCAACACAGTAGCCACCCACCACATGTGGCTACTTAAATTTAAATGAATTAAAAATAAATAGAATAAAAAAAATCATGTCCTCAGTTGTGGTAGCCACATTTCAAGTACTCAACCACCACAAGGGCTTCTGATAAAGGACATATTCATCATCACAGAAAGTTCTCTTAGACAGCTCAGTACACTTCAGAAGAAAGAATATGATCTTCTGAGTCCTTTGAGCATGCGTTCAAATTTTATTGCTTCTACTAAGTGGCTCAGTGACTTTGGGCAAATCATTTAACCTCTGTAAGGGCTCAGTTTCTGAATCTGTTGAAGGGGTGATACCTGCATGGCACGGTCCTTGTGAGGAATGAATGAGAAGGTCTCACCGAGCACTTGGCATAAGTGTTCAGCATTATCTTTTTTTCCTGCTCTTTCTGCCAAACAACCTATTTTTCGTAACTCCAAGGTCATCTGCATTCCTGAGAGCTCCATCTGAGCTTTGAGGTCAGGCAAGGAGCAGAGAGAATCACCTTGCTCGCAATGTTAGAATACAGAGACCCATGATGTCAATGAGATTCACAGATTGTAATGGCTGCCCAGGTAGGCTGAGGGGCAGGATTTGTTTCTTCTGCACAGACTATGCTATACCTCTCTCCTCTACATCTCAGTCATTGCCTGTAATGAATGGTTGTGTCACAATAAGTGATATTTTTTACTTAAAATAGTCACCTAAGGAGCCTTAAGGAGCTCTGGTGGTGTAGTGGTTAAGGCATTTGGCTGCTAACCAAAAGGTCAGTGGTTCGAACCCACAAGCTGCTCTGCAGAAAAAGGAGAGGCAGTAGGCTTTCATAAAGATTTACAGCCTTGGAGACCCAATAGGGGTCACTATGATTTGAATTGACTCAATGGCAGTTACTTTGGTTGTGTGTAAGGAGCCCTGGTGGCTCAATGGCTAAGTGCTCAGCTGCTAACAAAAGGTCAGCAGTTCAGGCTCTCTAGTTCCATGGCAGAAAAGGTCTGGTGATCCACTCCCATAAGGATTAACTAAAAACAAACAAATAAACAAACAAAAAAACTCACTGCCATCTAGTCGGATCTGACTCACAGCGACCCCTCCTTGGGTTTCCGAGGTGGTATCACTATGGAAGTAGATTGTCCAACCTTCCTTCCAAAGAGTGGCTGGTGGGTTTGAACCACCAGCCTTCTGATTAGCAGTCAAATGCCTTAGGCACTACGCCACCAGAGCTCCTAGGAAATTCTATAGAGTAGTTCTACTCTGTCCTATAGGGTCACTATGAATCAGAATCAGCACAACAGGTTTCAAATGGGGTCTCATGGGGTCACCAAGAGTCATGTCAAGAGCAACTGGATTTTGGTATTCTAGACCAAAGCAATCTCAAAACCAACTGTAGCCATGTGATTTTTGTGTTCGCTTTTGCATTTGAATTTACAACTACATCAACACTAAGTCATTTCCAGAACTGGCAATATGTAACTTTTGATGTAGTGCTTCTCACACTGGCTTCTGTGGCGGTCTCTGTCTACATATGTAGGAGTCTTGGAGTTCCCATGTTTGAGAAACAGTGGCCTGGTGGAACTCCAGCAAAGTCAAGACCTTATCAGTGCTATTTTCAGGGAGGTGTTGGCATTTGAGTGGAATAATTCTTTTCTGTGCAGGACTGCCCCTCAGTTTGCAGAATGTTTAGCATTGCTGGACCCTCCATTAAATGCCAAGTGGTTCTCTGGAGTCATGTGATAACCTCAAAATATTTGCACAAACTGTTTTCAAAATCTCGTGGCAGGGGTTGGTGAGAACCCGGAGGCCAGCAGGTTGGCCTTAAGAGTGTGTGGCCTCTGCCCTTCCTGATGATACTATGGGCCCCTGGGTCTCCCACATTCCAGCTCTGTAGCTCCTGGGCTTCCTGGTAGGAAACTGAGAGAGCTTGTCTTCAGGACACTTTTATTTGAGTGATTTCCATGTTCTATCATTTCACCTGTAGCATAGTGGCTAAGACACTTGCCTGCTAACCAGATGGCTGGCGGTTCAAACCCACCAGCCACTCCTCGGAAGGAAGGTTGGGCAATCCTACTTCCATAGTGATACTGCCTCGGAAACCCAAGGAGGGGTCGCTATGAGTCAGGTATGACTCGACGGCACATAACAACAACATCATTTCACCTGTAGAGGGCAGCATCACCAAGAACTTCCCATTTTCATTTTAAAGAGACAAGGTGGTGGGCCAGTAGCTCTCTTGGGCTCTAGCCCTCTTCTCACCTTGTCCCTTTTTTTTTTTTTTTGCAGTCAGTCTAGAAGAGATAGTTTTCAAAATGCCACTGTTGCCCTGGCAACTGATGCCAGCAAAGCACCAGGAAGGAGGCATGGAGAGTGGCAGTGCTGTTGGCTGGAGACCCACCTGCTCTTTTGGGGTAGAGGGGTGAGCGGGTGCTCCCTCCCCACTGCCTGAACGGTGCTCAGCCTGTGGCTCGCTGCCCACCTCACAGGCTGTGTTCCTACATTGCCTCTCAGTCTCTCGCCCTCCAAATGCCTCTTCCCAGAAAGGATCTGAGTCAGTCTCGTGTCATTAGATTAGTTCCTGCCAAACTATGGCAGATGTCAAAGCAGCTGATAGAAGATTAGAGTTCCCCCTACCCCCACTCCAACAGGGACAGGAGAATGGAAAACACAAGGGGAGAAGGTTGTCAGGCGAAGCTCTGAGGAGGTGAGAGTTCTATTTTGGTAGTTCAAGAGAGTAGTTCCCCTCCTGCTCCCACCCCTGCAGAAATATGAAGAGCATGCAGCAAGGGTCCCCATTTCACCCCCTGTCTGAATACCACAGGCTCCTTGGATTTAGTGTTGCCTTAGAATGAAATCATTTTCTTCTCTTTTGATAAACAATCCTCAGCTTGGCCTGCATGCTTCTAGAAGTCTCGTTTCTTCCAGGAGGGCTTTACTTGCTGCAGCGCGATCTTTCCTTTGCACGCCCACACTCTCACTCTTTCTTGTTCTTGAGTTCTCCCCTTTGCACACAGGGCTTCCACTTATCTTCTTTTGTCAAACAGGCAGCACAGCACCTACTTTCAGTGACTCCTGATAATCTCTACACCTGGGGCCTACAAAAATTTCTCTGAGCCCCCAGGAGGTCACTGTATGGTGGTCCTTGGAGTGCATTTGGCTTGAGACCCTCATGCTGTAATGCCATTCCTGCCAATGACCCAGGGCCCTGGCATGACCCCTTCTTCTTGGCTGACTCCAGGCAGAACAGGTTACTTTAGGATAAAAACTCAGGTCACCCAGAGGTCACCTGGGGTCACCTAGACTTCCTTTGTAGGGGAAAAAGTTAATCAGCAGTAGTCCTGATTTAAAAAAAATAGAAAAAAATAGTATCAAACCCAGAGTTGTGCACAGAAATGGTCTGGTATTAGAACGCAGGGAGCTGATGGCTGAAATCCTTGTCTCCAGGCCGGGGTGCTGGAGAAGGCTGATGGGGAAGGAGGCTTCCTGGTCTTCAACAGTTCCAGCCTCCCTATTCCCACCTGTTTCACTTCTCTGGCTCCTTCTCACCTTAAACATCCCCTGCTTCTTTTTCATTCCCACCAGAACTTTCCTCCTATGCAAACTGAGGCTCAAATGATGATAACAGCTGAGAGTGAATGCTTGAGCCTTTCTCCTGACTACCCTTTTCAAGATAATTGTTTATAATGGGAAATTTCAACCATACAAAAATAGAGACTAGTACAATATAATGAACCCCATGTATTTATCATCCAGCCTTAACAACTATCAAGTCATAGCCAATCTAGTTTCTTCTCTATCCCACCTACTTCTCCTCATACTCCTGGATTATTTTGTCTTTCTTTTTTTGAAAATACATTTTATTGAAATATAATTTATGTACAGTAAAATACACAAAACTAAAGTGACATGGGTCAATGCCTTTTTTTTTCTGCAGTGTTCCCTCCTCTCCCCTCCCACCCCAGTAACCAACAAAGTTTCCTTCCATATAAAACCTTTCCTTGACTTTTTACAATTGTGAACTAATACTATATTTGTCCTTCTGTGATTGTCTTATTTCCATCCAAGTTCATCCATGGTATGCAGTGTTTTGCAGATTCTACATTATTCTTTAGTGTTGCATAGTATTCCCTTGTGTGTATGTACCATAGTTTGGTTATCCATTCTTCTGTTGATGGGCATGTAGGTTGTTTCCATCTTTTTGCTACTGTAAATAGTGCTGGGATAAACATGGGTGTGCATATGTCTGTTCTTGCCCTGGCTCTCACTTCTTTAGGATATATACCTAGTAATGGGATTGCTGGGTCAAACGATGTTTCTAATTCCAGCTTTTTAAGGAATCAGCATACTGCTGTCAACATACAGTGGTTGGATCATTTTATAGTCTCACTAGCAGAGTATGAGAGTCCCAACCTCTCCACATCCTCGCCAACATTTGTTATTTTCTGTCTTGTTGAACTTTGCCATTAGTGCTGGGGTGAGATGGTATCTCGTTGTTTTGATTTGCATCTCTCTGATGGCTAATGATTGTAAGCATTTCTTCATGCGTTTTCTGGCCACCTGAATATTCTGTTTGCTGAAGTGTCTATTCATCTCTTTTGCCCATTTTTTAATTGGATGTTAATCTTTTTGTTGTTGAAGTGCTTGGGTTTTCTATACATTTTAGAGATAATTCCCTCTCAGATATGTCATTGCCAAATATTTTTCCCCAATCTGTAGGTTCTCTTTTGACTCTTTTGGAGAAATTCTTGGAAGAACATAAAAATTAAATTTTTAGAAGGTCCCATTCATCTAGTTTACCTTCAGCTGTTTGTGCATTTTGGGTTATGCTTGACAGTCTATTTATGCCATAAATTAGGGCCCCTAAATTTGCCCTATTTTTTCCTTGAAGAACTTTACAATTTTAGGTTTCACTTTTAAATCTTTGATCCATCTGGAGTTAGATTTTGTGTATGGTGTGAAGTATGGCTCTTGTTTCATTTTTCTGCAAATGGATATCCAGTTTTGCCAGCACCATTTGTTAAAGAGACCATCTCTTCCCCATTTGATGGATTTCAGCCCTTTGTCAAAAATCTGCTGACCATAGGTCGATGGATCTATTTTTGGGTTCTCAATTCTGTTCCACTGGCCTATGTATTTGTCATTGTACAAGTACCAGGCTGTTTTGACTACTGTGGCTATATAGTAGGTTTTGAGATCCGGGAGTGTGAGACCTCCTACTTTGTTGTTCTTCTTCAGTGATACTTTGCTTATCCGAGGTCTCTTTCCTTTCCATATAAAATTAGTGATTGTTTTTTCCATATCCTTAAAGAATGCTGATGGGATCTGGATTGGGATTGCATTGAATGCATAGATTGCTTTGGGTAGTATTGATAGTTTCCCAATGTTTGATCTTCCTATCCACAAGCATGGGATGTTCTTCCATTTAGGTAGATCTCTTACGGTTTCTTGGAGTAGTGATTTGTAGTTTTCTTTGTACAGGTCTTTTGTGTCCCTGGTAAGATTTATTCCCAAGTATTGTATTTTATTTTTTTATTGTTGTTATTTGCCATCAAGTCGGACCCGACTCATAGCAACCCCACCTTGGGTTTCTGAGGCAGTATCACTAGGGAAGTAGATTGCCCAACCTTCCTTCCGAGGAGTGGCTAGTGGGTTTGAACCCCCAGCCTTCTGGTTAGCAGTGAAGTGCCTTAGGCACTATGCTACCAGAGCTCCCCCCCCCCTTTTTTTTTTGGTAGCTATTGTAAATGGATTTCCTTTTCAGCAATCTTTTTGCTGGTGTAGAGGAATCCAATTGATTTTTGTGTGTTGATCTTGTGTCCTAGATTATTTTAAAGAAAATCCAAAGCCTTATTTCTTTTCACTTTGAAATGTTTCAGTAAGTGCGGAGGACTTTTTAAAGTGCTGATATGAACATGCCATGCACTGGTGAAGAAACTTCTGTGGCAGGAGACAGTCCAGGCTGCTCCAAGGTTAAGCAAGTTCCTCTCAAGCTGGTTGTTGTTGTTAGTTGTTGCAAATGGGCACTCCCACCTTTTGTTTTTATTCTTCCACTCCCCAGCAGACCTTATTTTTTCAGCCACACTGAACGTTGGTCTCCCATATGCCATGATTTTTTCATTTGTTACTTGGTATAAATATTTCCTCCTTAGATTACTTCTTAGCCTTTAGACCATCTATAAAACTTTCCCTGAGCCCTCCTCTAAGCTCCAGAGTCATAGAGACACTTATTTACAACATTTAATTGTCAAATGGGATTATAGTGTTTACTATAAAATAGTTAACGAGTTCTGGTAGCATAGTAGGTAAGACATTTAGCTGCTAACCAGAAGGTCAGTGGTTCAAACCCACCAGATGCTTCATGGAAGAAAGATGAGGCAATCTATTTCTGTAAAGATTTACAGCCTTGGAAACCCAATGGGGGTCGCTATGAGTCAGAATTGATTTGATGGCAGTGGTTTTTTGGTTTATAAACTAGATGCTGCACTAGGGGCATTCCAAATAAAGAGTGATTTAATCCACTTTAAACAAAAACAAAACCCCTCATGAGGTTGCAGATGGGTGATTCAAGGCAGACAGAGGTTTAGGTCATCCAGCTAGTAAGTGGCTGAGCTGGGATTCAAACCCAGGCAGTCTGGCTTCTTAGTCATGACTCTAAAGCAGTTGGTGTGGACTCTAATTCATGGTGACCCCATGTGTGTCAGAGTAGAACTGTACTCCATAAGGTTTTCAATGGCTGATTGGAAGTAGATCACCAATTCCAAGGCACCTCTGGGTGGACTCAAACCTCTAACATTTCTTTCAGTTAGCAGCCAAGTCCCACCCAGGGACTCTAGGCTGCTGCTTCTAGCACATGTCTCATGTTTGGTTACCTATTTGTCTTCCTTTGTGGACTGAAGTCTTTGAGGACAGGGTCTAGGACTTACTCTCAGTCCTGCAGTGCTTAGCCCGGTATCTGGCACATTGCAGGTCCTGAAGACATGTTGCTGAATGCATGAATACATATAAGACACTCTACCTTGTCATTTGGAGAATCTTCAAGGCATGGGCCAGTTATAATTTCCACAGGGACCAAAGCCTTAACAAGATTCTCAATCTCTGTCCCATCCAACAGTGTTGTAGGCTATAACACACTTCTTTAATGGAGGGATCTCTATGAGTGGCACCTGGGAAAGCACAGGTACTTGGGGGTGGTAAGGCACCTGGAGGTGGGGCTGAGCTTTATATGTGTAGTTTGGAAAAGGCCTCAGGTGTTTGATTCAAAGTGGGTCAGAGTAGTAAGCTCTGTCACTTACTAACTAGTGCCTTTCTAGGGAGTGCAGCCCTAGTCAAGATTCAGCTGAGGAGACAAAACACTAAATAAAGTTCTAAGCAATAGCCTAGGAGTGAGGGGGGAATTTGAGGATGTGGGGGCAGGATCTCCCTGTACCTTCCTGACTCTTCTAAAGCCCATCCCCAAATCAGACCAATGGTACAGAATAGCATTATTTCCTTGTGGAAAACATTTTCCTTTTCTTTTTACCTGAAGTCCAGTAGAACTGCTGTTGGAATTGATTGCACATTTGAGCAAGCTCACAGGAAGAGACAGGAAAGCTAGAATGTTTACAACATTCTCTGACCTGATTCTATTTCAAGGACATGGGTCATTAGCTGCAGGCAGCAGAGAGAGCTGTATGCATTCCTTCCAAGGGGTTGTGACCAAATTTGGGCATAGCTGATTTTTTTTTTCCTTCTCTTTTTCGGTCCCTGAGGTGATTGTTATTATTTATTGTAAATTCCATTATTAAATCCCAGCAGCAAAGCCTTTCTTTTCTTCCTACACATTTCTCACTAATGAGAACTTGCTATTATTCATTGCCTGACCATAACCCAACTAATGACATTAGGTTAAGAGAGAAAGCTTCTTATCATGATTCTTGAGTTCTTCCAACTTGTGAGTGGTAAACACCAAATCTGAGATCCTTGTGTATCAAAGTTGAGTATGTGAAAAAATCCTTGGCAGCAAATGCAAAACAACTCAGATGTATTTTGGCTGCTGCACCAAAGGCTATACATAAAACAAAAAAACGAGACTGTAATTTCGAGCCCTATTGCCTTAGTAGTGTGACCTCAGGAAATGAACATTGTCTAGTTAGTCCTAATTTTCCTCATTTATAGTTTTGGCTATAAACTGGAATGGCAATTAGGTTTTCTCTTGCATACCAATGTGGTTGATTGATAGTGGTTGTGTGGTTGAGGGGTCACTATGAGTCAGGTCTGACTTGATGGCATGTAACAACAACAACAACAAAAAGCATAGTGGGAGATGGTGCTGTGATTGGTTATTGATGTCTGCTGTGGGTGAGGGAATGAGATCAGTGGCAGCATTATACCTAGAAAAGATGATGTTTTTAAGAGAACTTAAAGCAAGGCTTTGTAAATTGGTCCATTCTGATTTGACCTCCAGCTGAGAATTTGCATGTCCACTCTGGATATACGAACCAGAATCTACATTTTAACAAGATCCCCAGGTGATTCAGTACATCTGAGGTGGAAAAGCAAATTCTCAGCAGGGGTTCAAACTGGACCGAACTAGTTTGGAGCCCTCACTTTAAAGCTTAGAGAACACAAGACTCTTGCATTTAAAATGTCAACATATTAATTAAAATACAGCAAATTTGGAACAGTTCCTTCCATGTACAAGCTTCCCTTGGGCATTTAAAAGCTCAAATGCTACATTAGTAAGCACTTGATAAATGGTAGTTGTTATATCTACATTAAGGGGCCATCAGTGGCTCAGTGGTACGCTTGTGGCACAGTGGTTAAAGTGTGGGGTTGCCAACTAAAATATCAGTGGTTCAAACCCACCAGCTGCTCCATGGGAGAAAGATCTGGCACTCTATGTCCATAAAGATTCTAGTGTTGGAAATTGTATGGGGTAGTTCTTTGTCCCACAGGTTGCTATGAGTTGGAATCACCTCGATGACAGTGTGTTTAGTTCTTGTTTGGGTGGCTCAGTGGTAGAATTCTTACCTCCCATGTGGGCGACCTTATGCTCAGCCACCACCTGTTAGTGGAGGTTTGTGTGTCGCTCTGATACTGAACAGATTTCAGTGGAGCTTCTAGACTAAGACAGACTAGGAAGAAAGATCTGGTGATCTACTGAAAATCAGTCAATGAAAACCCTATGGATCATGATGTTCCAATCCAAATGATCATGGGGATGGTATAGGACTAGGTGTGTTTCATTGCACTTGCATGGGGTCAGCATGAATCAGGGCTGAAAGATGGCGGCCAGCAGCAACATAACCAACAATCGCTCCTGCTTGCTCGTCTGTTCCCTTGAATTCTTGGAATAAAACTTCTATAACTGTGTATCTGTCTGGTGGTTCAAACCCACCAGCCACTCCTCGGAAGGAAGGTTGGGCAATCTACTTCTGTAGTGATACCACCTCAGAAACCCAAGGAGGGGTCACTATGAGTCAGGTCTGACTTGATGGCATGTAACAACAACAACAACAACTGTGTGTCTATTTTTTGGGACCCTGAGGATCCTGATTAGCTGAAGGTAAGATTATTCCAAAAAACGAAACAATATTTCATTTGAGTAGATAATTTTATTACTATTATTTTTCACACTGAGAAGACTTAGTTACATAAAGTGATATTCTATGAGTTGATTATCAGTAGTAGAAGCACAAAGGTGTGGGAAGTGTAACATGAACACAGTGAAGAAACGCCCTTTATCAGAGTGAAGTCCATGTGACAGAAATACGTTACTCCAAACAGCCTATGTACAAATAAATATAGCTTTCAGTCTATGTACAGACATATTCACAGAGAATAAACTGACGCAGTACCTCCATACATCTCATCATCCAGTGACAATTTCTCATAATAAACAAAACACACACAACATGACAAAAATCACCCAGAAGTGCAACTGGATTCTTGCAGAGGTAAAGATAGGGGTTAAAATGCTTTTTTAAAATGGAGGCAATCAAAGGAAGCATGAGACAATGTCTATCCCTAAAAAAGTTCCTTTACAAAAACGGCATTCTGTTATTTCAAATACAACCTGTTCAAAGGCCAAATGACATGTTAAAGGGCAAGTATCTATGTTACTAGCAGCCACTTCATCAGACCAGGAAGGTACCTTGAGCTACTCTTATTTTTGATGGCTCTTTGAGTGTGAAGACTGCTTTAATATGGAAACTATTCCTTCTGTAGTTTTTTTTCAAACTTGAGAAAAAGAACTATTGACGCTAAACACAGAGCACAAATATGGCCTTGTGTGCAGGATTCGGCTAATGGAGGCCTCTTCCGGCTGGATTCCTTGCTCTTTGGAGAGACTCTTTAAACCATAAAACAGCACCCAGAAGAGGAAAACCACTCACTCTGGGGCCGGGCAGCCTTTCTTTAGGGCAAATGCCCATTCAGCATAAAATTGATAGGGTGCCCAAATTTAATACACGTGTTTAGACTGTATGGTTTAGATACCCAGTTGTGGTGGACATTTCTAGGCAAATAAGTGTCTTTTAGCCATTATTTTAGATTTCACTGAAGTTATATAAAAAGTTGTGATGGAGTGAAAATTTTTAGTTGTTTATGTGAGTGTAAGCAGTCTAACATCCTAGGTCAGAAATTGTGTAATTTTTATCAAAAAAAGGAAAACAACACAATGCATTTCATAAGAAGTCTGTTGTTTTGCTTACCATCCCAAGGGAGGTTTATAAGTCATTTTAGGGATAAGAAGTTACTGATAAATTGTACATCTATTTGCCATTTTTATAAGAGAACTTCTTAGGCTCATCATATATTCATATAATCTCTCAAACACACCTTAAATTTCTCTGGTTTATACTTACTAATGATTCATTTCTCTCTCCAGATGGGTGAACCTTGCTTTACAAAACAAATGGATTCCTGAAAAATAGTTAATCTGTCATTTAGAAAAGGAAATATTCTCAATGCAGTATCAGAACTTGCTATTTGAAGGAACTGTGTAATGAAGAATGAAGAAATGAAGAATGCTCTTGTGAAGTGAATAATTATCTTTGATTTTCAAATAATTGTATTAAGTACACACCTACAATTTGGCAGTAGATTGTCTAGAACGATAATTATATGCAATAAAAAACAAAACAGATAAACTCCAATTTACAACAAACGATACAAAACAGGAGTGACTCATGGACTGCTTATTAATGGACTATATTCAGAAACCCTGAATATATGTATTATTGGTATTTTATGGCTTTAATTAAGACAATTGTCTTTTATGAAGTACTATAAAGTGCTATATTAAAAAAATTAAAAAACCCAAAAGGCATCCATTGTCCTTCAGTTTCATCCTGATGAGAAGAATTGGAGATTCATTTAATTAAATGCAAGAAATTATTTACTCTTAATTCATGTGTGTAATTTGATCCTTACAATTATTTTATTCAGGTATTCAGACTTCATTCACTCTTTTTTTTTTTTTTTTTCCCCTGGTGACATGATTTTAAAAAGTCCATTTTTGTTTTGGTTAATTGAGTGTTCTAGAGAACCGCCAGTCCTGAGGCCTAGTTACTTATGGACTCATGGATCCATTATAAAGGAATAAGTAACCCAACATATGAGAATGCAAGAGCAAATTTCCAACCTTTTGGTGAATCATAACTCCTTTTTTCTAGTCCAGGACATCAATCAACAATGTTCTAATCCCTATCAAATCTACTACACACTGCAATACTGTTGGTAAAAGCAAGTCCAACCATTTGCCTTATTTCCTATTAAAGTTAAAATATGAATTCCTTTGATAAACCAGTATAGGCAAGCACAGATCCAGAGTTTTTGAATGATCTACAGCTGTGTCTCCCCCATTCTGAGTCCTTTGTGAGTTTTGACCTTAACCCTTTCATGACTTGAGGGACATATAGTGCCTACTTACATTTTCTGCCTCTAGGGTTGGGTGGGAAGCTGCTATCCCACTTTTAGTGCACGCTGCCATCTGGTGGGGGCCTGTGTAACTGTGTGAATCTGAAGACATGGGCACATCTCACCAACCCTGGCACCAGAGACCTCTTGTGATATATGTTGTTGTTGTTGTTGTTATGTGCCGTCGAGTCAGACACAACTCATAGCGACCCCTCCTTGGGTTTCCGAGGCAGTATCACTACAGAAATAGATTGCACCATCTTCCTTCCGAGGAGTGGCTGGTGGGTTTGAACTGCCAGCCTTCTGGTTAGCAGTCAAGTGCCTTAGGCACTATGCTATAATTGTATCAAAATCCTTATTACCTCAAAAAAATTTTTTCATTCTATTAAAAATGCCTTCCATTACTGAAAATATATGGTTTCAACAAAAAATTCAAGGTAGAAAATAATTCAGTCCTGAAAGAGTTAAAAGCAAAGCTGCTGAGCTTGACCTCACCAGGGCCTCATGCTAATGCTGTGCCCAGTGTTCATATTTTTCACCAGAGGATAAATGCCTGCAATGCTTATTGTATTCAAAGCCTACTCAAGCCCTAAAAGTATTTCTGCTACTCTACTCTTTTGTGCTTATTAATTCTGTCCACATTTTAGTAGCCATTAGAAGGGATTCTCCCAAGAAGTAGTCTATTGCACAAAACAAATTATTGGGGAATTCATCTTTGAATATTTGAAATGCAGCATTTTTGAATATTCACATTAATGAGGAGATAGAGAAAATTTTCATTGATCTTACCATGTGATAGTAAAGTGTTGAAGGGAGCTTGGGAGGAGTGGTTGATGATGAAAACTTTGCAAGGGTGTTAAGTACTGGGGTTCACCCTGGACTTGAGAATTGGAGGTGGGGTTAGAAATAAACAGATTGAGGCTCAGAAAGGCTAAGGGGAGAGTGGCTCATAGAAGGCAAGACACCTATGCAAATGCCAAGGAGCAAGCCCCAAACTGTACTGCTTTGATGCCAATGTCTTGGAGGAAAGACACAGGGTCATAGGGAACACAAGATAAATGTGACTGAGCACTGTAGTATGGCTTCTTAAAAAGTAAGGGCAACAGGAGGGGGGTATAAAAAACAGGGCTCCGAACTGGTTCATTCTGGTTTGATCTTGTTACCTAGGCATTTAAGAGCTGTGAGCAACATTGGGGAGTCTGCCAACTTTCTCCCTGCACAGGAATGGATGTACATTAATATTATCAAATATCTAATCAGTGAGGCAGCTGTGTTTTGCAGAAAGGCCTCCAAACCACCTGATTCATGTCTTCCTAAAAAATAAATGATAATGGCCCCTGTCAGGTGACACTTGTTAGAAGTCTTACAAAGCATTTTCTCTGAATAAGAAACAGTCTCTGCCTTTTTATATAAGCTTCTGAGGAAGACTTTTAGGGTGTTTCTGCTGCATCTGCCAAGTTGATATACAGCCCTTCTCCTGGTCCCCTGAACATGTACCCTGATCTGTCATGTCTGACTCAGTTTAGGTCCTGGTAAGCTTCACAAACACCATCTAACCTCTAATTTCAGTTCACTATGAACTGGTCAGATTCAAAGAGCAGCTGGACTAAGCACGGGCATTTTCAGATGCACTTTAGAAGGGTCTACTTGAGCATTCAAGGAACTCTGGTGGCAGAGTGGTTAAAGCATTTGTCTGCTAAGCAAAAACAGTCAGCGGTTCAAACTTACAAGCTGTTCCACGAGAGAAAGATGAGGAAGCCTGCTTCCGTAAAGATTTACAGCTTTGGAAACCCTGTGGGGCAGCCCTACCCTGTTGTATAGGGTTGCCACGAGTTGAAATTGACCCTTGCGCAGTGGGTTTGGTTTGGTATGGTATTTGGACATTCTTGGTTGGAGCCAAGTTGCCCTTCTGTCCTGAAGCAGCCTAGGGTTACAGGGGAGGTGACAGCAAACAAGACCTGCTTGGTTTGCTGGGGGGAAATAGAACCATTTGGGTAGAGCTCATTTACTTTAGATGGAGCAGAAAGATTGACACTTGAATTTTTTGTATGATTTTACACCCTGGTCCAGGGAAATGAAGAGAGCATATGTGTAAATTTTCTCCCGTATTATTCTATTGTATATTCTTTGCCTCGACATTAGCACTAGGGATATGACTGGTCATTTCCTTAAGGCTGTACATCCATATTCCTTGGATATAAAAACAGTACTACATATGTGTTTGCTTGTGTTCACAGACCAAAGCAGCCTTGTGAGATCGGAAGAAATGTTCCCTTTGGTTGTTGGTGCACATGACTTTCCTTTTCCTTGGCTTTGGCAAACTTAATACTCTTTGCTTCTGAATCCTGTATGTGATTAGGTCAGAGAATGGTAATGTAGATTACATTGTGTGTGTACATACAGACCTGG
This sequence comes from Orycteropus afer afer, assembly GCF_000298275.1. Classification (NCBI taxonomy): domain Eukaryota; kingdom Metazoa; phylum Chordata; class Mammalia; order Tubulidentata; family Orycteropodidae; genus Orycteropus; species Orycteropus afer. The sequence goes on from NW_006921932.1 coordinate 928,556, forward strand.
TATAAAGACATATTTATATACATATATACACAGGCATGCAGAAAAGGAGTTGGAGACAAAGCCCTGGAAAGTTCTTTTTTATAATTATGTCAAAGATTTGAATGCTTCAAAAGACCCATGGTTGCATTTTGTATACTTTTGTCTGAATGTACCCTAGCCAAACACACAACCACATACACGTAGACACATTAATGAGGGGAAATCAATGGCAAACAGTGGAAAGGAGAAGGTGCCTGTAGACCAATCAGCAAGGGAGCACTACTGTTGTAGGTCATGCTCAGTGCACATCATCAGGTGGGAATTAGGATTGGAAGCACTGGCTTCTCAAATGCAACTTTTCATCAATGACTATAACCACCTCTGTGAAGAGGAGCTCCCAGGGGAGTAAAATGCTCAGTGGTTGCTTGGATTAATCTTCACCTTGAGCCAGGGATGGGTAGCGAGGCAGGAGGGAGGATCAGGAAATGAAATCAGTAAGAACAATGTGGCAATGGACACCTTGGCATTTGCATAGGTGTCTTGGCTTCTATGAGCCACTCTCCACTTAGCCTTTCTGAGCCTTAGTCTATTTATTTCTAACCCCACTTCCAGGGTGAACCCCAGTACTTAGCACCCTTGCAAAGTTTTCATCACCACCACTCCTCCCAAGCTCCTCTCAACCCTTTACTATCACATGACAAACTTTCTTGTTCTACCTAGTCTACCTGCAGTTGAATCCAAGTCACCTATTCAAACTTTCTTTCAAACAACAAACCAGTCAATAATATATGTTCATACAATAACCAACTTTGCTCTCCATCAAGTAATACACAGGGAAAACAGAGTTATTAACTAAAGTTCACTTACCCTTTCTCTTTAACACTAAGGAACAAACACAAATTCTGCCTCATTACAAACTCTTGCCCTTTATGAATGAGATGCAGGATTCTCTCACACACCTGAAAACCCAACTTTGCAGAGTTGGAGAGGCTTGAAGGCTAGTTTGCTAGGTGAAGCAACTTGATTTTTTGTTTTTCCTGTGTAACTCTACTTAGAAGTGCTTTAACTTTTGTGTGAAGAGTTATGATGGGTGTTGCTTGTTACTCTGTGAAACAAGCTAAAGTTTTATGGAAAGAATACCAAGCTTGACCTGGGATTGTCAGATTTCTCTTCCTCCTGATTCAGCTGCGAGTTCTGCGTCCTAACTCCTTCTATTAGGAGATGTGTGCTCATAGCAAAATCATAGCCGACAAGATCACATATGGTGTTAGTTCACCATATGTGGCGTGCAGCAACCCAGGCATATAATGGGCATGGGATAATGAGTCACCCCCTATTAACTCTTCCAACTGATTTTATTCTCTTGACAATGTCTTTAGCAGAACACAAGTTTTAAATTTTAATGAAGTCCAATTAATCAGTTTTTTTCTTTCATGGATCATGCTTTTGGAGTTGTCTTTCAATGCATTTTAATGTAAACATGACTTGGGAAAATAAAAAAACTACATGTTTTAAAAATCAATTTAGTTTGCCTTTTTTTTTTTTTTTCTCTGTTGGTTTATTTTCTACTGACAGAGAGCTGAGAATCATATAAGGAATCAAACAGAACTTGAGAACCCTGAATAACTGAAATGTAATATCCTATGTAATGCTGAGCAAAACTATGAAATTAAAACCTGGAGAGACTGGCTGGAAACTAGTGTAAAGAAGCTGTCAAGTGTAATCTTTACGACACTCGGTAGGTTACAAAGAGTCCTAGATGTGGTCCTGATGGAAGTAGAGACACGGGTGTTGCATTGGCGTTAACTAAATACTGGTCTTGGCACAACCTGACATAGGACTCAGAGACCTTTCTGGGATGCACTGTGTGCACAAATACCTTTCCAAACAGCTCTAAGCTGCATCACCCCAAACAGAAGGGATCATAGTTAACTCAGTCCTACTAGAGAAAGAATGATTTCCTCAGACACTGAAGCTCTTTATGACCACACTGGAAGATGCTTTAATGAACTATGCTCTTGCATTCCCATGAGGTGGCAAGTCCCACTGAGCCCCCTCTACTGGATGATAGTCCTTACCATATATCTGGGCTTCTTGGCGGCATTTTGACTATATGTGAGCCCTTAGCATCAAAATACATCTAAATTATAATCACAGCTAAATTTGCCCCTTTCTGTTGATGATAATGGGACATGCATTGGAACAGTACAGGTATCAATTGATACAGTTTTTCTGTTCTAGAATAGCGCTAATTTGGCTTGCAGTCATATTTTCTATTTGCATGCTGGGGTAATATAAGGAAAAAACAAAACCAAACCACCACCCTGGTCACCTGCCCCCTGTCCCCAAATCAGTCTGGGTTTTACTTCTGTCTGTCGTAAGTAACCCAGCAGGTTTCAAACAGTCAGTGTACCCCCATGGAGGTGGGAAGATAAGTACCCCTGCTTGGCTTGTGGGAGTGTTTTGGAGGGTTCAGCTCAGAGTCCCCGTAGATGTTCTCCATAAGCCTTCCCCCTATAACCTATTTCCCTAAACTTTTCACTTTACCATGCAATATCCAGGTAAGTCCAAGGTAGCTAATAGTCACAACAATGCTACCTTTCTCTATTGATTTAATTAATTCACCTCTTGCACTGGAAGTAAAGCCCAGACTGAAGGTTGATGCCCTTCTTTGAATAGGTACTATAAATATACTAGAGCTATCCCTGAAAAGATGCATTTGTACTTATATATATATAACATT
>NW_006921932.1:931377-938133 GCF_000298275.1 Orycteropus afer afer
ATAATTTTTCTTTCTTTGTGTTTGTGTACAGGTATATATTTAATCTATAGGTGTGAAAGGAGAGGTACAGTACAGGAACAGGCAGATGTGTGTGTGTGTCATGTGCATATATTTATAATATGTATATTACATATAGAGCCTCCATCATTGTTTGCGTCATTGCAACAAATGTACCTCCGACCAGCGAGGAGTACCTGTCAGTGGTGAATGGAGAGAAGCCCCCAATTGACGGTTCTCTTTGTCTCTTACATGAAGCCATTTCAGTAGGCAAGAGTGGAAGTAACCTGTGGAGTGAATGGGCCCAGTGTAAATTCATCTCTCCTCAAATCTGCCTTTGAGGAGGGACACTTAAAACACCCAGGGCTGTGTGCCTCTTCTCAAGAGGTCAAGGAGCCCTTCTTCTTCTTCTTCTCTAGAGCCCAGAGTGGGAAGGGACCATCCATGCTGTTGGCTCAAGATATGGCTTTTCCTGCTAGATGGAGACAGGACATATAAGAATTCTGTCTTCCAGAAGGACACTGACCACCAGGAACACAAAGTAGAGGCCGAACATAATGAAGCCCAGCACTTTGTTCATCCGCCATTTGCAGAGGGCAATGGAGAGGATGACGAAGAGCAGCATGATGAAGAGAAGGACGATGGCGCAGAAGAGGCCATTGCTGCTGACAGCCACTGGTTGGAATCTGTGGATGACGGTATACAGGAGCCAGGGCATGGGAAGCCTATACGGGAGAGAAAGGAGGGAAGAGATATGTGGGTAGATGAGAAAGAGCAGTTACACATGGCGAAGTAGGTGCTTACATGGAGGTGGGTGAAGAGGGTCTCCACAGGGATGCTTTAGGACACAGGTGTAACTCCAGCTTCTTGGATGAGGGGGCAGCACTGGCATCATTTCCTATTTGTGTGAACTCTGTACCTTTTAGTGTCATTGAAAAATAGGATCTAATAGGATGGTTGTGTTGCTCAAATGGATAAAAAAGTATGTATAGTGTATGTGGTGGATACTGTATGAAAAATAAAAGATATTATCATATATTTGGAAACGAAAAGGTGTAAGAGAAAATAATATTCAAAATGTTCAATGAGAAAGTAGATGCATTTTAGAAGGGTAACTTTGCAGGTCTTATTTTCTCGGGAGGATTTCATTCAAGGTTATTTGTAGACTATTTTGGCTTTTGGTAAGTTCAGTGAAATGGTGGAGTTAGTAGCATCCCTCCATAATCTAACCCACTTTAGAGATTATTCATATTAGTAATTTCACTTTTCTTAAATATAAGAGATCTCATCTTCTGACTTTCAAAACACCTGGAATATCTTCACCAGCACAGATCAACAAAAGCCAGCATTTTCCAAGGAAGGCGATGGGAAGGAGATTTGTGCTGGGCCTATGCTTGTCCTGGGAGCTCTGGTAGCATAGTGCCTAAGGCACTTGACTGCTAACCAGGAGGCTGGCGGTTCAAACCCACCAGCCACTCCTCGGAAGGAAGGTTGGGCAATCCTACTTCCGTAGTGATAACTGCCTTGGAAACCCAAGGAGGGGTCGCTAGGAGTTGGGGCCGACTCTATGGCAAATAACAACAACATGCTTGTCCTACTCTGCCTTTTAGTGCACATTGTATTTGAGACTGGTGAGGACTTTCGATTCAGAATAGAGAACAAACAGAATGAAGCTATCAGGGCATCTCACCACACCTGAATATTAAATATTCATAACATGTAGCCAATGCCTTTATACAGAAATGAAATTCTCTTAAAGTATTTAATAAAACATTCATTCTATACACAAGTATGCATTTCTATCTGTCTAACCAGTTGTTGTGGAGTCAATTCTGACTCATGGTGGCCCCATAAGTGTCAGAGAAGAACTATGCTCCATAGGCTGATTTTTCAAAACATTGCCAGGACTTTCTTCCCAGACATCCCTGGGTGGACTCAAACCTCCAGCCTTTAGGTTAGCAGCTGAGCATGTTAACCATTTGCACCACCCAGGGACTCCCCTGACTGTTTAAGGCTGACTTCTTCAGTAAAATCTATGAGAAAGGAAAATGGAGTCTGTGAACCTGAATGGCACTCCCTCTCTACTTTCTATTGTTAGTTTTGGGCAGAGATTCTGCTTTTGTCTCCACAAGCTGCTCCTAAGATGTGTTCACAGGTGGAGCTCATGTGCCCCTTATAGAAGCACCTCTACTCACCCTACGGTTATGTCAAAAATATTGCTTCCAACAGAGCTGGACACAGCCATGTCCCCCAGCCCCTTCCGGGCCACTATGACGCTGGTGATAAGATCAGGGATGGAGGTCCCAGCAGCCAAGATGGTGAGGCCCATAATCTCCTCGCTGATGCCAATTGTTTCTCCAACCTAAACATGATGACAGGGAGAAACATATGAGTGTTGGAAGCCACAAAATCAGCAAATCCACAAATATTTCAATGTAACTATCTTTCAATGATTGCTGTTCTGTGCTGTGCTGAATGCTGTGATTACAAAAATGAATAAGCTACAATCATTGTCATAGAGGAATTTATACTGGAATAATATTCAGATCTGAGAAGACAGCAATGATTGTGTGAGAATTAAACAGAATATTTCAAATATAAAAGAGCTGTAAAGGGCTAGTGTGTAGCCTTGATATATTGTTTTCCAAGATTGATCAAGGTAAACTGCAAGATTAGAGTTATAAGGGCCAGTGGGTCATGGAATTCAGGGACTGCTGCCTGACAGTGGAACCAAGTCCTGGGGCAGATCCACCCACCCTGACATTCACCAGCAAAGGTCAAAGACTGACACTTAGTGTCTCCATTTTTTTCCTTAACATCTTCTAGTGTCTTTAACTCACTCAAACACTTTGAGCCTCTACCACTTTCAGGGGAAACTTGACGTTAGGTGTTTTGGGGTTAGGTAACCCAAGATTGTAAATCAGCAAGTAGCCATGGAGAAAGTAACAGCCAGAGAATCAGAGGACCTGGGTCCAAGGTTTGCCTCCAGCATTTATTAAATACTTGACCCACTGCAGACCCCTAAGAGGAACAAACAGATTGTATTAGACTATTAACCAAAAGGTTGGCAGTTCAAACCCACCCTGTGGCACCACAGAAGATGGGTACAAGTATGAAAGACCTGGTGATCTGCTTCTGTAAAGATTACACTCAAGAAAACTTTATGGAGTAGTTCTACTCTGTGACACATGGGGTCACTATGAGTCGGAACTAACAATACCTCAATGAGTTTGTTATTTTTTTAATTAATTTTTTTTTTTTACATTGCTCACTGTACTAACATACCAGTGACACATGTCTTTGATCCTTGCTTTCTTATCTATAAAGTAGGTATAATAATAGCTAACTTACAAGGTGTTTGTAAGGACTAAAGGGCAATTTATGTAAAAGCCTTTTGTAAATTGTACATCACTAATGAAAAGAGAGGAGGGGGGTGATTATTATATTTTGTTTTGGTCTTTGCCTTGTAAGACTGATGAGTTCTATTTTAGAGGATTGATCTAGGCTCAGCTGGATGCTCCTCCAGGCTCTTGAGCAACTTTTGCCCATTTAAAAAATTAGCATGCTTGAGGATATTTGTCTTCCTATTCCTGAGTGTTAAGAATTACTTATGTATCCTGGATATGAGTCCTTGATCAGGGATAAACCCAATACCATCAGATGGATTCTGACTCATAGTGACCCCCATAATGTTTCATTCCTCCCCCATTTCTTATTTATTATTGTGATGTGGGTGCAAATTTACAAAGCAGATTCATTTTACACACAACAGTTCATGTGCATTTGGTTTCACAGCCCCAATCACAAGCCCCAACCATAAAAAGCTCTCCTCCCATCTCTTCCCTGTGACTATCCTCCCTGTGCCCTTCTTATCTGTGCCTTCTTGTCTGTCCAGCTTTCCCTCTATGTGAATGCTGCCCTTCTGATGTCTCATGGTTGATTGATCTAGGGGAGGGATCTCCCTAGAGGAGGTGGGTGCATCTCCCTGGGATAGGGTTTCCAAGGCTATAAATCTTTATGGAAGCCAATTACCTCATCTTTCTCCTGTGGAGCAGCTGGTGGGTTTGAACTGCCGATCTTTTAGTTGGCGTCTGAATAACCTTACCACGGTGCCACCAGAGCTCCTTTTTATCAGGTATATATGATACAAATATTTTCCTTTGTCTTTAATCTGTCTCTTCATTATTTTTTTAAGAGCAAAATTTTTAATTTTGATGAAGTTTAATATGTCAGTTTCTTCTATGGATCATACTTTGGTGTCACATGAGATAATTGTTTGCTTACCTTATAGTCATGTAGAGTTTTTCCTATGTTTTCTTCTAGAAGTTTGATAGTTTTACCTCTTAATTTAGGACTATGATTTACTTTGAGTTAATTTTTGTATGGTATGAAGTAAGGATCTAAGCTCTTTTTTTTTTTTTTTTTTTGGCATATAGAAATCCAGTTATTCTAACACTGTTACTTGAAAAGTCTATCCTTTTCCCACATATGTTGTTGTTATTGTATATTTCCTTATTTCTAATTACTGTACTCTATTGATGTTAAGTATATATATTTTTTCATTTCTCTGAACCTTTTCTTTGTATTTATTGTTTTAAAATTTTCATTGTGATTTGGGTGAAAGTTTACAGATCAAATTCATTTTCCATACAGCAGTTTATACACATTTTGTCTCTTGACATTGACTGCAATCCCCATAACAGCTCTCTTCCCACTTCTTCCCAGTAGTTACCTCTTTCCTGTGTCCTTCTTTCCTATGCATTTCTGCCCCCTGAGATACCTCCATGTACAAATACTGCCCTTCTGATCTCCCATGGTTTGACTGTTCTAAGAAGTGTACCTACCTGGTGTAAATGTTCACCTATATGCCTATCTATTGTTTGGCTGGTAGTCACAGGAGTGAGTTCAATTCTAGGCCTGAAGGGTGATTAGAGATCCTAGTTTTGGGAGTTTCACCAGCCTCTATCTGACCAGTAAAAGCCTGTTTATGATTTTGAGTTTTGTTCCACATTTAAGAAGTATGATAATTTTAAGACTATATTAAACAAAGGGTACAAGTGTGAAGCTTGGAATTTATACAGTATAGATTAGAGATTAAGAACATTTGGAGTTGCAGGTTCAAATCTTCCTTCTGCTATTTACTACTGATATGATCTTGTGCAATTTTCTTATTATGTCTAAGCTTAACTTCTTTATCTATAAACTGTGGATAAGAATAGTACCTCTCTCATAGGTACTATATGATTATTTTGAAGATTACAAGGACAAAGGGATGTGAAGTACCTGGCATATAGTACATAATAAATAACAGTTATGAATATTATCCTTGAGAACATAAAAACCTTACATCTCATTCTTTCTTTCATGTTCTTCAACAAACAATTACTGATATTCTATTTTGGGGTGGGTATTATGACAAGCATTGATTAAACTGAAATACATCATCACTTTTACAAATTGAGATTGCAAGTAGAGGCTATTTCATCTCTAGATTCTTTCCTAAGTGCCAGTTTTGAAAAGCTCATAAGAGCAGGAGGTTAGTGAGCACTTGAAGGCAGTACAAGGAGTGAGAATAAGTGTCACTGAGTTGGGCTATACCTTGGATATTCCTCCCAGGCCTTGACTGGCCTGGTTTCGGGCTTCAAAGGACAAGAAGCAGGTTAGTCCTGCTGCCTTCACCATAGCTGTCTGAAGCTATGTCAATTTGACTTCATGTTAAAAGGAAAGGCCAGGAAAGTAATGTGGAGTAAATTCCTTTAGTCCTAGAATATGTAACTTGTCTCTGTCAGACCCAATATTGTTGTGACAGTTTTAGAAAGTATACACATTGATTAACCACTTGAGAACCAAACCCAGAGAAAAACAAGCCAAATGGATCACTATCAAGGTCTTACCTGGTGGGCCCACCATACCATCAAGTAAGAGAATACTGCAATCCAGGTGATGGCACCAAAGAACGTGATGGGAAAAAACTTCTTTGATGACTGAAAGAGAACCAGGAAGAGGCAAGACTGTCAGTGTTATCTGCTGCAGTGGATCTGATAGTTCAGAGCTAAAAACATCATTGTAGCTATTTCTTCCCCATTTCCTGTGATCTTGCTAGAATTAGCAATCAAGACACCCTACTTGTCCCTGGTCAAGCTGTGACATTGATTTTCTCTTGGGAATGTGAAAATGGTGGGTACTGAATCATCATAAAGCTGGTTCCCTAAGATGGAGGTCTCTTAAAGAGAATGTCTGTTAGTACCTACTGCTAGGTTCTCAGATTCCCTTTACTTTTTTTTTTTTTTAATGCATTTTATTAAAATATAATTTATGTACAGTGAAGTATACAAAACTAAAGTGACACGGGTCAATGCATTTTTTTTGCAGTGTTCCCTCCCCTCCTCTCCCACCCCTGGCAACCAACTAAGAAAATTTCCCTCCATAGATAAACCTTTCCTTGACCCTCCACAACAATGAACGAATACTATATTTTTCCTTCTGTGATTGACTTATTTTACTCAGCATAATGTCCTCCAAGTTCATCCATATTATACGGTATTTTGTAGACTCTACATTATTCTTTAGTGCTGCATAGCATTCCAGTATGTGTATGTACCATAGTTTGGTCATCCACTCTTCCACTGGTGGGCATGTAGGTTGTTTCCATCTTTTTGCTAATGTAAATAGTGCTGTGATGAACATGAGTGTGCATGTTTCTGTTCCTATCCTGGCTCTCACCTCTCTAGAATATATACCTAGTAATGGGATTGTTGG
>NW_006921932.1:942957-947201 GCF_000298275.1 Orycteropus afer afer
TGTAAATTTTGGTCAATGACATGAGACAAAGTATATGTGAACTGCTGTATGAAAAGTGAATTTACTCTGTAAATCTTCACCCAAATCCTAAATAAATAAAATAAATAAATAAATAATTAAAAAAAAGTGAGTGCCTGAGCTCAGCCAGAGAACTGTCTTGCTGAGCCAAGCCCAAATTGCTGATTTACTGAGTTATGGCCTAAAAATGCTTTTTGTTTTAAGCTACTCCTCGGAAAGAAGGTTGAGCAATCTACTTCCATAGTGATACTGCCTTGGCAACCCAAGGCTATGAGTCAGGTCCGGCTCGACGGCAAACAACAACAACAACAACAACAACACTGAGTTTTGGGGTGTGTGGTAGTTAAGGTTGTGTGTCAACTTGGCTGGGCTGTGGTTTTGAGCAGCTATGCAGCTGGATGTAGTTATTTCCCATGATGAGATTGTAATTTCCTCCATGGTAGAATCTGCTATGAGTAGCTAAGTAGCTGCCTTTGGGGTATGGCCTGTTTCTAGTATATAAAGAGGAGCTTTAAAAAAGGCCTTTAGCTTTTTGGCACAGCTGGATCCTGCACATGGCTGAGTCTTTATCTTCAGTCCCTGGACTTGTTATCAATGTTGCCTACTGATCTTGGATTGTGCCATTTTATCTGCTGACCTTGGGTTTGTCAGTCTCAGGAACAGCCAGCAGCTGCCTGAGTTAGGAGACGCCTCAAGCTCTAGTGGGCCTGGAACAAGAGGCAGAGATGAAGCTCAAAGTCCAGGGGCCTTCACCCAGCCCCTACAGTTGGCACTCTGAATTTGGACTTCTAGCCTCCTGAACTGTAAAAGAATAAATTCTTGTTTGTTAAAACATCCATTTGTGTGAGGGGAGGGATGGTATGGAAAGAGTCTGTGACCAGCATGATGACACTGGGGGAAAGGAAGGACACTGAAACGTACACATGAGATGTAGACAACAGAAGCAAATACTAGTACATGCACAATACTGCATTACCACTAACAGCAAATGCTAGGGTACAAATAAATGTATAGACAGGGGAGAAGATCAGGTGGGGCTCAGCGAACAGGAATATACAATAGACCAAGGACAGATTTGGCTGAAGTTAATCTTACATATATATGCACTTGTGACACAAAATTAGCCACATACATTACAGAAGCAACTGAAGATAGAATTGGAGTAACTTCTCAGAGACAACCAAACACCTTGAGAGAGAGAATCACCATGCCTGCCAACATGGGACCATAGTCTCGGGGGACATCATACTCAATTGGCACAACATAGTACATAAAAATCTTGTTCCACAACCTACTTTGGTGAGTAGAGACTGGGTCTTAAAAACTTTTGAGTGGCCATCTAAGATGCAACTGTTGGTCTCCTCTCATCTGAATCAAAGAAGAATGAAAAAAAAAATCAAGGGCATTTGGAAACAAGTTTTACAAAAATAGGATGTATCACAAGGACCTCAGCCTTCATGACTCTGAGACCACAAGAACTAGATGGTGCCAGGCTACCAATGCCAACCACTTGGAAAGGGATCAAAACTGGAGATCCTGGATAGAGTGGGAGGAAAAGTGTGGAACAAAATTAAAAAACACAAAAATGACCAGAATTACTGGTTGGATAGAGTCTGCTGGAACCCCTGAGACTATGGCCCTGGGTTATCTTTTGGGCCTAGAAATGGACTCACTCCCACGAATTGGCTCTCAGCTCAACAGTGCAAAGACCTACATGCAGAACACCTACCCCAGGGTGATGCACCCACCTACTCTAGGGAGATGCACCCCTTAGAGCAATCGGCCATGGGGCATCAGAAGGGCAGCATTCATACAGAGGGAAAGCTGGACAGACAGTAATGCATAGTTAAGAAGGGCACAGGGAGAGGGTAGTCACAGGGAAAGAGGGGAAGGGAGTTTGTTATGGTCGGAGATGGTAATCATGTGAAATTAAGTGTGCACAAACTGTTGAATGTAAAACAAATTTGTTTTGTAAATGTGCACCCAAAGCACAATAATTTTTTTTTAAAAAAGCTATCCATTTGTGATATTTCTGTTATTGCAGCACTAGCCAACCAAGACAAGGTGGTATGTTACATAGCAAAAGGTAAGGGATCCAAGATGAACTCTTTTGTGCCACACATGATCAAGAACCCACAAAATGGCTTTTGTATCAACTGGCATGGTCTCTTTTCATTTGGCATTTTGCATATGCAAAGGATGACCATATAATTTATCTTCTAAATCAGAATGCTTTGAGAGTAAACTGGTACTATTTTGGGCAAACTGAGATCATTGTTATCTTACATTTGCAAGATTATGTTGATGGTTTTCTCTTTATGATTTCCTTAATCACAGAATGTCACTGCTGACAAGGAATTTAGAGATCTTCCAACCCTATATTTTGCAGAGGATGAAAAATGAGGTTCTGAGTTGAGAAGTGACTTTCCCCTGGTTGCACAGCTCAGAGTTGTGGGGGGAAAGCTATAGCAGTCACCGTGGTATAATGAAAAGCTCTGGAGATTTGGTTTCAAGTCTAGCTCCTCTCACTAATGTAGCTGTTTGATCTTGCTCAGTGGTTACATGTGGGTATATTATACTTCCTCTACTAAATGTAGAACTACTTACAGATAGAAAGGGTGAATTCTGTGTCTTTATAACCCTTTTGGGGCCCTTGCACACTGCTTGCCATGTAATAGGTGCTCAATAAATAGCTGCTGAGAAATTTGAAAAACAACCAAATGTTCCACCTTGGAGTCTAATTTCTGCTTGGAACAGCACACAGTGTACTCAGGAAAAGACTAAAAAGTCCAGTCCATCCAGGGATGGTGCTTCGAGGAGCAGTGAATAAAAGCTCCACTGGCTACCCTAGCCCAAGCTGCAGGGTTGGCTCTTAAAAGTGTTCTGTATAGTGGATGAATGGTATTGAGGAGGAGAGCATCATGAATAGCTCCATTTTCCTGCTTTGCGTCCCTCAGGATAGAAACATCAGCCAAAGCAGCTGTCCTGTCCTAGTTAACTCCTGTCACGGTAAATTCTTTTCCAGGAGCTGCTGGTTGGGCACTTTTGATCTTCCTCAACAACTTACTTGACCTTGTAGCTCTGATCCCTGAGAGGATGAACACTTTGCCACCTTGCTCAGAGTCCTACCCAACTCTGACAGCCCACACGTTTTAGTTACTGGCCTCTTCCTTCCGTTCCTGCACATTTTCCTGATCAGCTTCAGTGGTTGTGTGCTGACCTCCTCTTGTTAATGCTCAATCAACCCTCATCTGCTCCAGGACACCCCATGCTAGGCCGTCTGTGGTGATTTAGAAAACTACATCCATCTCCCTCATCCTCCTCCCTAGGGCTTAGCAAAAATATTGGGCTAAATAGCTAAGGAATGGAGAGAGGAGAGAGAACATCTTAGAAAAGCCAAGAAAAAAAATAAGCACATTCTAAAAGACAAGGGCTCTGCAGTTGCATCTTGAATAGAGAAATCTAGATACTGCTTCACGTGAGGCCTGCCTTCTGTATGCATCCTTTACCTTGAAATCTCTAATGTCTTCAGTGAGGGGGTCCTTTCCTGGCCTGCACTTGACAAGTTACTGCTCTCCATCAGACTGTAATTATTTATAGGCCAGACTAATGGGACATATTTTTATTCAATTCTTTTTCAAGTGAGGAAAGTGGAATCATCAGGGGGCTTGTGAAGACTTATGCTAAATTATGCTGAATGTTACCACATTATTCTATTCTAAATGCTTTTAGAATGAGTTTTGGATTCTACCTTTCTGACAGCAAGGAGTATAAGAGCCCAAGCTGTGCAGTCACAGACCTGGGGGATATATCTCTATCCCCTGAGAAGGGACCAACCATGAGTTTGTTAACTTCGTTGTGCTTAAGTTTTTCTTTACCTATGCCAACAATAATTTCCATCTTAGATGTTTGCTGAGATTCTACATACAGCCTACTGGAAATACCTGGGGCAGACTTTGATACATAATAAATACACACTTTTGTTGAAGGTATTCCCACAATAAAGAGTAGAGCTGGCTCTCCTCTTTCATCAGTTCTTTTACTTTTGGAGGCAATGGCCCAGGAATTCCACTTAACAACACTGGGAGGGGATATTATCTTGATTTTGATCTAGATTCAGATTGAAATTTGCCATTCATAGGGTGGTGTTGTGTTCAAAGCACTCAGTGCATAAAAAATGGTACTCCTCGGAAGGAAGATGGGGCAATCTACTTCCGTAGTGATAC
>NW_006921932.1:947301-952309 GCF_000298275.1 Orycteropus afer afer
ATTGGTTGCCCCTTGTAGGTAACTTTTCATTTTTTCCTATGCTGCTCTCATGATTCTTTCTTTGTCTTTGGTTTTGATGAGTTTGATGATGATATGTCTTGGTGTTTTTCTTTTGGGGTCTATCCTGTTTGGGGTTCTTTGGACATCCTGAATGGATATATTCTCATCTTTCATCATATCAGGGAAGTTCTCCTCCAACAAATCTTGGACAATTTTCTCAGTGGTTTTCTTTTTCTCTTTCTGTTCTGGAATTCCAATGACATGCAGGTTATTCCTTTTGATGGTATCCCACATGAACCTTAAGCTTTCTTCATTTTGTTTTGATCTTTTTTTTCTGATTGATCCCTTTCCAAACAAGTATTCAGGTATTTGTCTTCAATCTCATTAATTCTGTCTTCCATTGCATCAGTTCTACTCTTTTGCCCTTTCAATGTGTTATGTATTTCTGATTACATTTAACAGGAAATATGAAGGATCATAAGCTTAAAAAATAAATTGGCTTATCTTATAGTCCATGAATTATCAGGAAAACCTGCACAGAAGAAACCAGCACCATAGTTTCTATACATACATGGCTAATACCAGCCTACTGGTCATTTGAACCATACATGTTGACTGGAAGGGACAGAGGCAGAGAAACCCAATCACACTGATCTCTCCTGGGGTAGCAAAACAGATGCTTTTGGGAGTATTTTCTCTACTGTTCTCCATCCTTAATGATATGTCCAATTCTGCTTCTAGCATTGGAGCTCGTGCAATCGCAGGCTTAGAGTGTTAGCACTTTAATAGTTTCCTTCAAACATCAGCCAAAATCAGACACTTAAAATGCTATGTTCCTTACCTGACCCCATTAAGGTAAATCCAGGCTTGTACTGTAGTAGTATTTTGTGAATGTCCTTTGCTGGAAACCTGGGGCCCTTTAAAACATGCTCAGGTAGAAGAATGCTATCATAGAGCCTCTCGCCTATTATTACCAAACACCTTTTATTTCAAAGCTCTCTACTTTGAGAAACAATCTCATTTTTGCTTTGGTAATGCTATCCAACTTAGTCCAGAGAAATGACTCCTGGAGTTGAATTGGATGAATGCTATCTAAATTGTCTGAAAGACTGACCTTGGCAGCCATGTAGAACACTTTTTGCCATGGCATTTGAGAGTTTCATTAAAAGGAGAAGAAATTTGTACACAGTAACCTTTTGAATATCTAGAATGAAGAACACAGTCTCTATCACTCCAAACCAGATTTATATTCTCTTTACTAATTTCAAGCTTTCAATCTATGCTTTTATTCTTACTCATATAGTTCTCTTAAATTTCATAATAACTTTTCCTTTTAATGACTGCTGAGTTTTTGGACCATTCTTTTGCTGGGGTACCGAGAAGACCAAGTGGACATGATGAAATTGGGTGAGGGCAGCAGGCCCTAGTGAGAAGCCAAAACCTTACTCTCATATGCTTTTCCCACTCTTCCCCTTTCTAATGTAAAACAAAGAACTCAGATGTCATTGAGTCACCTCTGACTCATGGCAACCCCCTGGGTGTCAGAGTAGAACTGTGCTCCATACGGTTTTCAATGGCTCATTTTTCAGAAGCAGATCTCCAGGCCTTTCTTCTGAGCCACCTCTGAATGGATTCAAACCACCAACCTTTCAGTTACCAACCAAACATGTTAACTATTAGAAGGAAACATTTTAGCCAGGGGCTCGGACCCCTTCCAGGCACCTGAGCAAGGGGTTGTAGCAAAGAAAGTTATCAATTTTTCCAAGAGGAGATTGAGACCTTCACTTCTGCAAGCAAATTCTTTTAGAGGTGGAGTTCAGCTGGATTCTAGAGAAGAAATTCCATGAGCCTTGGAATTTCCGGTGCTAAGAAATCAAATTTTCTCAGAAGAGGTAATTAATTAGCTAGCTGGAGTTCTCATCCTTTTCTTCCAGTCTCAAGTTAGTGTTTCAGGATTCTAAGTGATGGTGAGAATTTTACCTCTCATAGCCATGCTCTGTGGGAGTCCCTGGGTGGTACAAATGGTAATGTTCTCAGCTGCTAACTGAAATGTTGGAGGTTCAAGCCTACTCAGAGATGCCTCAGAAAGAAGGCCTGGTAATCTACTTCCAAAAAATGAGCTGTTGGAAACTCTATGGAGCACAGTTGTAGTCTGACACACATGGGGTTGCCATGAGTCAGAGTCGACTTGACAGCAGCTGGTTATTGGTAGCCGTGCTCTGTTACAGAGAAGAGAGAGACCACTCTTGTGGTGTAGGGCCACACCTGTGATCTGAGTCACAACCACAGTCTGTTTAGATCCATTCTGAATATTCTACAAAGGCAGTAGAGAGCAACAGCCACAAAGTATGACAGGCATCTGTATGAGACATCCTCCTGGGAGAGTCTTCATTTCATAGCTTGCTCTCTTTCCAGGTTAGTTCATTTACTAAATGTGTAATTACTGTTTTTGTACATTTGTATGTCTGTTCATTGAAGTAAGGGTGTAATTCAGAATAAAATCCTTGAACACATTTACTATCTGAAAAATATCATCACTGAGCTATAGAACATTCCCAGTCAAAAGGAAGAAAGCAAGGAACCAGACTAGGGATCTCAAGGAGTGAGATTCAAATCAATGTTAGTGAAAACTTCTGCAATTCAAATTGATGCTCATGATTCTTGATCCAGAAGCCCATTAGTAATGAATGGGCTTCTACATGTACTTAATGTAGTAGGGGATTGTTTCGGTCCTTTAGTGCCACGCTAACAGAATACTACAAATGTATGTTTGAAAAAACAGGGGTCTTACAGTTTAGGAGACTAGAAGTCCAAGTTCAAAGTGCTAACTCTAGGGGCTGGGTGAAAGACCTTGGGCTTCAGCTCTGTCTCTTGCTTGCGGCCCATTGAAGCTAGAGGCTTCTCTTAACTTAGGCAGCTGCTGGCTGCTGAGGCTGACAAACTCAAAGTCGACAAATAAAATGACACAGTCCTAAGATTACAACATGTCAGGCCACTCATTCAAGTCCAAAGACAGTCCCAGAATCAGCAGGAAACATGCAGACTGCTGAATGAAGACAGCTACATGCTGGGTCCAAGCATGCCAAAAGGCTTAGAGACCTTTCATAACACTCTTCCTTATATACTGGAAGCAGACCACATCCCTAAGGCAGCTACTCAGTTGCCCTAGTAGGTTCTACTATGGAGTTGATGGCCAGTCTCATCATGGGGAATAACTACATCCAGCTGCCCAGCCACCCAAAACCAGGCCCAGCCAAGTTGACACACAACTCAACTACCACAGGGTTCAATGAAATAAAGGATTAAAAATTTTTCTTTGTGAATTGTTGGGGTCTTCATCCTACACTAGGGATAGGCAAAGGCTAGGCAAAGGCTAGGCACATGCTCTGTATCCTGATCTTGAACTAGAGATGAAATTCAAACTTAGATCTGCCTGACTATATAGCATGTGACCTAACAACTAGGTTATTACTGACTTTTGTTCCTAAAAAAACCCAGGGCAAATAATGCTTAAAATATTCCCAGCCATAGACATAATGATGATGATCATCATAATACTAGGCTGTGCTCTGAATGTCAGAAAATAAAAAGAACATCAGGGAAATACAGACTAGCATTCCAGCTGTATGGCCATCTGCCTCACCCAACCTCCCATATCATTCCTGCTTTGGAACAATCAACTCTTCATGCATTGGTAGTTTGGTTCAGTGTCTCTCAACTGTCAAACTACCTTACCATTGCCAAACTCACCGCCCAGGTAATTTCATCTTCTTTTTTTCTAGATGGTTCCCCTTATTTGGACTCCATAGTCTCATTTCAGACATCACTGCCCAATAAGCACCTGTACAGTTATTTTGTAACCAATATCACTGGAAGGAAGAAAATAGCCCTTGGAGCCAAGAACTGACATGGCAATTTATGGTTAGTAATGGTGGCTCATCCTGACATCTGCTGAGAGCGGCCTGATACTAATTAGCAGACAAGCACATTGTGTCCATGTGCCAGCCATTTTGTTCCCAATGTGATGGTTTACTTGTATAATTGACAGATAATGTTCTCATTAGAAGCTTTCAGCATATCAGAGTGATATTAGCTTGGCTTGAAAAAGTTGCTGGACATTAGCTGGTTACACAAATTGGCCATATCCTTACTGATTTAAATTTAACAAATATTCACTGAGCATCTATTCTGTGCAAGGCTTTGGGGGACACATATTTAGTAAAGTTCCCAATGCTATTAGAGAAGGGAAGTGTGGCCTTTGGGTTAATATGATCTGTATAGAAATCCTTGCTCACCAATAACAAGCAATGTGCCCCCTTAAGCAATTTATTTAACCTCTTTAAGCCTCAATTGTAAAGCGGGAAGAAATAGTAACATCTAGATGTTCTAGGGATTTCATGTACATAAAGTATCTAGCAAAGTGCTTGGCACAAAGTAAGTGCTCAGTTAATAATGGTAGTTTTTGCTTATTGGCCACCATGTGAATAAACCCAGGCTAGGTGCCCTGGTGGTGCAATGGTTAAGTACTTTGGCTGCTAACTGAAAGGTTGGTGGTTCAAACCTACCAGCCACTTGGTGGGAAAAAGATGTGGCAGTTTGCTTCCATAAAAGATTATAGTCTTAGAAACCCTATGGGCAGTTCTACCCTGTCCTCTAGAGTCTCTACGAGTTTGAATTGACTTTACGGCAACAGATTTGGTTTTGTTTTAGTCTACTTAAAATAGCTACAATGGACTTAAACATAATAACTATCATGAGGATGGCACAGGACTGGGCAATGTTTTGTTCTGTTATATAAGGTTGCCGTGAGTTGGAATCAGCAACTAACAACAATGACGACAATAGTCCAGCTGAGATTAACCAGACCTCCAGCCATGTAAAAGTGAGTGCCTGCTACTGAAGAAGAAAAACAAAGTAGGAGGTCTCACATTGCTGGATCTCAAAACCACTATACAGCCACAGTAGTCAAAACTGCCTGGTATTGGTTCAATGACAGATACATAGACCA
>NW_006921932.1:958610-965964 GCF_000298275.1 Orycteropus afer afer
ATGGGGCAATCTACTTCCGTAGTGATACTGCCTCGGAAACCCAAGGAGGGGTCGCTATGAGTTGGGTCCGACTCGATGGCACATAACAACAACAAACAATCATATTGATTATAATAATGGTTAATGGTACAAAAGGGAAATCGGACATGTAAGGCATTTACACTACACAAGCCCATTTCTTCAAATTATTTTTTGAAATGAATGAATGATCCATATACATTGTCACAAGAATATTTAACAAAACGAAACAAAACAACTGAGTTGCCTGCCTACTTCTTTCCATTCCTCTTTTCAGAGACCATTCACTATGGTGATTTTAAAACATGGCTGCAAATTGTTTGGCATTCCTCTCATCAAGAATGTCATATGCTCTATGACATTGCTAATCTGTTAGGGGAACTTTTTGTCTCCTCCCTTTGAATCCACACAGATCTATGACTGCTTTAGCCAGTAGATTAAGGCAGAAGTGACTCTATATGACTTCTGAGATTGGGTCATCAAAAACCAGATAGCTTCCTCCTTGTGCTGCTGTAATACACACTCTTGGAGCTCTAACTCTTACGTAAGGTGTCTGACTATCCCATGGCCATGATGCTGTGAGGAAGCCCAAGCCACATGAAGAGGTCACATGTAGGTACTCCAGTTGACAGTCCCAGCTAAGCCCAGCCTTTGACAGAAACCTGAGTGAAGAACCCTGTAGATGATCCCAGCTCCTAGCCATTTGACTCATCTCCAGCCATTCAAGTCTCCTAGCTGAGGCCCCAGACACTGTGGAGCCAGAGACAAGCCATCCTCACTATGAACTATTCAGATTCCTGATCCACAGAAGCCATGAGCAAAATCAAATGGTGATGGTTTCACACAACTTAGTTGATTAGAGAGCATTAGCTCACCAGAACAATCACTTTTCCTATGTATCTGTCCAGAGAACTTTCAGGCACATACAAAGCATACATGTTATACACATTCACCTCCTTTTTCCTGTTGACACAAATAGAAGCAGACCATGTATATTGTTATGTATCATACTTTGTACAGCAAACATATTTCAAAATGCTTCACTTACAGGTTTGCGAACATCAGGTAAAGTAATCCAGAGAGGAAACACTATGGGGAGAACAATCAGGAATGTGACTTGCTTGCGGGCACTGGAAGGCCAGGCCAGGCTTAGGGGCTGATCTTCTTCCTCTTCCCCTGTCTCTGTGGTCTGTTGCAGAAAGAGAGATAGGGAAAAAGAAATAAACAAAAAAAGTGGATCATGTTCATAGGACAGAACAAGTCTACAAAGCAAAAGAGGGAAGTTATGGGATTCATTAGGAGCTCTGGTGGTGTAGTGCCTAAGGGATTTGACTGCTAACCAGAAGGATGGCAGTTCAAACCCACCAGCCACTCCTTGGAAGGAAGGTTGGGCAATCTACTTCCATAGTGAGACAGCCTCGGAAACCCAAGGAGGGGTTGCTATGAGTTGGATCCGACTTGACGGCAGTGTGTTGTGTTGCGTTATGGGCTTCACTGGGAGTTTCCCAGCTACTTCCCATATGTATTTTTGGGGTCCATAAGAGAACCTCATCTGTCATAGTCTGAGTCCCAGGAACAAGCTCACTGCTCAGCTGTGAGAATTTCAGAACTTTCCTTTCTCTTTTCGAACACTCTTGAACTCATTTTCATCAACTGGTTGGTTCAACTGGTGTGTGCTAAGCCACAAATCATGAACTCTTTTTTATTAGAACTTTATCTAATAAAAAGGTTTGAGATACTTTTGCAGAGTAAAAGGCCCCCAAAGACCACAACCTCCTCCCAGGATCCAGGGAAAGGAGAGCCCTGATTTTGAGTGGACAAAAGAAAATATCCATAGAAACAATTCAGGAACAAGGAGAGAGTGCAACTGCCTCTCATTGGCCATGGAATAGTTCTGCTCATAGATTATTGTGTGGTTGTAGAGTTTATAACTTGCTTAACCACCTTGTCCAATTCTAAACCATTCTGCTTGCAGCCAAAGGCTTATGCAAACATAATGCCTTGATCCTTTGAGAAAAAGAATGAGAAAATAGAGCAAGACACTGAGCCTGTGGGTTCCAACCTCACAGGGCCAGGGTGTAAATTTGAGCATGTTGACTTGGCAGCAAATGGTGAGTAGTTTATTCTCAGGCCGCTGAAGTCAGCAGCATCTGAAGTCCCGTAGCTGGCAGAGACAAAAGATGGATCTAG
The DNA here is from genome assembly GCF_000298275.1 of Orycteropus afer afer. Lineage (NCBI taxonomy): Eukaryota > Metazoa > Chordata > Mammalia > Tubulidentata > Orycteropodidae > Orycteropus > Orycteropus afer. Next base: position 960,819 of record NW_006921932.1, read on the forward strand.
GCTGGCAGGATGACCATTAGCCTGTCAGGTGGGCGCTCTGAGTCTCCAAAACAGCCCAGCAGGCAGTGTCAGTCACCTCTCCTCCCCTGCTTGTTTAAAAATGAAAGTGCAGGAGCAGGGCCAAGCATCAGATCTAAAAATACAAACAGGAACTTTTCCAAGATGCATCCGTTTGAGACCATATAAATAACCTGCACAGGTTTCATAAAGCTCCTGCCCCCTGTGGCTCTCGCTTCCAGCCTCGCACACTATTTCCAGCAGCAGCAGCGATGACTCCCGATATCTCCTCTCGCCCTCGCCAAGGGAGGCAGCAGAAGAGGCAGTCTGTGGCCACGTGGTGGCTGGTGGAGGGAAAAAGTACTCAGTAGAGGTCAGGGAGGGCGCCCTGGTGGCAGTTAGTAGCCTTGGGCTACTAATGGAAAGGTTGGCGATTCAAACCCACCAGCTATTCCTTGGCAGAAAAGATCTGGCAATCTAATCACTTGAAGATTTTAGCCTAGGAAACTCTACAGGGCAGTTCTACTGTATCCTATTGGGTCTCTAAGAGTTTAAATACACTTGAAGGCACACAACAAGAAGAATAATCAATCACTCATGCTTGAACTCTCTCCAGGAGTTAAAAGGAAAAATAATAAGAAAGTAATCCTAAACCATGCTGGAAAAAGTTGGTAACAAGTTCTTCCTCTTTGGGTATATGTGTTTGACAGTGGGTAGAAGAGTTTATAAGCAGCAAACAAGAAGGATTAGGGGATGAAGTGGTGGTGGTTGTCTGATGCCCTCAAGTTGATTCAGCCTCATGGCAACCCCAATGTGTTAGAGTAAAACTGCTCCATAGGGTTTTCTTGGCCGTAATCTTAATGGAAGAAATCTCTAGGCCTTTTCCACCTTGACATCACTGAGCTGGTTCCAACTGCCAACCTTTAGGTTGGAAGTCCAGCACAAACCATTTGCTCCACCTAGGGACCTACCCAATGTCAAAATCCAATGCCATCAAGTCAATTCTGACTCATAGTGACCCTATAAGACAGAGTAGAACTGCCGCAAAGAATTTCCAAGGCTGTAAATTTTTATGGCAGCAGACTGCCACATCTTTCTTCCAGAGTGGCTGGTGGGTTAGAACTGCTAACCTTTTGGTTAGCCGCCGAATACCTTAACCCGTGCACCATCAGAGCTGCTTCTAGGGGATTAGGTAATAGGCAGAATTGGGAAATTGGCATGGTTTATTTTAGTTGCCTGATCCTCATTGAATCCACCCCTCCCACTCCTCACCCATTTGCTTTGTAATCCATGTGGGTCCATTTACTGCTTTCAACCATTCCAAGGGGTCCAACCCTGATGGTAGGTTGGGTTTGCAGGCCTTCTCCCCCAACCTCCATTCCTGTTGGAAACCACCTCTACCTCACCTGAGGAGATGTAGCAGGCATAGAGAATATCACTCCACCCTCCCAAGCAATCTGCTGGTGATGTGAGAAAACAATGAGGATCAAGGAAACATGCATTTTTACTGTTTCCTCCCAGATATAATCTTTCTTGTTTAGCCCAAATGAATGACTCCCCCAACCCACTCTTTACATAGCACAGAAATGGGGAGGATCATGGGAGAGTAGAGACATGGTGTCATCTCTGATAAGCGCACTGTCTCATATGAGGCAGGCAGTGTTACTACAGCAGCAGATTTACTTCCCTGAAGATCCATCAAGCTTATCTGATGAGTTCAACAAGGCCCCCCGTCCATCCAGGGACTGGTCCCTCCACCTTCATCCCCACTGCCATCTATAATCTAGCAACATCTCTCTAAACTCTAATCTAACCCTTTTTTTTCCCCTGAGAAAAAACAAAAGCAACTCTTTATTACTCATATAATTTTAATGATGCCAACAGATGGTGACATTTCATCAATAACCCTTCTGCTTATAACCTACGGATTAGCTCCTTTCTCCATCTGCCAAAGTCACTAGGCAGGCAGTGCTACTAGCAAATAGCAGAAAATAATTGTCTGTTTAGATGCATAAGCCCTAAACACACTACTGTCCAATGCAAACAATTAGCTATATTGTATGGCTTCCAAGAGCAGCCTGTGAGATGGTTGTTGCTAGGGTAGAAAAGAGGGAAGAGGCTATATCTCAGGCAGGGCAAACAGTGGCTCCCTGGTGACTTCACGGCCTCTGGGACTCAAATCCTGCTACAAATCCTGGAACAGGAACCCAGAATCCTGGGGTGGATTTAAGAGGTATCCTGGGACCCAGGCTGTCAAGATATTTTAGGGGAAATATTCTTTGTCTCCTTGCCAAGTGAAATCTTACTCTGGCTCAATGGACCAGCTCGCAAGCTGGTTAAAGAAAGAGGGGGGAAAAAAAGTGCCGTTCCAAGTCTAGGCCTTGTTTTGCCTTTGCCGAAGCTGGGGCGGCAGGGTGTTCATTAGTCTCAGCCCTGGGGGAGAAGCTACTTATTTTCAGACTTTTCCTAGAGTTGTGACATCCTGACTTTGACCTTGCAACAACCCACTCTTATCCTTTAAAACTTCTGCAGTGTCCATAGAAAATGAAAAAAATAAAATGATTTTAAAAAGTTTGCAAACTTATTCAGAAAGAATTCAAATGACTTTGGATATAAGGGTTTAAAACATTTTGATACCTGCTGAGGTCTCTCTGTGGAAGAAAGATGAGGCAGTCTCCTTTCATAAGATTTACAGGCTTGAAAACCCAATGGGGGTTACTATGAGTCAGAATTGACTCAATGGCAGTGAATTTTGGTCTTCTAGTTTTTGAGGTCTCTTTAGAGGGCCCAGATTGTAGAAAACTAAGGCTGGCAATTACTGCTTTAGAGTCATGCATTATCCGATAATGGAAGCATTGATGGTTCAGTGGTAGAAATTTTGCCTTCCATTTGGAAGACTTGGGTTCAGTTCCCAGCTCCTCATGTGCAGCCACCATCTGCCTGTCAATGGAGGCTTGCATGTTGCTATGATGCTGAACAGGTTTCAACAGAGCTTCCAGACCAAGACAGACTTAGAACAAAGGCCTGGTGATCTATTTCTGAAAATCAGCCAATGAAAATCCTATGGATCACAATAGTTCAATAGCCAATTGGTCATTGAGATGGTGCAGGACTGGCCAGTATTTCAACTCATTGTACAAGGGGTCTCAGTGAGTTGGGGACCAATTTGATGACACCTAACAACAAGAGCAATCTATAATATGGAAAGTCTGAGGTTAAAACACATGATGCTCGAGTTCTGGTAAGATGGCAGAATTGGCAGACAGACAGACCCTCCTCAACAAAGAAAAGGGGAACCAATTAATTCAGATACAGAAGATAATCCTGGAGCCCTGAGCTTCAAAGGGAAGGATATAGAAGTGGACTAAAGTCCAACTAGTAGAAGAATCTGCATGAAAACACCAAAAAAGGAGACATATAGAACTGCAGTCTGACAGCGATCCTGATGGCACAGACAGCTTGGATATTGCTGAGAGGTGTTAGGATCTAAGAATTAACCTAAAAAGTGGTCCTGCTAGACAGGGGCTGCACGGAGGACTGCACTGGTGGCTGGTGAATAAAAGGGGAAGCAGCGAAAAGGAAGGAGGGCTGAGCTGTGGACTTTTGCCTATCTGGAGGGTGCAGCCATTTTGAGTATTTACAAACAGTTTGACCATTTTGGATATTTAAAGGGACAGCATTTTCCCAGATTCAAAGGACTTAAGAATAGGCCAAAAATTTTTGGGACACAGCAAAAGCAGTGATCAGAGGCCAATTTATAGCAATAAGTGACACATCAAAAAAGAAGAGCCAAAATCAGCATCTTAACCCAGTATCTCCAACAATTAGAAAAAGAGCAGAAAAAAAGCCTATAGTCACAGAAGAAAGTAAAGATTTGAGCAGAAATCAATGAAAGAGAAAATAGAAAGACAACAGAAAAAAATCAACAAGACTAGAAGTTGGTTTTTTGAAAAGATTAATTAAATTGACAAACCACCAGCAAATTTAACAAAGGAAAAGAGGGAGAAAATACAAATAACATGAATAAGAATAATAAGAAATGAAATGGGTGACATCACAACAGAACCAACTGAAATAAAAAGGATAGTATCAGGATACTATGAAGAACTATGCTTCAACAAATTTGAAAATCTGGAAGAAATGGACAGATTTCTAGAAACACACCACTTACCTAAACTAACAAAGATAGATGTGGAAAAGTTGAACAGATCCATAACAAAAGAAGAAATTGAACAGGTCATAAAAAAATTATCAAACAAAAAAAAGTCCTGGCCCAGACAGTTTAACCGGAGAATTCTACCAAATATTCAGAGAAGAACTGACACCATTTCTGTTCAAACTATTCCAAAACATAGAAAAGGATGGAATCCTCCCAAATTCGTTTTATGAAGCAAGCATAACCTTGGTACTAAAACCAGGCAAAGACATCGCTCAAAAGGAAAACTATAGACCAATATCCCTCATGAATACAGATGCAAAAATCTTCAATAAAATCCTAGCCAATAGACTCCAACAACATATCAAGAAAATCATTCATGATAACCAAGTGGGGTTGATATCAGGTATGCAAGGCTGGTTCAACATTAGAAAAATAACCAACATCATCCACCACATAAAAAGAAACAAAGGAAAAGAACCACATAATCATATCAATCAATGCAGAAAAGGCATTTGATAAAATCCAAGACCCATTCCTGATCAAAACTCTCAGCAAAATAGGAATAGAAGGAACATTCCTCAACATAATAAAGGGCATTTATGCAAAATTAACAGCCACCATTATTCTCAATGGAGAGAGACTGAAACCATTCCTCTTGTGAATAGGAACCAGACAAGGATGCCCTCTATTACCACTTCTATTCAACAATGTATTAGAAGTCTTAGCCAGGGCAATAAAGGAAGAAAGAGAAATCAAAGGCATCTAAATTGTTAAGGAAGAAGTCAAACTATCCCTGTTTGCTGATGATATGAACCTATACCTAGAAAACCCAAGAGATTCAGTAAAAAATCTAGTGAAACTGATTGAGAGATTTAGCACAGTGGCAGGAAACAAGATCAACATCCAAAAATCAGTTGGATTCCTCTATACCAGCAAAGAGATTGCTGAAAAAGAAATAAGGAAAACAATACCATTTACAATAGCTACAAA